>NW_024080712.1:0-330138 GCF_003009895.1 Hyaena hyaena | reverse complement strand
AAAAAAAAAAAAAAAAAACAAAACAGCATATAGAGTCTGATCCAAATTTCATTTAAAAATCACATGTGAGGGGCGCCTGGGTGGCTTAGTCGGTTAAGCGTCCGACTTTCGCTTAGGTCATGATCTCGCGGTTCGTGGGTTCGAGCCCCGCGTTGGGCTCTGCGCTGGCTGCCAGCTCAGAGCTTGGAGCCTGTTTCAGTCTGTGACTCCCTCTCTCTCTGACACTCCCCTGCTCACGCTGTCTCTCTCTCTCTCTCTCTCTCTCCTAGAAATAAATAAAACATTAAAAAAAAAATCACATGTGAAAAGGCTGAAAATAAATACACAAAACTTTAGACAGACATTTTCCAAACAGTACGGTTTTAGATGATTTGGGTTCGTTCTTTTACTCCTTCCTGTATTCTGTATGATGTGTATTATTTTCACAACCAGAAAAGTGATCAGGCCGCTATAATTTCATGGCGAACATATATTTACAACGTTTGCATCAGGCACGGTCGGTAGATCGGTCTTCTGCCTCCCCTGGGAACCAGAGCGTCATATGGGGCTACGTGGCCTATGGCTCTGCCTTCAGATCGACAAGCTACAGTCTCCTGCGAAGTCGATTCCCAAGTCTGAGCTAGGTGAATCGTCCCTCAGTCATGAAGGGTTAAGTGCCCTTGGTCACAACTATGAGGTTCCTAGTGGTGTCTTCCCTGCTGGGCCAGCTCAAGAATGACCGAGATTGCCAGGAGGGGGCTGGAATGTGGGCAACGTGGGTGGGGTGTTTTGTTTTGTTTTGTTTTTAATTTATTTAACACTCAGTGGGCCAGCAATTCAGGCTTTTAAGCGGCTATGTTTCTCATTATGGGGAATCGTACTTCAAGATCATTGCTTTACCTTTTGAAAATTCCATTTTTAAACCCTGAAAACAGTGAAGGAGGCCTCCCTGAGACTCAAAGGCTCACTGGGGTGCCTGGGTGGCTCAGTCGGTTAAGTGGTTAAGCAGTTAAGCGGTTAAGCATTCCACTCTTGATTTCGGCTCAGGTCATGATCTAGCGGCTTGTGGGATGCAGGACTGTGTCGGGCTCTGCGCCGATGGCGCTGACAGCCTGGAGCCTCTTTGGAATTCTCTCTCTCCCTGTTTCTCTGTCCTCCCCACCTCGTGCACATATGCAATCTCTCTCTCTCTCTCTGCATTGAAAGAAAGGGAGAGAGGAAGAAAGAAAGGAAAAAGGCTCAGTAAACAAAGAACAGGCAAGGTAACAGAAAAATAAAAACTACATGCCTTCAATTGGCGAACATTTCTCCGACCTGTGTGCCTGAGCTCCTGGGACCTAGAGGAAGCCTGGCGGCCACCGTCATAATGCTAAGGGCTCAAACTGCTGAACACGCTTGAACCTTCCTCCCCGGTGTACTGGGAAGCTGCCCGACAGAAGAGAAGACACTCATCTGGCCTGCGTTCCACATTCACTGTATGCGCATCGCTACCAAAGGAATCGGGACTGATATCTGCTGGTGTCGGCAAGGCGGTTAATAAGGGACAGGGCGAGCGCGCCCACGTGGCGACTGGGCGATGTTTCACCCGGGTCAGGATTTCCCAGCCAAGGGTCAGAGGCTCAAGGAGATGCCGGAGACATGGGGCGGCAGCTTCGGGGCCCCAGTGCGAGGAGAATGGCAGTCTGTCTAACCAGCAGCACTTCTTCACTTCTGTGAATCTACACACGTTAACGAGTTCACGCGTGAGCTCCGTGCTCCTTATTTCACATGTCCTTTTATTTACTGCTCCTCACTTCCTTCTTTTTCATCTTTGATTATGAAAAAATACACCCACCCTAAGTCCTACCACGTTAGGGTACGGCTACGTGACGGTAAGCGCGTTCACGCTGCTGTGCAACCAATGTCCAGAACTCTCTGCGGCCAAACCACCTCTGTACCCGTTAAACAAGCGCCCGTTGCTCTCCCCCTCCCCATGGCCCTTGGAACCGTCACCCTCTTTTCTGTCCCCACGAATGGGACTGCACGCCGCATTAAACTGGAACCCTACAGTATCTGGCCGTTTGTGTCTGGCCCCTTCCATTTGCCATAACGCCCTCAAGGGTCACCTGCACTGTAGCACGTGTCCTGGCCCGTGTGGTCTACACCTGCAATGGAACCTTATGAAAACTAGATAACATGGGGAGCCTGGGTGGCCCAGTCGGTTGGGCGTCCGACTTCGGTTCAGGTCACGATCTCACAGTTTGTGAGTTCGGGCCCTGCGTCCGGCTCTGTGCTGACAGCTCAGAGCCTGGAGCCTGTTTCAGATTCTGTGTGTCCCTCTCTCTCTGCCCCTCCCCTACTCGTGCTCTGTCTAAATAACAAACATTAAAAAAAAAAAAAGACTGAATAATATTCCAGTATATGCATAAAGCACAGTTTACGTGTCTATTCATATGCCAGTGGCCCCTTGGGCTGGCTGGCCCCTTTCGGCCAGCGTGAATAATGGTGCTGTGAACATGGGTGTAGAAAGATCTCTTCAAGACCCTGCTTTTAATGCTTTGGCATAAATACCCAGGGCGATTGCTGGGTCATATGGGAATTCTATTTTCAGTATTTCCAGGAGCAGCCATACTCCTCCATATTTTTAACATATTTAAATCCTCTCAAACTTTGCCCCCTGTGGGACAGCGTATACCGGGAAAGCAGCTGAGATACCAAATTTAGAAAACTGCCGTAAGAAGACAAAGCAAGCTGTGGATCCGGTTTAGAGCCGCACAGAGTTCATCTGTAAATATCTATCACAGGGGCGCCTGGCTGGCTCCCGCCGCAGAACAGGAGACTCCGGATCTCAGGGGCGTGCGTTTGGGCCGCACGGGGGGGGCGCAGAAATGAAATAGTACAGATCTCTCCAAGACATTGCCTCATTTTCCCATTCAGAGCCCCCCAGAGGTTCCCCTCTGCCCTCAGGACGGTGCCCAGCGTCCCCGGGCGGTCAGAAGCCCCCGCGCCGCCTCCTCTGAGACCTGGTTGACATGCGCAGAGGCACCGCCCATCTCACAGCTCTGCGCTTTGCTCCAGTCGCCCCCCCCCCCCCCCCCCCCACGCCGGAGTCTCCCCGTGAGTGCCTCTCAGCCCTCACTCTCCACCCGAATCATCTGGAGAAAGTAAACAGCAAAACCAAAGCCAGTGCCAGGGCCGCGTCCCAGACATAACGGATCGGGGTCCCTGAGGGGAGGCCTGGGTATTTTCCCAGCCGTCCAGGGGGCTCTGATTTAAACCAGAGCTGTCACCACCGCTCCGTGCACAGGGGCACAAGGCCCTCCTGCAGTGGGACCGTCTCAGTTACGCTGCCGTCAGCCCGAGGGCCGCTCCTGTCCTGTTCCTGGGCTGATGCACAGAACCTCTCTGGTCTTGGGTCTTCCCTGCGGAGGTGTTAAAACACTTGCCGTGCGCAGCTCGGCCGAGACCCTTCTCTACAAATGACAACCGCCGGTTGCGATGTTTGAAGTGCCCCGGTGCACCCGGCTGCCCGTGCGCGCTCCCTCCCTTACCTCTTAACGGCAGAAGGCACTGCGGCAACTCTGAGTGCCATACACGCGCATGTCGTCTCGGGCCCCACGACGACCCCGACACAGGTGTTACGGATGTGGAGACCTGTTAGAAAAACAGCAAATATCTGCAGCGTCTTCTCATGGCGCATATCACGCTGAAAACTTACTGTCTGCCTTCTCCACAGGACCGTAAGAGAATGACGTCCGTTTCCTTCATGGAGAACGCCTGGGACACGCCTGGGACACGCCTGGCCGGCGCTTACTGTTACTCAACAAATATGGTTTCTGTTCAATGAGAAAAGCGCCTCCCGGCTGCGCCCTCTCCTCCCTGCTTGTGCGTTTCATTCGATCCATCAGCTTGCAGGTGCCCCCGAGCCCCCAAGCCCGGTGCCTCTCAGCTTCACCCACACATGAGACCAACTTCAGCTCAATGACAGTTCAAAAAGCCGTCTTAAGGGGAAAAAAAGCGGTGGCAGCAGGGTGCCCACCGGGGACTAATCGAAAAGACTTCAGGCATCGAGCATCTGGGGATAAGGAGGCTCAGGAAGGTGCAGCTCACAGAAGTGAGGGGTGTGGGGAGTGTTCGGCATGTTTCCTGACCATTCTGTGCCTCGATTTCCCCATCGACAAAATCAAGGGAATCCCACATCCTACAACTAATACGGGAAATAAATGACATAGCCCTTATCATGTCCTTAGAACCATGCCTGCCGCACAGTCAGCCTGACTGAAAACTACATGGGACCATAATTAACAGGCTGACACGACACATATCTACTATAGCAAGCACTGTTCTGGAGCAAGGGGTCGGCAAGCTTTTTCTGTAAAAGGCCAGGGAGGAAATCTTTTCGGCTGTGCAGGCCAGCCAGTCTCTGTATCGACTCCTTGACTCCGTTGACCTCGTAGCACGGACAGCAGCCAGAGACAATACCTAAAACAACGAGTATGGCTCGGCTCCACTAAACGTTTTTTTTCAAAGACAGGATGGCTGGATTTAGCTGCGGGCCAGTCTGCTGACCCCTTTCTAAAGCACTGCTGTCCAACAGAAATAGAAGGCAAGCCATGGATCTAATTTAAAATCTTCTAGTAACCACTTAAAAAAATAAACAGATGAGGGGCGCCTGGGGGGCTCAGGTGGTTAGCCTCTGACTTCGGCTCAGGTCATGACCTCACGGTTTATGGGTTCGAGCCCCGCATCGGGCTCTGTGCTGACAGCTCACAGCCTGGAGTCTGCTTGGGATTCTGTGTCTCTCTCTCTCTCTCTCTCTGCCCCTCCCCTGCTCATGCTCTCTCTCTAAAATAAACATTAAAAAGACTTCTTAAAACATAAGCAGGTGAAATTAATAACACTTACCTAACTAGTGTATCCAAAATGCTGTCATTTCAACATGCAATTGATAAAAACAGGTTATTGATATTTTAATTCTTTTCCATACTAGTTCCCCGAAATTCGCTGTTTTACATTACCACATCTCAATTAGGACTAGGAGCATTTCAAGTGCTCGTTATCCTATGTAGCTAGTGACTACCATACTAAACAACAGTTCTAGAGCATATGCTAACATGGATAATGCCCACATACACACCTATACTCCCAGCTTCCGAATACGTATCAAAAGGAGTATATTTAGGACCGGCCAAGGGTTGGTCCTATATATCTGTTGACTAGGTACATATAAAAGCTTGTAAATAGTAACTAATATGGGCAAGGTGCACACATCTGCCTATTTCTGGCCTAAACCCCGGGGAGAGGGGAGATTAAAGACAAGTTTTCAAAAGCCGGTGGGTAAGTCAGCAGTAACTTAATTCTTCTTAGGTCTTTAGACTAAAGAAAACTTTTGTTTCTGGCCATAACTCACATACACCTCTCCACATACACAGGGAGCCCCTTCCTCTACGGAAAAAATTGATGCCAAACGTTCGCTAGGGGCGTCGCAGTTTCCCAGCCCCATACTGCGCTAGTGCCCTTGATCATGTTAGCATGACCCCTGGCACAGGTGCAGCGAGGGGAAGGGACCAGCCCACGGGCCCGCTGTGGCCGGGGTTCGGGTTCCGGGGGGGTGGAGCGGGGCGACAAGCAAAGCCTGCTGCAAGCCGTCCCGGGGTGCCAGCCTGGCACCCAGCACAGAAGGGGCGGCGGTCCTGAGAGATCTGCCCACCCCGGCGACTTCGGGGGGGGGGGGGGCGGAGAAGAGGGGAGAGAACACGATAGGCCCCACCCGGCCCAGGACGCGCCGGGGGCCCGCCCCCACCCCGAGCAGTCAACTGCTTCTCCTCGCACCGGGGTGCAGAGACCCCTGTCAACCTAGAGCTTTGCTCACCGAGAGAGCGTCAACTTCCGGAGACCCTGCGCGTCCAGAGAGAGCTTCCGGCACGCGGGGCGGGACCACCGAGGCTCAACCAATCCAAGCCCGCAGACTGGAGAACGCTGCCCCCGGGCCCTAGCGCCTGCGCGCTAGGTAAATGGCGCCTGCGCGCTAGGTAAATGGCGCCTGCGCGCTAGGTAAATGGCGCCTGCGCGCTAGGTAAATGGCGCCTGCGCGCTAGGTAAATGGCACCTGCGCAGTGACCCGCGGCTGTGAAGCCGCGCCCGCCGCCAGCTGCGGGGTGGCAGATGGCCTGGCCGACTGTCAGGTAGCAGGGCCTGGACTGAAAGAAACTTGCCCCAGTGATGTTTTTCAGCAGCAGAGTTTGTTGAACTACTCTACAAAGTACGCCTTCTGCTTCCATTCAAGGCATTGCTCAGCTAAACGTTCACAAAATTCTGGCCAAACATGTGATTTATTTAATGCAGTAATTAATCCGAGAAGTATTTCTTGCACCCCTCGCATACATCAGTCGATATGAAAGTAGCCATATGTAGCCTGCACTTCTCACCTGTACACATTCTTTCCCTGCCAGGGCGATGGTAAAACTAGAGACTTTAGTTTCAAAGGGCTATTGCTGTAAGATTGTTTCTATTACAAGAACGAAGTGAGACGCCCGTACACCTGATTTATTGAGTAGGCTGGGCTCCATAGGGTATAAGAAGAAATCGTTGCTTTGGAACCAGCTCTGTTCGCTCTCTCTCCTGCCCCTTGTCTGCTCCTGGGCTGGAGCTTGAGGTTTGAGCAAATCCTACAGCTCTTCCAGTCACTTTCAGGTATAAAGAAACAATCTGATCAGTGTTGTGGGCTGAATGATGTCCGCCCCAGCGCCCCGCCCGCCCAAGATAGATATGTCTACCTCCTAACCACTGAACCCTGTGAATGCAACCTTACTTGGCAAAAAAGGGGGGCTTTGCAGGGTGCAGAGGTTACACTTGAGCCGAGGAAGGGCCAGAGCTTTGCATGGGATGAGTGCTTGAAGTTTCAATATTAGATTAGGCTGCGCTTTTTAACCGTCTAAAACTAAGATAAGCGGGCGCCTGGGTGGCTCAGTCAGTTGGTGTCTGACTTCGGCCCAGGTCATGATCTCATGGTTTGTGGGTTCTAGCCCGGCCTCCGGCTCTGTGCTGACAGCTCAGAGCCTGGAACCTGCTTCAGATTCTGTGTCTCCCTCTCTCTCTCTCTCTGCCCCTCCCCGACTCGCGCGCGCTCTCTCTTTCTCTCTCTCTCTCTCTCAATAATAAATAAACGTTTTTAAAAGTTTTTAAGAACTAAAAAAGAAATTTAAAAACTAAGCTAAGCTTCTGGAATTCTAATAGCTCTCTTCCACTCTTGCCTTCTCCTATACATAAGCTGAAGACAAGTGACGGACCACGGGTGGCAGAAGTAGTGTTGGGCTCTCCACTCAGGGAGCCCCGCGCAGATGGTCTACGTGTCTCTTTAGAGTCCAGAGGGCCCTTAACATGATGCTCAGCTTTGGGGCCGTGGGCAAAACTCTGCGTCAAGAAAAGTCTCATTTCACATCCCCTTGCACCTGTCATTATCTGTAGGTCATTTCCATATCACTTCCTCTTCTCCACGCCATTTGTCCATTTTGCTCATTTCTTTAGGATTATTCGACCATAGATTTATGACAACAGATTAGCAGGCAAATGCAAGACCGGCAAGGAAGGCCTCAGTCACTTGCTGGTGCATATCACATCACAGGATGGAAATGGTTCAGAGGCAATGAAACATTTTACCCTACTCTGTTACTGGGGATGTCTCAAAATTCCATTTAATCAGAAAAATATAGATAAGGTACAAAAAGAAATGGGAAGAGAGGATGCTAACGCTAGGCAAAGACCTCTGCTTGCCTGCTCAATTGCCTTTTGCATTTCTGCTAAGAAATCCGAGCCCACCACCTGGAAGTTCATTCTGTCACTGTGGCTTGTTTCCAGAAGGAACACACTGTCAGCGATCCCGATCCCGATGTTTGCACTGCTCCACGAAATGCCTCACCTCCCTTTGGCTCTCAGGTGTTTTCATTTAAAGGGAGGTCTCTTGGGGCACCTGGGTGGCTCACTTGATTAAGCGTCTGACTTCGGCTCAGGTCACGATCTCATGTTTTGTGGGTTCGAGCCCTATATCGGCTTGGACGCTTAACCGACTGAGCCACCCAGGTGCCTCCCGGGAAGCGGGGAAGCGTCTGACTCGATTTCGGCTCAGGTCATGATCTTATGGTACGTGGGATCGAGCCCCGCATTGGGCTTTGCACTGACAGGGTGGACTTTGCTTGGGATTTTCTCTCCCCTCCTCCCTGTGCTCTCCCCCCCAAATAAATAAACTTTAAAACCCCCCACAACAGTATAGAGGATCACCGTGTTTATTCCGGGTCTTCTGAGTCTTCAGGGGAGGCACATTTGGCCAGAAGTGAGCCACCCAGGCGCCCCTGGAATGTGAATCTTGAGTAGAGGAATAGGGAGACTAGTATGGTGAGAAATCATTCCGGTAATGCGGGCGTGCTGATCGGCAATGGCTCCTTTCCATAGTTCTGCTTCCAGGCCTGCAGCCCGTTTCCAAAGTCGGGTTGCTGGTCTTCCCACGCTCCCGCACACTCCTGTCTCCTTACCAGAACCCCCCTTTGCTGTAAGTTAGCTGAGGTCTGGTTGTGTTCCTTGCTACCAACAAACACTGGCTGACACGCTCATCTTAATGTAGCTGTGAGATTTGAGGGCCATCTACCACCTGATAGTAGATGATGCTGAAACTACCTCCATACTCGTTCCTTTGTGTTAAAGCCCTGGCAGAGACCGGCAGCATGGACGGGACAAGTAAATCGGGGTGAAATGGGAAAGAATGCAGGGTCTGCGAGACTCGATTCTTCGTGATCTCAGAGGTAACCACATTGGAAGGTTCTAGGTATCCAGAAAGAGGCACGAGTTCACAAGACACTGGGGAGGGGAGAAATGGAGCAAAGAGGAAGCAGGAGAGGCGGCAGGCAGCCCTGCTTTGCCGTTTGCCTCGCGGCGGCCACACACAGGATCACGCCGGCTGCCACAAGAGGGCGCTGCCAGCACCCCGAGGAGGGTCCGAAAAATGAACGCGGGCCCCGAGTGCCTCCCATTCAGCAGGAGGGCTGGGTGACTGCAGCTTGGACCCAGGAGGAAAACGATTTTAAAAGGCCAGTGACAGGAATGGGAAAGGGGGATGTAGAAGCTTCTACGGGTCTCCAGAAAGGCAACAGATGTGAGGAAGGTGAGGGTTTCCTGGCTTTCTGAACAGCAGGCACATCTCCTCAGGCCTCACCCCCTCAGAGCTCCAATGCCGTTACCTTCAGCAACCAGCTTGGGGTCCAGCGTCCACTGGCATCCTGGGTGGCGAGCCAGGGGACATCCCCAGTGTAAGGGTCATTGGCGGCTGGACTGCATATGGGTCTGTGGGACTTCAGCTGCAGCCTGCCTGGTATTGAGAGGTGAATTCACTGGAGGTGTCCCAAGTCAACTGGCACAGATAGCGGAGGTTCATGTGGACGGGGAGGGAGAAGGGAACACTTGTACTCGCTAAGGCACAGTTTTATTGAAGTACAACACAGGTGGAAATGCCGTGGCACAGATCGTTAAGTGTACCTCTCAATGGTCTTCATAAAGTGAGCGTGGCCAACCCTTGCGCTCCCCCTCCCCACCAGCACCCCCTTGGAGGGTAAACCCGATCCCAACGTCTCGAGCATAGAGTAATCCTGCCTGACCTTGAAACTTTTCGTAAGCAGAGTCACACGGTGTATACTTTCTGGTTTCTTTTGATCGATGCCATATTTAAAAATACAGCTGTGTTGCTGGGGGCAGCGTTGGTTTACGCATGCTCATCGCTCGGTCATATTTCATCGGACGAATATACCACAGTTTATGTTTCCATTCTACCCACACGGGACATTACGGATATTTGAGTTGTCCCATTGCGACGAGGACAAATAGCGCTTCTGAGCGTTGCTTCCGAGTGTCTACCCAGGAGTGGAATTCTGGGTCAGTAAGACTGTCTTCGGCCATTAGTGACACGTGACCTGAAGGCGCTGCTACAGTCTCTTGCATGACTTTTCTACCTGGAAAGGGCGATTCTAAATGTGTTTCGGGCAACGCTGTCAGCAAAATAAATATATAGGCATTAAAAATATTTTTAAAACTTTATTTAAAAAATGAAAACAACTTTAGGTACAGGAATTCCATAGTCATCCCTCAAGTATTATGTGCCTCCCCCCCCCAAAAAAAAAAAAAAGAAAAAGAAAAAGAAGAAGAGTATAAGACACGCAGGCTACGTGGGGCCGGGCTGAAGACCGGTGTAGTCTTGGAGAGGCATCCAATGCCTGAGCAGAAGGGGTCTGGGTGTTCCCCAAGTCCCAAGTGTCATCTCACAGACGAGGGAAGGGACAGGCCTCCTGCGTGGGATCCGAAGTGTCTGGAGGTCTGTAAGGGAGGGGACAGGAGAGGCCTCCCTGGCCACAAGGAGGCTTTTCTCAACCCTCAGAGCAGAGGACGCCAGTGTCCTTCAGCACCCCTCCCTGCTTATGGCAGAGGCCCTGATGTGTTCTCAAGTCACCTTGTGCTTTAGTCAGTCATGGACATTCAGCCTCGGAGGGGAGGCAAAAATGGAGGCGGGCGCCATTGTTACTTCAATGTGTTCATAGGAAGCCCTGAGACTGGAGGGTGTGGACAGCCTGGTGAATGTTACTCAGTCTGTGCAAGCAAACAGGCAAGCACCGTTCAGAGGTAATTTGGGCAGCACTCGGGATCTGCGAGAGGTCGAAGGTCATGGTTTTGCCGCGGAAGCGGCGAGCACAACGCGCCCCGCTGTGGAACACTGCTTAGCAGCCTGGTGACCGGAGAGCAAAGGCTGCGGGCTGATCCGCGCTGGGGCTCTGTGTGGTGGCTGTCGGGGGGGGGGAGACAAGAGCGTGCGCTTTGGGGAGCGCTGGCCAGAGTGTCTAGGGGGTGACCGGGTCTCCTTGGGTGAGGCTGCAAGGGGAGGGGGAGCCCGGGAGAGAGCACAGTTCCGCTAAGGTAGGGAGAGACAGGGAGAGGCTGCGGGCAGGATGGGGACGGTCGGCGCGACAGCGGAGAGGGCAGACACGGCGGCAGTTCGTACCCAGAGGAAGTGGCCCGGAACAGTGTGGGGACGAGGGTGGGACAGGGCGGGTGACAAGGGGGTTTCGTGCTGAGTGGTGGCCAGGCACGACGGACAGGCATCGTGGCTGACTGATCGGACCTTACGCTCCAGGACGCCACAGCCTGCCGGCCGGAATTCAACACCTTATTTTGCTGTTTAAGGGGCCACAAAGTTAGTCCCCCCCCAGACGATGGTCTTGTTGTGGAGATGGCAAGGGCACCCACCCAGGGCTCAGGGAAGAGTCGTCACCTGAGTCTGGACTGTGCTTTGGTGTGAAATCCCAGATAGGCCAAGAGAGGGCTCGGTTTTCTCTCACGTAATAAAATGTTGAACCGTGACTGGTTTGGGCCAGGGACAGAGGTGCAACAGGGTCATCAGGGAGCCAGGCTGCTTCCGGATATGCGCTCCTCCGTAGGGAAGGGTCTTTGACCTCATGGTCACAAGGGAGCTTGCAGAGCTCCTGCCCTCACAACCACATTGCAGGAAGGAAGGAAGGAGGAGGAAGAGAGAGGGCACCAGGGGCTGCCAACTGCCAGCCCTCTTTAATGATCCTTCCCGGAAGCCCTCCCCCCCCCGTCCCCGTGACTTCAGCAGGCTCCCCATCTGAAAGAGAGGTTGTACATAAACATATTTTTGTATTTTACATGCTTAAACTTGTAAGGTAAAATTCGGAAATGGATACTGGGTAGGCAAGTCGAAGTCTCTGCTACAGATGCTACAGAGACATGAAATGTTATTACTCAATTCGACTTAACTCGGCTTCGTGCAATGATTCTCTCCCTGTAGAGAACATGATTCCCAGGCTTCCCTGTTTCGTTTCGGGGTCAACATCTCTTCCTTTAACCTGGGTCACTGGTTATCGATGGTCTCTCATTGCAAGCTCTCCCTCCTATCTTCCTTTATGCTAAGCCATAACTATGCTCTCCAATTTCCTTGGTCACTGAAGAAACAGGGAGAGTTCTTCTTCAAGTTCTACGACAGTATTAGACACCACCTGCTTCGGTTAACTCCTGCTGTGTAACGAAACACTCCAAATCTTAGTGTCTTAAAAGAGTCATTTTATTATGTCTCCCAATTCTGCAGGCTGATTTGACTTAGCCAGAAACCTCTTCATCTGGTCTCACGTAGAAACATTATTTTGGGGGTCTTTGTATCTAGCAGTTATCCTAACAGATACAACCACAGCCCCTGGAGACTGTACGCCAAACTTACTTCACACTAAAGGAAAACAAGGTTTTCCCTACCATCTTAGAAAGTTGTATATGTTGGTTGTATTAAAGAGAAAGCTGTTGGGAAAGGATTACTAAATTGGAAAAAAAAAAAAAAGGATTACTAGAAGTTTCCGTTTTAAAAAAACTTTGGGGCACCTGGGTGGCTCAGTCGGTTAAGCGTCTGACTTCATCTCAGGTCATGATCTCGTGGTTCATGGGTTCGAGCCCCGTGTCGGGCTCTGTGCTGACAGCTCGGAGCCTGGAGCCTGTTTCAGATTCTGTGTCTCCCTCTCTCTCTGCTCCTTCCTGCTCGTGCCCTGTCTCTCTCTCAAAAATACAATAAACGTTAAAATGAAAAATTAAAAAAAACCTTAAGAGTGAAGTTACACACATTAAAGATTAGTAAGTGGACCATCTTCTCTCTTTCGTTCCTCCTACAGCTCGATGCCTTCGTTGCTTTAGGGGGTGACGAATACTGGGGAATATTCTGTTTGGGAGATGTCCTACACCTGTTTAAGACCTAGAGTCGAAAAACATAATACACACTCATCCTCAGGGGAATAATTCAAGATTCATTACCACACAAAGCTGTTCCTGAATTTGGAAGAAAAGAGAAACAGAGAAAAGAAGGCATTGGTCTTTCTTCTGTTTCCTGATATTGGCATGATTTCGTTTCAGGTATTTCTCCGAGGCCTTACATTCCACAACTTAAGCTAATTTGCACTGCACGTACAAGGCCTAATAAAGCAGTCATGTGCTCCCAGAAGAGGAAGTAATTTTATGAATTTGTAAGAATGCAAAGTATTTCCAACACAAAGCAATAAAACCCACATTTTCCAGGAAAGCAAATAATCATACATGTAACAAAACATAGCGTCCAAAGCTTATTTTCTTACTTAGGAAGACTTAAACCATGGCACAAGGTGATTATTTGAATATTATTACAAAGACTTGAAATATACAAGCTTGGCTATAAAACAGCAGGCTAAGCCACTCAGGTAAAAAACAAAAAATCTAGCTGTGACGTCACAGTTTCCAAGCCGGGCCAGAAAAGGGAAACAAAGAAACAATTCCCCGTAGTTTCTGTTACTGTTTTTTTCTTTTAATCATTTCAGAAACACAGCGGTGCTATACCTAAAGCAACTCCTGGCACCTCTTATCCAAGAAAGGCGTGTGACAATGTTTCTGTTGGTACATTATGGTTTTTCAGTTTGTGTTTCTAAAGTGGGGGAATCTGTGATGTAATACCAGAAGACAGAGAATGGACATCCAAAGCCAAATATAAAGACACAAAAGACCACGGTCACATTCAACCGTTCACAGGTAACAGGCCACCTGGACATAAGCCTGAAAGCAGCAAGACGCCGTCCAGCGCAATTTCTCCGGCTTTGCCCTTGCCACGTTCTGCTTCAAAAATGATCTAACAATGGAGAAGATAGAAAGTATTACTTTCACCTTTCAAGTCAGTGATATGCTCACCCTATTTAATAGGTATTAAAGAGGCTTGAACTCGGCAACCTGGCTGACTCAGTCGGTGGAGCAGGAGACTTTCGGTCTTGGGTTGGGAGTTCGAGCCCCACCTTCGGCACAGAGATTACTTAAGAAGAGGACTGAACTCATCAGCCGCTACTGCGTAGGGACCGGCTTTGACATTGCATACATAGTGTTTTCCAGATGCCAGTATCTACACTGAGCGGATTATAGTCAGAGAAAACAGGGCCACTGCATCACCTCAAAGAATCTGGACAGCCCTGAAGAGCTGAGAAGGGTAAGGTTGAGGAGGAAATTTTGGAATTCCCATTTAAAGAAAATAAAAAGCAAAATTAAAAGAATAATGTGGTTTTCTTTTCTGAAGCCAGGCGAGAAGAAATTTAATATTCCCTGCGAACATCTAATGTAAAAGTATACGGTTGAAAGAGAATTATTTTGGGGCATCTGGGTGGCTCAGTCGGTTGAGCGTCCAACTTCGGCTCAGGTCATGATCTCATGGTTTGTGGGTTCAAGCCCCGCATCGGGCTCTGTGCTGATCACTCAGAGCCTGGAGCCTGCTTCCGACTCCGTGTTTCCCTCTCTCTCTCTGCCCCTCCCCTACTTATGTTCTCTCTCTCTCTCAAAAAAATTAAAAAAAAAGATTTATTTTGATATATGGAGATTTGGGTAGTTTTAGTAGTACAGTTATTTTTCTTAAAATATTGGCTTTAATATTGGGAATTATTGGGAATGTCATTGTTTTCAAGTGTTGAAAAATGTTTGATAATAGGCTATAATCATTTTCATCTATGATAAAATAGATTAAATAAAATACCTTTTCTCTCTCAAGAATCAAAAGAGAAGCAAACTTCTTTATATTGTAGAAGTGTCTAACGTACAGAAAACAAAGGATGAATACTAAAAAAATTATCTTTAAACTGGACAAAAAATGACAGAAGTGACTCATCAAACAAAATTGAAGATAGAGTTACTATTTTATATTCATTCGTCCAAAAATATTTACAAAGAAATACTATGAAAATAAGTAATAGCTGGTTGATGTTTTTCCCCCATTACTACAACTTTTTCAAAAATGTGAATTCCAGTATAGTTAACATACAGTGTTATTTTTCAAGTATACAGGATCGTGATTCAACAATTCGATATATTACTCAGGGATCATTATGATGAAGTACCCACCACCCCTCTGTTAATCATCAGTTTGTTTTCTATAGCTAGGTGTTTTGTGGGTCTTCCCTCTCCCCCTCCTTCTTCTCCTTTTCCTCCTCTGCCTCTCTGCCTCTCTCTCTCTCTCTCTCTCTGGTTCACTTGTTTTAATTCTTAAATTCCACATATGAATGAAATCATGTGGTATTTGTCTAAGACTGACTCATTTCACTTAGCATTATTCCCTCTAGATCCTTCCACGCCGTTGCAGATGGCAAGGTTTCATTCTTTGTGCGGCTGAGTAATATGCCACATCTTTTCCGTTCGTTCATCTCCCGATGGACACCTGGCTTGCTTCCGTATCTTGACTATCATAAATAATCCTGCAATAAACCTAGGATGCACATATCTTTTCAAATTAGTGTTTTTGTTTTCTTTGGGTAAAGAGCCAGTGGTGGAATTACTGGATCATATAGTAGCCCCATTTTTAATTGTTTCAGGAACCGCCACACTGTCTTCCACAGTGGCTGCACCAGTTTGCCTTCCCCCCAACACTGCACAAAGGCGCCTTTCTCTCCGCATCCTCCCAAACGCTTGTTCTTTCTGGTGTTTTTCATTTTAGCCATCGTGACAGGTGTGAGGTGATATCTCGTTGTGGTTTGGATTTGCATCTCCCCGATGAGTGATGTTGAACATCTTTTCATGTGTCCGTTGGCCATCTGTAGGTCTTCTTGGAGAAATGTCTTTCCATGTCTTTTACCTATTTTTAAATTGGATTATATGTTTTTTGGTGTTGAGTTGTAGAAGTCCGTTATATATTTTGGATACTAACACTTTACTGGATGGCATTTGCAAATATCTTCTCCCATCCAGCAGGGTGTTTTTTTTACCTTTTTATTGATTATTATTTCCTTTGCTGTGCAGAAACTTTTTATTTTGATGTAGTCCCAATAGTATATATCTGCTTTTGTTTCCTTTGCCTTAGGAGACACAGCTAGAAAAACCTTGCTATGGCCAATGTCAGAGAAATAACTGCCTGTGCTCTCTTCTAGGACTTTAAAGGTTTCATGTCTCACATTTAGGTTTTTAGATCGCTTTGCATTTATTTTTGTGTATGGTGTAAGAAAGTGGTCCAGTTTAATTCCTTTTTTTTTTAAAGTCTATTTATTTACTGTGTGTGTGTGTATGTGAGAGAGAGAGAGAGGGAGAGAGAGAGAAAGAGAGACGGAGGGAGGGAGGGAAGGAGGGAGGGAGAGAGAGAGAGAGACGCAGAAAGAAAGAGGGAGAGAGAGAATCCTAAGCAGGATCTCCGTGGTCAGTGCAGAGCCTGACGCAGTGCTTGATCTCACAAACCATGAGATCATGACCTGAGCTGAACCCAAGAGTTAGGTGCTTAACCAACTGAGCCACCCAGGTGCCCCCCTCCAGTTTAATTCTTTTGCATGTAGCTGTCCAGTTTCTACCAACACCATTAAGAGACTATCTTTTCTCCACTGTATATTCTGGTCTCCTTTGTCATAGATTGACCACGTAAGTGTAGGCTTATTTCTGGGCTCTCTATTCTGTTCTATTGATCTATGTGTCTATTTTTGTGCCAGGATCATACTGTTTTGATTAGTACAGCCACAGTATACCTTGAAATCTGGGATTATCATACCTCCAGCTTTGTTCTTCTTTCTCAAGATTGCTTTGGCTATTTGAGGTCTTCTGTGGTTCCATACACATTTTAAGAGTATTTGTTCTAGTTCTATGAAAAATGGTGCTGGTATTCTGGTAAGAAGTGCATTAAATCTGTGGATTACTTTGGGTAGTTTGGACATTTTAACAATATTTGCTTTCTCTATCCATGAACATGGAGTATCTTTCCATCTGTTTGTGTCATCTTCCATTTCTTTTATCAACGTATTATAGTTTTCAGGTCTTTCCCTCTGGCTAAGCTTATTTCTAGGTATTTTATTATTTTTGGCATCATTGTAAATAGGTCAGCTTTTTAAAAAAAGTTTTATTTATTTATTTTCAGAGAGAGTGTGTGCACGAGAGAGACAGAGAGAGGCAGGCAGAGAGAGACATGGGGGGAGAGACAGGATCCCAAGCAGGCTCGGCACTGTCAGCATGGAGCCTGATGCAGGGCTCGAACTTGTGAACTATAAGATGGTGACCTGAGCCGAAAGCAAGAGTCAGAAGCCTGGGTGGCTCAGTCGGTTAAGCGTCCGACTTCGGCTCAGGTCATGATCTTGCGGTTTGTGGGTTCGAGCCCCACGTCGGGCTCTGTGCTGCCAGCTCAGAGCCTGGAGCCTGCTTCGGATTCTGTCTCCCTCTCTCTGCCCCTCCTCCACTCACACTCTATCTCTCAAAAACAAATGAACATTAAAAAAATAAAATTAAAAAATAAACACGTAAAAAATGACCCTCTAGCTTCCCCTCATCGTGATGAGCACTGGGCACAGAATGAACGAGCAAGACATTCTTCTACAGATTCGGTTACACACATAAAATTAAGGTCTGGTCTGGGAGGGCCTTGACGAGGAGCCAGACACACAAACAGATCATTTCCACGATGTGGGAGACGCACGCACCCGCCAGGTGTTACCACTCACTGCGCTGATTAACCACCTGGCCTATTTTGCACCAGAAAAGAAACAGAGGTCTCTAAGTACAGGGGAAAAGCCTCACTCGTCCTTAGGGGCAAGAGAATGTCGGTATCTCATTTAACCCTGGTTTGCCACTTACACTTTTGGTAGTGATGCTCCCTTGCTCCAGCTGAATTTTCCCAGTCTTCCACCTTTCGTCCTTACTCCTGGTCTCCTCCCATGCCAGGACGTTGTTACTGTTTTTCACAAACACTCGAAGCTTCCCTACTTTGTCTCCGGCCAGCCGGTAATCGAAGAGCAAACAGAAGTTGCTTTGCGGCTGCAGGTCCGGGAGCAGGAGATTCAGGCGGCCGATGTCCTTGCGGCCTGTCAGGGCCGGAACTGCCATATAGTAGCCAACAGCTTCGAGAGAAGAAAAATGCGCAGTTAATAAGGCCATCGTAAAGGGTCTGGTTCTAGGATATAAAAGAGCACAGGAAAGGACCGATAACTGGAATCAAAATCTTAAAAAACTGGGTGGCTCAGTCGGTTGAGCGTCTGACTTGGGCTCAGGTCATGATCTCGTGGTTCATGGGTTCGAGCCCCGCATCGGACTCTATGCTGACAGCTCGGAGCCTGGAGCCTGCTTCGGATTCTGTGTTCCCCTCTCTCTCTGCCCCTCCCCCACTCATGCTCTGTCTGTCTCAAAAATAAATAAACATTAAAAAAAATTACAAAAACCATACAAAAAAAAAAAAAAAGGATACTCTCCTGTAGGGAAAGCTGAAGTCTCTTTCATTTCTAACACAGGAAGAGCATTTTCATGCTAAAATGGATTTTAGGGATCACAGAGCTGAGATCCTTTGTGGTACAGAAAGGGAAAGCGAAGGTCAGACAAATGGAGGAATTTGCCCACATTCACAAAGCTTGGTGGTAGCAGATATGGGGTAAGAATCTCATGAAATAGTCTTTTAGCACTGCAGGTAATTTGCAGCTGATGGGGAACTCGTGTTCCAGAACTTTCCACCTTGGTTGTTTGAACCTTGGACTGCGTTTTCCCACAGAGTCAATGAGATGTACGATGGCCGGCTCCTTAGGTAGCATGGTATTTAATCCACAGCATACATCAATTTGTCCTCATGGTTTCGTGGAGCTCAACTACCGCTCGTAACGTAACAGTCTGAGTTCCGATTTAGGGTGACGGGAACACATCTCCTTCTATTTCCAAGATCCACCCCCTAAGTATCTTTTACCCAGTGGTAGTGGACATGGCTCATCCTCAATCCTCTCCTTGTGGCTCTGATGAACTTGGGCAAAAATTCTCAGGGAATGGGGGTCCGAACAAGTTGACGGAAACAAAGAACTCCTATGGAAGCCAGGAGGAATGCACTGGGGGTAGGGGTAGGGGCCCAGAGTCTTCTGCTAGTATATTCCCAGCGTCACTTACAGAACCAGGTTGACCTTGCCTTAGTTTTCACCGGACTCAGAGACTAGTCTTTTCCGCAGCTGCTAAGGTTGCCAGATTCAGCAAAGAGACAGGATGCTCAGGAGAGCGTGAATTTCAGATAAACAAACTGTCTTAAGATACACTAAAAAGTATTCACCTGCTCGTCTGAAATTTCGGCATCTAACACTTTATCTAGCCACTCTACCGGCGACACCCTCTCTTCTGGGAGCCACTGGGGCAGATTTCCCTACTCTCTCACCTAAAGCCCATTTTGATCTGCCCTTGAGATTTTATCCTTCTGGAAATGCTGATTCACCCCATGTTTCTTTCTCATATTTAACCCTATAGGGAAAGATGAGCCCATCTAGAGATCTGAACGGGGCGCGAGAGGGAACAACGCGTGATCTGAGTGACACGAAGGCTGGGAACCCTGAGGCCATTTGTGAATCACTTTTCTAAACAGGGGGCCTCCCATCGCTGGAAAACTCCAACTGAAGACTCTGCTGACTGCGTGGGCTGGCAAGATCCTGGAAAAATCTACGGGCTCCCCCTGTGATGTGGCTCTGGCGGATATAAACTTTGCAATGTCATGACGGAAGAAAGGAGAAATTCGAGTTAGCTCTCGACCAGACAGGCTCTCCGACAGTCTCCGGACCGGTTGAACCTACCCTGAATCTTCGGCGATGGTCCCACTCACACAACTTGGTTGTGTCGCATGAGATGTATCCCCTCTAATCTCAAGACGTACAAGGAAGTTTTGTCAGGGGGTGTCCAGGTCTCCTGGTTGCAATGTGAAGGCTTGAAAGGAATGATCTAAGGGAGGAACTAGTCGGGGGGAAGGATCTTGCAACTGAGGGTGGAACTTGCAGATCCCAAAAAAACACATGGATTGGTGAGAAACTTGAGTCTCCAGAGTTGTGAATAACTACACGGGTCAGCCTCAGGAGATGGTATTCGATTTGTGCTCCAAATGGGATGCGTCAGCCAAATGCTCTACCCCAGGGGAAGCGAGTGCCCATCAATAGCGCTTAAGCAAGAAGTGGAAAGGGCTGGAATTCCACAGCTCAGAGCTGAAGTCCAGAAAAATCCCAGTTTAAGTGACCAGTAAGGAATCTGCAAGTGACAGAGGGGAACGTTCAGTCCAGAAGTTCAGGGTGCTGACCAGATGCTCATCATGGTGTTGCTACTTGGAGGGGTGGCTTTACTAAAACTTCAAGTTGAGGCAGAGGTCCCATTTCCTTCCCAGATTTATTTCCCCACGAAAAGCAAAATGAAAACTACAGAGTACCATTAGCCGCCAAACTGGGGGGAAAAATACAGCTTCTTTCTACCCTTCCCCTAATACTCTTAAAATGTACATGAATTCCAGGGCCCTGGCGGGCTCAGTTAGTAGGGCATGTGGCTTGTGATCTCGGGGTCATGAGTTTGAGCCCTACGTTGACCATGGAGGGTACTTAAAATTTTGTTTTTCTAAGTCTTAAAAGAAAAATGTTCACGACATCTAACATCTCTCTCTCAGCAGCAGGGGTGACCATGCAAGAGTTTTGCTGCAACATCCTGTGTGTGGGTGGGTGGGGGTAAGAGGGCTAAGGCGGGACCCAGCTCCTGAACCAACATAGCCATTCGTCAGGGGAGACCTCGGAAGGTCTAGAAGTTTCCAAAGGTGACAAAGAGATAGGAGTAATAACCCTCCATCACTGGAGAGCCTTCTTTGCCTATGCCATAGCACGGAACACGGAACAGCAAAACCCAAATACCGTTATCTCGATCGGCAGGGTTCCAGTCAAAGTCATCTTCCATATCCTGTTTCCAGTCACAGACCCCGTGGTCAAAGCTGCAGTCAACTGAGATATTTACATCTGCTAAGAAAAAGGGTACGTTTCATAATGAGGAGTCTCAGAAGCACGCCTAACATCTGGAGGTTTGGAAGGCAATGCCGTATTTTCCGTTGGCTGCGGAGCACTGGGCTAAGCTACTCCGTGGTATTGCTGTGTCGGCAGCCATTTGGTTTGGCCCAACATCCGATGGGGGCCTAAAACTGACCTTGGCCCCTCATGCAGGTGCAAGCCCCACAGAGAAGCCTGCTGAGTCACAAGTAGATTTAAGTTTCTAGCGTGACTTCCAAACAGCCCGTGTACATTTAGATAAAACTCCTTTGGAACTCACCAAGACCCTGATCTTCTGGTTTGAACGGGAACCCGAAAGCACGCCACCCACAAACGCTAATTAAGGCCTATGCCCTAGATCCTGCCTCTCTCTGTAAGCACCCTGCCTCAACTTCCCTGTGTGGCCCTTGAGGCGTGCCAAGCTCCACCAGGATCTGTGAGAAACTTCTCAATTTCTCTTGTGGGCTTTTGTTGAGCCACATGACACCCTGGGGCTCGACGTAACAAATACTAATTTCGCAAAATCGTAACAACTGCATGGAGTACATGGAGATCGCGGCCACTGAAATGGCCTTAAGGACAGTGTCGAACCAGACACTGCTTCGATTTAAATCTGTGAAGGCATTCTGGTCAAATTCTGTTGTTATCTTAAATATAGTAAAAGCAAAACCAAAAACCTTTTTTGAAAAAAATAAATAATGGTCGGGGAGCCTGGGTGGCTCAGTGGGTTAAGCGGCTGACCTCGGCTCCGGTTATCATCTCGCAGCTCTTGGGTTCGAGCCCCACATCGGACTCTGTGCTCATAGCTCAGAGCCTGGAGCCTGCTTGGGATTCTGTATCTCCTGCTCTCTCTGGCCCTCCCCCACTCCTGCATGAGCGCACGCACACTCTCTCTCTCAAAATTAAACATTTAAAAAAATTAAAAAGAGGGGTGCCTGGGTGGCTTAGTTGGTTAAGCGTCTGACTTTCGCTTAGGTCATGATCTCACAGTTCGTGGGTTCGAGCCCCGCGTCGGGCTCTGTGCTGACTGCCAGCTCAGAGCCTGGAGCCTGTTTCAGAGTCTGTGACTCCCTCTCTCTCTGACCCTCCCCTGCTCACGCTGTCTCTCTCTCTGTCTCCTAGAAATAAATAAACATTTAAAAAAAAATTAAGAAGAAAAGTAATAGGCAAGAACCCTATAAGCAAAGTGAGATAGAGAATATAGACAAGAGTTTGTAAAGTCTGGGCCAGAAAATCTCTCCTACCCAAACAAACTAGTGCAGACCTTGCCAGATCCTTCTGGATAATCTGTGAAATGCTGTTTCCCTGTGTGAGGGCATTCTCTTGCCGGGGCGTGCTCGGATCGAGCCAGGCAGGCCCCACAATACCAGGAAGCTATTTCCCCAGGAAAGCCCTCAACCGGTGAAGGACAGCGGAGTTGGTGGACAGACACCTCAATTTCCTCACCTTTGGGTAAGACCATTAAGGGTGGGAATTGGACACGGACCTGAAATCAGACCGGAATCCAGACTCTCTCCAGTCCTGCAGAGGGTCCAACTGGGATGGAGGCCCAGGAACCACAGTGGGGTCCTTCCTTGCTTTTATGGTAGGCCGGGAGTGCCAGGGAATTAACACCCTCCTGGGAGCGGCCTTGAATCCTTGTCAGATGGACGGTGTATATATACCCAGCTCTCTTTTCCTCCCAGAGGACATCCGGAGAAATTAAAACGACACGGGACACTGGGGAAGAGCATACACTTGGGAGAAGGTATTAGTTACCTCTGAGGTCCAGTCTGGATGTGACAGCTTTTCTCTCGACCAGAACCACACCCAATTCACTGGCTTCGTTCACCTTAGGGGCTAATGAAGAACACTTGGTCAGTTACGAAAACGTGCTAAGATGGTGTGAATGAATGACTGAACGAAGAGTTGTATCATGCACTCTGATTACAGAATATGTTAGAGGAGAGTTTCCTTAACATTCCCAAAGCATCCACACTGGTTCCGCTTTCCACGTCTAGAACCCAAGCACCTATATTAGCAACATGCCCCTTCTCACTAGGGTTTGGAAATACACTTCCTTAAAATTTTCGCTCTCTGTTCAAGGAGATAATGTTCATCGGTAAGCTAGTTCTTGGATAGGTCTGGGTCTACTTTTCATGTGGTTAAATCCAACAGCCATGGAGCCCAGGACAGACCAGGCGAAAAATAGGGGCAGTAACAAATGCCTGGTGAAAACAAAACGCGAAGTCTCCATGTGAGGATGGGGGGGGGGCGGGCGGGGTTCATATGGAAACCATCCTGGAGAGGTTGAGACTTATGGTGGGTTCCCACACACAGCAACGGGTGAAAAGGGCAGTTAGCCAGTTCAGGGAGAAAATTTAAGCTCCTCTCTAGAATGTTCCTCCCTACAACCATCATTTTGGCTTTTTAAACTGTAACCACACGACTGTGAATTTCCCCTAGCATCGAGCGGGCCTTCTTACTTCCTGAAGGTCTGAGGGTGTGAAGCATGGACAGCCATGGCAAGTAAGAGGCATCGCTCAGGAAGCCCCCCGGGGAAGGGGAAAGGACTTAACCTCCTTGTTTCCCAGAGCAGCAAATATGATTTGGGAAATCTGCAGAGGCCGTTCATTGCCAGACCTTACAGAGGACCTGCTTCTTAGGAATCAGCACTGAACCTAGTTTTTCAGGCGTGAAGCCGGCTTTCCTTCTTTCGCCAGGAGAAATCACAATTCACTTTTCATAAAATGTGTAAAATAGCAGAAGTATTACTCACAGAACACATCTCCTCGAAGGCTCTGCTCCCGCTCCACGTGGTTCTTCAAGGTTTTCTCCTTTCTTTTCTTCCCCTCGAGCCCCTCTTTCTTTCTCTCTTCATTTCGTTTTTTACCTCCATCTGCGTTCCTACCTCTGGAAACACGCTCTTCAGAGTTGAGGGGCTGCACGTTAACCTTAGGGGCAGGAGTTCCAGAAGGTTCTGTGATGACATTTTTGATTTTTATCTTCTTTTTCATGCTGTTTTTGTGAGCCAGCAGCTTCTTGATTCTGTCTTTGATGGTACCAGGAGCTCTGAGGACTTCCTTCACAGAATTTTCAGGGATAACTAAAATAATAGCAGGTGGGAAGTTTTACGTTGACTGATAATTAGGTCACTCATGGAAAATGGAGCAAAGTACAGTAAATGAATGCTTCTGGAATCACATGAGGGCCTACTGCTTGATATTTTATAATACGTATTTTTTAAGTAGGCGCCATGTCCAACGTGGGACTTGAAAGCATGACCCTGAGATCAAGAGTCACATGGTCTACTGACTGAGCCAGCCAGGCACCCCCACTACCACTTGATATTCTAGGAAGAACCGTATCTGCATCTATTTTAAGCAGTTCCAATGTTATGGTCATGGCTTACCTATTTTTCATTAGAGGACATACTTTTCTCTTGTTTCAGAGACTACTGCAGTGAAATACCCGCTCCTCCCAAGGTGGGCTACAGACTCCAAAGCAAAGGACGTTCCAGGGTCCTATGCGATTTCTACATTCACACCGGTATTCTTCAAAGCGGTGCTGTCCGGCCAACCCTACTGAATTGTCCAAATTTGACGTTCAAGGTTTACAACCATAGCAATAGGTCGAACCACATAAACTGCCAATAATGAGACCATTGGTAACCTACAAAAATGACGATTTATGGTTCAATGTATACATACCTAATTTTCCTTCCCTGTCCTCTCCCCCCTTTGAACTTCTTCACCTCAGTCAATGAGAATCTAAAGTGAAATGACTTTACTTATTGAATATTGAAAGGTGGCTTCTATATTTACTATCTTATGTTCATTTTTTAATTTCTCACCATTAAATTAAGTTGCCTTAAAAACGCACTTCTAAAAAAATTAAAATAAAAGAATTGCACTTCGAGGCTGATTCCTCTTACCCCTCAGTGGACCGATGACTCTGGGTGGCTGGGTGGGGGGAATGTTAGTGTAGAAGAACGCAGGAAGAATGGTCATTTAGCCCAACACCTTTGTTTACAGAAGAGACAAGTCACTTGCCCCAAATCAGTGAGCTCCCCAGGGTCAGAGTTAGAATTTGTGGGTTAAGTAGGTGACTGACTCCTTTTCTAGTCCTATCTGCTCGGTAGGTTTATTCCTGCTTTAGGGGTAAGTGCTATTTTTTTCTAGGCTGGTTCAAATTCCCTGAGATCTAGAATCTGAAGATGCACGCCCCTTGTCCAGGGATCGACCGGTGGTAATTAAGAATACCCAACTGATGTAAGAAGGTAATTTTTTTTCATCTTTTCTACATTTTTTTTTTACAAATAGTTTATTGTCAAGTTGGTTTCCATATAACACCCAGTGCTCATCCCCACAAGGGCCCTCCTCCATGCCCATCACCCCCCTTCCCCTCCCCCCCAACCCATCAGCCCTCAGTTTGTTCTCGGCATTCAAGAGTCTCTCAAGTTTTGCCTCTCTCCCTCTCCCCCACTATTTCCCCCCTTCTTCTCCCCTGCGGTCCTCCGTTAAGTTCCTCCTCATCCTCCTATACGTGCAAACATATAGTATTTGTTGTAAGAAGGTAATTTTCAAAGAGCTGAAAACACTGATCTTTAAAATCAAATATATTGTCCTTTTATAAACTATCTAGCCATGTGCCAGTCTAAGACTAGATAAGAAAGGATCTAATAACACCTGATCCAATTTACTCAATTGTACTACTTGGACATAGTCTGGAGGAAAATGAAATAAGGGAGTAGACATCAAGTTCAGTGCCTATAAAGACAACTATAAAAATGAACTGGATGGGGATTTTATTAGAATATTTTTCTTGACAAAGTTCTATTCTCTTCTTCTGTCCAGTACCTTCTCCATCACTTGGCTGATTCAAATGGTAGAAAAGTAAATAAGGAGAAGCCTACAATATTTGGGATAATCAGAAGAAAGAACAATGCTTTGACAATATATATGCTCTTAATGAATACGTTGCTTTCACTTTGAAATCAATCTAAGGCTGTTTTGGCAAGAGCTACGTTTCCCTTTTCAATGAAACGTTCTAACAATTTATCAACGTGACAGTCTGTAGTTACGCGTTGGAGGTTGGAAAGCAACTTCTACTAATCCAAGAAATGCATCACTACCCATTTTCCTGACCTTCAGATGGCCCATTTCAGCTACCTTGCAAGAGGTTGCATGTTAAGTTTGGATTCTAAGGTGCCGATCATACGGACTTCCTCTGGAGGCCCCAGTGTCTGGTCCTGTCGACAGTTTCCTGAACTTTTTTCTAAGGCATCACGTGAAAAATTAACAGGGAACACCCATTCCTTGGAAATGTCCTTGATGTAATCAGCGACACAAAACTAAGGACCCTTCCTAAATAATCGGAAGGGGGTTTCAACCCACACCAGGCAAAGCTAAACATCTGCTGTCAGTTCCCACGTTGAAGTTTCGATTTTGCCTACTGGAAAAAAAAAATCACACCAGCACAACCTTTGCGGTATCAACAATTTCACTCCTTTAGTGTGTAAAAAGAGAGCTGGGGCATGAATGGACAGATGTGGCTTTACCTAGGTTATTATGGTTTCAAATGTGACATAACTGGTGATCGATTCTTTTAAACTTTCTCAATTAATGCATCATCTTTTTGAGAATATACAAACGTGGAAGCAGTTACAGTAGGTGGGCTTCAGCAGGCTTGGGGATCGCAGACCTGAAACCTAGGAATTCCGGAGTTTTCAGAATCAAGGCGAGTCTTCTGTAAATGAAGTTGACAATTTCTCGAGGGAGATTGGCGATTCCTCTAAAATGTCCACTTTGTCAAAGACTGCCACCTACCTGAAATTCTCAACTTTAGAGAAGATCGCTGTGGTGTGAGAATATCTTGCTGAGGAGTGTTAGGATTCTGACATTCATTCCCCTGGGCTTCGAGAATCTGTCTCAGATTCTCGCTTCTCTTGCAGAAGAAATGGTTCCTCTCATCTGAGCTTTGCACACAGTGCTGGGAGGAGGGGCTGAATCATGCGCAAGGAAGGTACTGCACCGAATGACCCAGAAAACAGGAAGGGGCTGGGATGGCAGAAAGGCACAGCCTCGGGGTTTGTCGGGGAGGGCCCCCAACAGGTCTCCATCCCCGCAGGGTAGCCCTGGGTCACGGACACACCTATCCTGTGTGTAAGCGCACAGGCTTGGGGCCCGGTTCTCTTGTTTGACTCCTAGCTCCTGCATCCTCTGGTCATCATGGTCATCCGGCCTCAGACCAATTCTTAACTTGTTTTGCCTCAGTTTCCCCGCTTATTAAGATGGGATAAGAATAGGGCTTTTGTGAGGTTTAAGTTCGCCAATACATGTCAATTACTAAGATTAGCGCTCATCATGTATTTGGCCTATTTGCTATTATTTTTAAAATTCATCACCAGGATGTTTAAAATCTTTTACTGGGTTAAAAAAAATGTTTTTCTAGGCCATACCTCCAAACTTCGAACGTTTATGTGATAGCTAAAAGACTAAAGTTGGAATGGCCTATTGTAGCAATGCCTATGTTCTCGAATATGCCATCTATAAATTGAATTAAACCAGAAGCACATTTCTAATGACCCAGAAAACTGCTTTTCATGGGAACAACTACTGAATTCTGGGCTGGAACCAAGCCCTTTGTATGGACATTTACTTATTCTGTGAGGATTATTTCATGTAATCATCAAAACAAAATTAAGGGCCAGATACTATTACTTTTTTTAAAAGGTTTTAAAAAAACATTTACTTATTTTTGAGGGAGAGCACAAGTGGGGAAGAGGCAGAGAGAGAGGGGGGGACAGAGGATCCAAAGCAGGCTCTGCGCTGACAGCAGTGAGCCCAATGCAAGGCTTGAACTCACAAGACTGTGAGATCATGACCTAAACCATAGCTGGACGCTCCACGGACCGTGGCCCTAGATACTATTATCTTTATTTTGCAGGTGTGGAAACTGAAGCATTGAAAGGTCACATCATTTGTTCACAGTCCACAGGTAGGAGGCCAGGGAGCCGATCATCAAGCCAAGGTGACTGGATTCCAGAAGCCATGCTCCTGGTAACAAAATGACATAGCGCCCTTTCCTAAACTGACTTCATGACCAAGTCGGCTAATATTAAAGCTTAGATTTGCCTAGAATGACTGGCGCGTGTCTCAAATTAAGACCACACCATCTCACAGTGTATTCTTAATACTCACGTATATTAGAACAGGGAGAAAGCACACACGTCTACATTTAGGGTACTGCTACCTCTGGGTGCATATGTGCACAAGGACTGCCTACCACCTCCTCTTCTGTACTACAGCCTGGGGCCTGGGCTTTCGCAAACACAATGGACGCATAATAAAAGCTGCTCCACCGATGCTGTATGTTATAATCAGTGTCTATAAATGTATTTTACAATATAATATTTTTGAATGCTGGGTGCTAAGTGGATGTGATTCTCTCAATTTTGTCTGTAGGACTTTCCTAGGCAACTCAGAATGAATGTTGGGGGGCACTTGGGTGGCTCAGCTGGTTAAGCATCCAACCCTTGATTTTGGCTCAGGTCGCGATCCCACGGTTCATGGGATCAAGCCCCACGTTGACTGGCGGCCTGGAGCCTGCTTGGGATATTCTCTCTCTCTTTGCCCCTCCCCCTGCTCACGCTAAGTAAATATGTAACCTTTTTTTTTTTAAGAGTGAATTTTGGACCATCCTTTACGCAGTATGTGTTGAGAGCCTGTTAAGATCGATTTTCAACAGAGACGAGGCTATTTATTTTACAGAGAATCAAAGCAAAATGCAAAGGCTGGGCCAGTCATATGGTGAATGACCCAAAGATCGTTTTCTCTTTTAAATAAACAGTCCAGTGAGAGACGAAAGACATAATTCGGCTGCAGAATGGATAGGATCAAAATGCATGGTTTCAACGACTCAAACACAACATGGCGCTAAGTCTGAGGATTCAAAGAATAAAGAAAAATGTGTTCTGCCCAGAAATATGCTTCACGTTGGATGGGCAACGAAAAATGGAAGTTTTCTTGACATCAGAACTGTTTGTGCTGATGTGGGATTTAGAATTTCAAAGCGCTGTGGGACAATATAATAAACCGCGGGCTGCAAACAGCTTTCCAACTGTGTGCTTAGAGACGGTGCCTTCACTGGGACGTGAGTAACACATTGCGGTTTCAGGGCAATTCAAGGGTCCGGAAAGAAGAGGATTCCAGGCTTATTCCGGGCAGCTCTTGCTTTGATTCTTGGGCCTGGAGCCGGGGTCGGGGGGAGGTGGGTTACTCACCTCCCGAAACAAGTGTTCTCCTGAGGCGTATCAATGCTGTGTGCACAGCATTTGTGCATCCTACCTCTACAGGATTTCAGAAGGCGCAGCAGGCACTTAACAAACAGCCACTTGAAGTGACTCGGTAACAATAACCACAGCTAACTTAGTTGAGCATCTACTATATGCTCAGTTGCACCAAACTCTCTACGTACATTACTTCAGCCAGACCTCACAATGAACTCGAGAGGTACTTGTCTTCACGAGGGCTCCCCCAGCCCCCAGCAGAACCTGAAACAGGATTTGAGTGCAGAGGGTTTATTTGGGAGGTGGTCCCTGGGTCTCATCAGAGAGCCAGGCCTGGATCCCTTGTGCTGACAGCTCAGAGCCTGGAGCCTGCTTCAGATTCTGTGTCTCCCCCTCTCTCTGCCCCTCCCCTGCTCGCTCTCTGTCTCTGTCTCTTAGTGATATATAAACATTAAAAAATAAATAAATAAAATCAAGGTCATAGCCAGTAGAGGGCAGAGCTCAAAGTCAGAGTCAGGCTCTCCTAGGTCCTGAGCCTCAGCTGGTGACCATTGCACCAAACGGCCCTTGACAAGTGAGTCTGGATGATAAGTGTTCAGATTCGGTGGCATGAAGGAGCGCTTGACCATCATGCAATACGAAAAGCTGATCTACTCCATTTCGTCTCTGCGGGGCCTCTCCAGGTTATGGCATCCCTCCTCCTGATCCACCCACGCACGTCCCACACAGGCAGCCGCTCTCACTCTCTCTCCCTGTGTCTTTGAGAAAGTTCCAGAAGGAGATCATGAGCACCTGTGCACAGAAGGTTAGAAACCACAGCACCGAGTGGCTGGCGACTGAGTAGCTGTGTAATCCCACCCAGCCCGGTACAGGAAGGCCTCAGAGAGCCAGGCCTGGAGGCCTGCATGGTGAACGGGCCGCTGGGCAGGGCTCCGGGCTCCACTCCCAGGTACCTGGCCAGCCTCTTGAAGAGAGAACACAGCCTCCGCCCACTGTTCCCAGTCCGCCTCAGAAGTCCCTTTTATTTCACATCCCTTAAATATCTACAGGCGCCACGTACACTTTTCCCTACTGTTTCTTCCAGATGAAATGCTGCCCAGTTCTTCTGGCGGTTCTGCAGGGAATTTGAGTTCCAGACTCATCCTCCTTGGCTACATTCTTTTGTACACACTCTCCTCCAGTGGTACTCAACCACAGCCCCCCGGGGTACTGTGAACTTTGATGGCTGTGGGGCTCGATGTCTACCACGGTGCGGACACTTTCTTTTTTTGCCATCACAGAGCGGCTGCTCCGCCGTGTCATCAGGAGCACTGGCCACTTAAGGACATGAGACAGGCCAAGGCACAACTTGAAGCCAGATGTGTGGAAGACGTGGGAAGCCTGCTAAGGGTATATAGGACAATGGAGTCAGGGCAGTGAACAGATCAAGACACACGATGAGCCAGTGTGGAAAGCGACCACACCGGGGCGCCTCTGTGGCTTGGTCGGTTGAGTGTCAGACTTCACTCGGGTCATGATCTCACAGTTCGTGGGTTTGAGCCCCGCGTCGGGCTCTGTGCTGACAGCTCAGAGCCTGGAGCCTGCTTCGGATTCTGTGTCTCCCTCTCTCTCTGCCCCTCCCCGCTCGCGCTCGGCCTTTTTCTCAAAAAGAAATAAACATCAAAAAAATTTGTTTAATTACAACATAAAAGGGACAAGACCGGATGGGTAAACCTAGGTGACTTCAAACATTATGAGACACTTTCGCCAGGACAGTACATGGCGGCCACTCATCGTCACTTCTGGTTTTCTTTCCGCACACACGGCAGGGCCACGTATGAGTGAATGGACAGCTGGCGTGTGGTTGTCCACGCTTCTTTCCCTGCCTTGACAAACCCCGAGGGCTTCGATCGGTACTGTGGCACCCGAAGATGATGGGGCCTCTGTCAGCATGGCTCCCCGAGGGACCCCACGGAGAAGAAACACCCCGACAACTCTCTTCACACGCAGCGCGAGTGAGAAACAAACCATTGTTGGTGTCCTAGCTGACGGGAGCGCTGACATTTTATGGTTCTACATCTGGCTCATCAATGTAAGACGTTAGCGCCTATGCAGTAAGGAATTCGCCCACAAAGGCAATGAGACTCTGCTAAAAGCGTGAACCGAGGTTTGAGGATAACCGAGAAAGCGCCGTCGGCTTCGTCCCACTGCCTTTTGGCGGTGTGTTCTGGAAGATGTTCTGATTCATGTGGTTAACAAGCTTGCGGTTCGAAGCCACCGGCATTTGAGGATTGCTTGTTACTGTCCCATCACCTACCCTCTCTCGGCAGACGACGTGAGCGCAGCGCCACGTGTCCTTAGATCTTCTCTTCAGCCTTTGAGAGTACATTGTGAGCAGACAGAAATCCAGAACCTTTGCTGCTCTGCAAGCTTTAGCGCCCACAACTTCAGTGAGTACTGAAGATGTGGTCTGGTTAGCAGAGGAGACAAGGCTGAGTTGGAGTTTTCGAACGTTGCATGCACACGCTACCACACATGCACAGAGAGAGAGAGACAGACAGACAGACAGAGAGAAATGAAGGGAGGAAGGAGAGAAGGCTCTAGTGAGAGCGGCTAAGATGCCAGGAGCAAATCCCACTTACCAGAACACTGAAGTCCAGTGCCTCTGTATCCCTGCTTGCATTTACACTTGAAGGATCCCTGGGTATTGAGGCAGCTGGCATAGAGGCTGCACGGAGGGGTATTCCCAGCACACTCATTTATATCTAAAAATGTGAACGCTCCCGTGAACAGCTGTGCAACGGCCGGGCTTGCTAGAAGCCCGGCTATCCCTTGCACTTGAGCAACGCTAGGGCCGACCCCGCAACACCTGCCACCAAGCCACGTGGGGCCTGAGAACCGGGATGCCGTCAAATCTCCCAATGCCCAGGCTTTGCCCGACGCCAGCACACAGGGAGCTGGGGAGCCCCATGCAGCCCCCCACAATCTCGACTGCTGATCACTACTGCTGAAAGCTAGAAGATGTTTATGTTTTTTGCTTCACGTTTTCATCTAATTCAGAATGAAATAACAGCATCAGACAATATATCCCACGTGTGGAAGGGCTCGGAACTCCTAACCGACAAAGGAGAAGGTGGGTTATGAGCCACGGACGTCATCTGAACTCCCAGGCATTTTGTTTCAAGGCTGCCAGGAGCAGGGCCGGGCTGGTCTGAGCTCGTCTGCTGGACCCAGACCAGGAAAGTTGGCCGAATCCCACCCAAGCGAGAAGTTCATTAGCCCTCTCCTGCACCTGACTTGCTATCCACGCTTTGGGAGACCTATGCACACAAAATAGCCCATTGTTTTAAATTCAGCCACCAAAAGAGCTCAGATGCTAATCTTAATCCCTTAAAATCACAAGATGGGATTTCTCCTGGAAGCTCTCCACGGGAGGTCCCACCCTGTCCAGTGGGACCCTCGAGGGACCTGGGAATGGGCTACTTCTCAGGGACACAGCAGCACCGGGTTATGGGGTCCAAACCCGCGAGAAACACGGAGGTGATGAGCCGGTGGAGAACGGCCTCTGTGTTTGAAAAGATCTGCGTGAAGCGCTGTGGAGTCTTCACAAGACGGTTCAAACTTCTGGAACCAACTGTGGCCGAGGGGCGCTCACCCAAGACGCGTCCTGGGCCGCTCTGGATGCAGGGTGGAGAGAAATCCCAGTCTTCCCCCAGCCGCGAGCTTCACGGTCATGCACACGTCTGCACCACGTGTTACACGAGTAGGCGTCTACAGGGAGCCCAGATCTCTCTCCACCGAAGGGCAGGCCCCGTCCCAGGTACATCAAGGGCACTGCAGACGTGCCCAAGGGCTCCGAAACACCCCACGTCCCTGGCTCATTTGGACTTGGAATCCCTTTGCCAAGGGCCCAAATATTTTCTTTCACAGAGATCAGGCTAATAGCTGACTGAGACCAGAATCTTATCAGAAAGTGGTGATCTGGAAAGCCAACATCTTAGGCCATTTGGAGCTTGAACCATGACGCTCCTTCTCCCCTGTGTCTGACGCCACCCCCAGAGGAAACTGCTATGAACAGAGCTCCGAGATCAAGATCAAACAGGCCTTTTTCGGCTTCCTTTTGTGCTATATTGTTTCCATTTTTCAATATATGGCTGGAACGTCAAAAATTAAAAAGGAAACCAACCAAATTTTTAACCCACAAAAACCACCTTAAGATATTTGCCCCCAGAACAAACGATACCCACTGAGGTCCCTTACTTTCGACCTTGACTGACCTGGCTTCATCTAATTCATCTCATCAGACTTCCCTCAAAGCCAGAAACAAAAAAACGGGACCTTTTCTGTATTGTTAAACTGGTCAACAACAGACTGTTCAACTGACAGACTGAGTTCGCCTCAGAATGCCCGTAGATGAAGACTAGAGGTTTGTCGGGGAGACGAAAAGGGCAGACGGTGCCACTCACTCTTACCTACACAGTCATAGCGGCCACGGACATATTTCAGTTCGAAACCAACGTGACATTTGCAGTAGTAGCTTCCAAACGTGTTCACGCATCTTCGATTGTAAGGGCAGATGGCTTTGGCAGAGGCACATTCATCGACATCTATGGTGTAGAACCAGAAGGTGTCAGCGATAGCCAGAACGGCACTCTCCCTGCCAATTGCGCATGCGCGCACGCACTCCAGTTGCTCGCATCATACCCTCGGGGGGTGTTCTAGATGCCCTCACCACACTCACAGCTCCGCCTTTTATGTGTTTCTATCATGCCGTACATCTCGCCTTAGACACATTCTCTCTCTGCCACGTCGCTACTTCCAATTCGCATCTGTCCTGGTAGACCCTGGCTCTTCTGGGGCAGGGAGGTGTCGGGCCCTGGGTACATACCCACTACAGACTTGGTGGCTGAATTACTACTTTCCCAGCCATGTATACTGTATCGTGCACACGATGCAGTCCGGTAACGGCGCTTTCCATAAACCACATACACATGTTAAATTCTGCCTTCTACTGAAGAATGATCTCATTAGCATGCTCCTCCAAGGCTCCTGCGACACTGACTCAAGTCACAGACATGTGGTTTCCTTTTTAGAAATGTTTATTTTTGAGAGAGACAGAGACAGAGACAGAGCGTGAGCAGGGTGGGGAGGGGCAGAGACACAGGGAAACACAGAATCCAAAGCGGGCTCCAGGCTTCAAGCTGTCCGCACAGAGCCTGATGCAGGGCTCAAACTCATGAACCATGAGATTGTCACCTGAGCCGCAGTCGGCCGCTTCACCGACTGAGCCACCCAGGTGTCCGAGATACGGTTCCCTGAAACTGCACCTAAACAGAAATTGTGGGTCACACGTGATGATGGAACTTTCAGACAACTGGGTGCCCTCCTTCCCTTGAGAGTCAGGTTACCGACGACGCTCTGCAACGCAGAGCAAAATAGCCAGACTCGGGCTTTGCGTTCACTATCAAATCGAGCAGATGTTTTATGTCGTTCGTTGGGACCTATGGGTAAACATGCAGGCGCGTGCTGACTCAGTGCTCCCTTGGCATTCTTAAGATACTACGTAAGTGTCAGACTGACCAAAATCATTTCTCACTGACCACTTCCATGTAGATTAGCTTTCCTTTCAATAAAAAAGGCACCCGTCAAATCAGAGGTGGTGAAAATTGCATTCAGTTTGCACAAATTAGCCTTGTCATATGTTATCTTATTTTACTGAAGAACGCTAAACCCTGTGAATCTAACTACATCTGATTACTCTCAAAGAGCAGAGCCAAAATTGTAATTTTACAGGGATTTTTTTTAAAGTATGTAACTGCTTTAGGCAACCTATTTGGCAGAACTTTCTAAATGCAGCTTATCAAGTTATGTACATTTATTTTTAAAAAAGTTTTTAATGTTTATTCATTTGAGAGAGAGAGAGAGAGTCGGAGTGCAAGCAGGGGAGGGGCACAGAGACAGGGAGACACAGAATCTGAAGCAGGCTCCAGGCTGCAAGTTGTCAGCAGAGCCCGACGCAGGGCTCAAACTCCCAAACTGTGAGATCATGACCTGAGCCGAAGTTGGAGGCCCAAGCGACGGAGCCACCCAGGCGCCCCAAGTTATGTACATTTAGAATAAATGTCCAGCACCTTGACTGAAAAGTATTTCTACTGCAGTAAACAAGTAAGAATATGCTTATTTAAATTAAAAAAAAAACATTAAGAACTCTTTCAATGTTCTGATTTGGTTTGAGATCCTTTATTAATGCTATGAGCTCACTTGTTCTGTGTATCTTTCGTGCAATGTAAGTACCAGACCAGGAGTATATACGGTTTGGTTAGTGAACATAATACACATTCACAAGGGAGCTAAGGCAGAAAGTGTGGCATCAGTCAGAGGGTGCCCTGTGGGTGCCCCCCCCCCAATCGCCCCTCAGCACTAGGCATTTGCTACCTGCCTAAGGTCGCACCTGCCACGTTCTGCAATGACCCTTATCCGGGCTGGGCCGGGCTGGGCGTGCCGGGGGGGGTCAATGCTCTGGAGCAGCTCCCCCATCAAGAAACTTGACGCATAAATCCCTCACGCCCTCACTGCAGAAGGAAGATGCGGAGGCAGCTTCCCCAGCCTCCAGGAAGGACACAGATATTTAACCTGCTCATGGAACTCACCCTGCGCTGGGCCCTCCCCTTCCCTCCTCCTCAACCAGCATTCCCTGAGACCACCTCCCAGATCAACTACCAGCTCAGAGTCCGCTTCTGGGGACCCGAGACTAAGACACAAAATAAGACAATGGAGAGCAAGAACCCAAAGTTCTAATCCTGAGACTTGACTAAATTCAAGGTTATAAACGATGGCTGTATCTGCTCGTCTCATATTATGGATTTAATTTGCTCATCCCTCCAAGCGGAAATGATTTTGGACTATGTGGTTCATATAGTTTAGAGCAACCTTTAAAGACCATGAGAAACTGGTTACTTGCTCACTTAAACTGTGTACAAGGGATATACTATTCTCAACAGGCTTAGAGCTAAAAAAAAAAAAAAATAAGCAAATACAACTTTGTAGGAAATATTAGCTAGAACCCCAAAGAGAGCCCAACGGCCTTTGGGATTTTATTCACTGAATGACCGTAAGTAGCAGGTTTCTGTGGGATGGTAACTGAAGTGAAACATACAGGGTATATATACTAAAATAAAATGACCTTTATCCTTTGTCCACTATGGCCTGAGACACCCCCCGAATAACAGAGAAGTGTTCTTTCTAACATCCTAAAGTGTCTAGAGTGTATGTGGCTAGTCGTCTCAGAAATGGGCATGAATCTGTACTTTCAGGAACTTTCGCTCTAGTCAACGAGCGGATTGCGACGAGTGAAAAGGAAGGAATTCAGTAAAGGGAAGAGGAGGAGTAGAGGCTGGTCTACCTATACAGACTCTTCCGTTTGGTGCCAGGTGGAGTCCCGAGGACGGACACAGACAGCGAGGCCCTTCCTCCGTGTCTTCGCAGCTGTACTGGCAGTTTGTCAGGGCACACGTCTGGGGGTCTGAAAATGTAGGCAAGGATCAGCCTGCTCCTCCCGAGCTGATAAAAAGCACTTACCGAGGAGTGATCTCTGCATCCTGGGATGTTTAGTGTAATCCCTGGGACGTATTATGGGACAAGCGTCATTGTCTGAGACCCAAATGGAATCTGGGCGAGGTGGGGTCTCGGTGGGCCAGTGTACTGAATTTGATTGTCTGTAGGTGGGGCACACACCCCTCGGTTACCAGACACTGCATCTGCCTCTTCTCTAGCACGTTCTCATCACTCTTTACGGCACCTGGCTGGCCTCTCTACGCTGAAACGCAACTTCAGGTGGAGAGGCTCGGTCTCAGTAATTAGGGGGGAAAAATCCATTCTAGAGATCTCTCCGTACACATCTAGCCTCAATGAGAGTCGCTCAAGGCACGAGACCTGGTCGTTCACTTGGCCATATTAAAACACGTGGCGAGCAGGAGCGACGGCTGCCCAGAAGCCATCGGAGAGGCTGGAAAGCCAGTCACGGGTCTTCATTCCAGCTTCCCTTGCAGCAACAAAGGGTGGCCCAAGACCCCTCCCCTCCAACAGACTTCTTGGTATATCTCTTTGGTCACAGCCGGGTCCTTGGGTGGATTTTTCGGTCACTTGTTGCTGAGCATAACTTGCCTCTCATAAATGCACTTCCCTGGCACAAGTGTCTACGGCAGGCAAGTACAGTGAATATACTCCCTTGATCCACCACCATCCGTAATGTGTCAATCACTCGGCGGGACAAGAGAGATTGCCGGCAACCCGGTTAAATAAAATCAGGAGAGGCCCAGGGCTCCCTGGACACTGAGCTATAAACAGGAAGGCACAGGCCAACAGCTTCCATATACAGAAATAGACCAAGGTGGGTAAAGGATACATACGGAGGGGATGTGACAAACACCTACCCATGGTAACATTTCTAGTTTATCCTCTCTTCTCTTGAGTCGTCCTTTAAAATGAGTCTTCAACATTTACCTAATTCTTTCTTTCCATTTGGGAAAAGACACCTCTTTTGGGGCGCTGATTAGGCTTTCATGGAATGTTTCAGAAACATCCATTAGGATATATCTGTTTAAAAGTGTTATGTGATCACTGTAAAAGCCTAGGGAATTCCCATGATGGGGTAGGGAGGGAGGGAGGCTCGGGCAAAGTTCTGTTTGGTAGTGGTTACAGGGGTGCTCACCTTATAAGAATTCATGAAGCTACATATTATATAACATATAATATCATATGTATGTATATTTAATATATATGTACATATTTGTCTTTGGTAGGTTTCTGTGTATAATACTGAGGATTTTTTTTTTAAGACTTTGAATGTCTGCTCTATCTCAAGCTTGCTTGGCAACAGAGGCGACGGAAAGCACAAGGAGCCGCCAGGAGAGACACAAGCCACGAGCCAGCCGGGACTGGGTCACCGTTGCAAGGCCCCGGATGAGCTAGGGAGTCCGGAAGACTTTGTAACCAGAGGCCCTTAGCAGAACGCATAAAGTCCAGGTCTGCTGGGGACAGGACAGAGGAGAGAGAGATGGGAGGTGGGGAGAGGGGCGGAAGGCAGGAGGGGAAGCGGGGAGGAGGGCAGGCGGGCAGTGAGGATGGGTCTGCCTCTCCGTTGCAACATTAAACCGAAAAACCTTCCCTCTCGATAAACGAGTGGATATTGTTTTACCCTTCCGCAGGAGGTGGGTTTCTCTTTATCACAGAAGGGCTTTTCTTTTCAGGAATGTGAATCTGAATATGTTCCCAACAAGAGTCATGACTCTGAGCATGGGGCCAGGGGCGTGAGAAAGGCAGTTGGTGGGAAGAAGCGACGTCCAAGATAGAATTTCAGTGGATCACCTTCCTAAAGCAATGTGCTTATTTTCAGGAAGAAATCCCATACAACCCTGCATCTGGAGATAACCCCAGTTAGGCTTTTTCTTTAAAAAGCACGTGTCCAGAAGAGGCAAATCCAGAGAGACAGAAAGCAGATTAGTGATTTGGGGGCGGGGGGTACTGCTGACGGACACAGGGTTTCCTTCTAGGGAGATGAGGCTGTGCTAGAATTAGAGTGGTGGTAGTTGTACAACACCGTATGTAAGTGTACTAAATGCCGCTGAACTGTACAGTTTCAAATGGCTAATTAAACTGGTGAATTTCACGTTTATTTCTTTGACCACAATTTTTTTTTAATTGCTCAGCTGGCAAGAATCCAGTGTCAAAGGATGACGGAGGGCAGTGTGGCTGCTAAAACTTACTTGCACACGTGGCATCCGGCATGAGCATGTGACCGCTCAGGCAAAAGCACTTGTAGCTCCCGTGTGTATTCACACATCTGTGTTGGCACGGCCGGGGCTTTATTCCACACTCATTCACATCTGCACGGGGCAGTTGGAAAAGGGAGAAACGTTAACTGGATGGGGAAACATCAAGATGTAGGATTGGGTTGGCTTCCCTGGCCCTCACCGGCGGGAGTGGCTACGTGCGGTAATGACTCACCCGCCTCTTCTCCAGTCATCATTAAAAATCGATCCTGAAGGATGAACCAGTGTGTGGAGTGACCAGGATAATCGCACACCATCGGAGGGGGTGCCAGTGGGCACAACCACTTTGGACAAATGTCTGGCACAATCTATTGAAGCTAGATGCAGATACACCCAATGACCCAGCAATTCCCCTCCTGGGTAGATTCCCCAACAGCAACATGGATGTACGCCCACCAAGAAAACATGTAAAATGACGACAGTAACACCATTCTTTTTTTTGTTTCGTCTTTGCTTACTTTAGAGAGAGCATGTGGGGGAGGGCAGAGAGGGAGACATAGAATCTGAAGGAGGCTCTGCCCTGTCAGTGCAGAGCCTGATATAGGGCTCGAACTCATGAACCGTGAGATCATGACCTGAGCCAAAGTGGGACGCTTAACTGACTGAGCCACCCAGGCGCCCCAACGATAATGCTATTCTTAACAGCCCCAACCTGGAAAGAATCCCAACATGTCCCAACAGAAGGAAGGACAGATGACTTGTACACTCACGCGAAGGAACACTTTACAGCAACAAGACGGGACAGACTCCAGCTACAAGCACAAAGGATGAAGCTCACAGACGTGAGAGTGTGTGGAAGAAGCTAGAAGACAAATGAATACATAAAAGTCAGGCAAGGGGCACCTGGCTGCTTCAGTCGGGAGAACGCACGACTCTTGATCTTAGGGTGTGCGCTCGAGCCCCATGTTTGGTGTAGAGATTACTTAAAAATAAAATCTTCAGGGATGCTTGGGTGGCTCACTCGGTTAAGCGTCTGGGTGGCTCAGTTGGTTAAGTGTCCAACTTCAGCTCAGGTCATGATCTCATGGTTCATGGGTTCGAGCCCCGTGTCAGGCTCTGTGCTGACAGCTCGGAGTCTGGAGCCTGCTTAGGAATCTGTGTCTCCCTCTCTCTCTGCCCCTTCCCCACTCACACTCTGTCTCTCCCTCTCTCAAAAATAAACAAACATTAAAAAAAAAAAAGAAAACTCACTGAGTGGTACATTTTTGCTGTATGTGCAATTCTGTGGGCACAATGCTTGAATCAAAAGCTAGAAATACAATTTAGATACGTCTGCCTTTAGTGTTGTTCCAGGCAGCCTATGACAGATGCCCACAGCACAGCCTCCTTTCAGTGGTCATCTTGGGCAGCTCCACATCGGCTAAATTGTCTTGGCTGACGCCCCTCCAGGGAGAACTCTGGCAGGCAGCTATGGGCGGTGAGACTGTAGGACACGTAAGCCTCGGAGGCTATGCTCTAAAGGCTACTAATGGTCACCTCCACGTGGTCAGACTGAGGGGGACTTTCTTCTCTGTGCTTTTCAGTGTTTCCTAAAAAGAATTTAAATACTAAGAATGAATGACATTTTTATTAAAATAAAAACTAGGGGCACCCGGGTGGCTTAGTGGGTGAAGCGTCCAACTTTGGCTCAGGTCGTGATTTCAGGGTCTGTTGAGTTTGAACCCCGCGTCGGGCTCTGTGCTGACAGCTCGGAGCCTGGAGCCTGCTTCGGATTCTGTGTCTCCCTCTCTGTCTGCCCCTCCCCTGCTCGTGTTCTATGTCTCTCTCTCTCTCTCAAAAATAAATAAAACATTTAAAAATTTTTTAATAAAAACCAAATAGGATAAAATAAAATAAAAAATGATACAGGAGGAAAATAAAACGATCATGAGGAGAGGAGCTTATCTTTGGAAATGTGGTCATGGCTTAACTCCTTGAAGGAATATCTGGAAAGGAGAAAAGAACCAAATTCTATAGAAGACCAAACTTCAGCAGGGAGATAGGCAAGGTGTATCCTTGAAAAACAAGTGGCAGCTTTGGCCTCTGACAAGCACCTTATGCGGGAATTTTCCGACGACTTAGCAGGGCATGTGCACGCCCTTCTCCGTTGCTTATTCCCTCTTGACCTTCTCCTGCAGGGATTGTAACCCCTTCAAAAGGGGGAACTGGAAAAAGCTGATTAGACATAATGGGAAACGCAGAAATACCCCATTGCCTGGCCCCAACTCAGAGTCACTCACTCGTCGCTTGGAAGACACATTTGGAGGAAACACAGCAGAGCGGAGGGCTGAGGCCCGTCGCCATTAACGGATATACATGGGCTTCGGTCAGGGCACCTTGGGAGCAGGAAGGCTGTGGGCGGAGACAGTTCCAGACCTGAGCCAACTACACCACTCTCTCGACGCTAATGTTTTACTGGGAATGGAAAACCAGCATGAGAAATCTCTTCTCTATTCCAAATCTCTGGCGAAGCCATTTTGATACAGAATCCAAGACACGAGGGAGAGACGGGTTTGCCGGCGCGAAACCCTGTGGCGAGGGGGTATCGCCCTATCATGACGTGGGAGAGCGCGATTTTTGACGCGGGGGTGAGAGGCCCCGTGGCCGCCTCGGCGACCGTAGCTCACCTCTGGGCTCGGCGGCAAGGCCTGGGGATGGCAGAGTGGAGGGCGGGCCTGCCCTCCTCCGGGACCCCACGTGCCCATCCAGGATCCGGGCAGCCTGGGGGACAGCTGACTGTGGCTCGCTGCTCTGTGCTCCACCGCATCACAGGCCTGGGGACTCCTCCTTCATGCCAGGGCCTCTCGGCCTCAGCGCTGTTGCCATTCGGGTCAGGCCATTCCTCGTGTGGGGTCTGCACTGGCTGGTCCCCACCCACTAGATGCCAGTAGCACCCCCCGAATGTTTTCGGACATTGCCAGATGTCCTCGAGGGTGAGGGGCCCAGATTTAGCAAATAAAAACATGGGATGCCCAGTTAAATTTGGATTTTATCTTATTTTATTTGTTGAGAGAGAGAGGGCGCAAATGAGTGAGGGGCAGAGAGACAGAATCCCAGAGGGAGAGGGAAAGAGAAACAGAGAGAGGGACAGAGAGAGAAGCAGAAGCAGGGCTCATTTGAAATGGGGCCCGAGCTCACCCGACGTGGGACTCGAACTCACAAATCGTGAAATCATGACCTGAGCTGAAGTCAGGTGCTTAACAGCTAAGCCACCCAGGTGCCCTAAATTTGAATTTTAGATAATTGACTAATAGTTTTTATTTTATTTTAATTGTTTTAAATTTTTAAAATATTTATTTTTGAGAGAAAGAGAGACAGAGTGTGAGGCAGGGGGACAGACAGAGAGGGAGACACAGAATCCGAAGCAGGCGCCAGTCTCTGAGCTGTCAGCACAGAGCCCGACGCGGGGCTCGAACCCACGAACTGTGAGATCATGGCCTGAGCCGAAGTCGGACGCTCAACTGACAGAGCCACCCACGTGCCCCACAGTGAAAATTGTTTTAGGAAAAAAAAAATACTTTAGAGGGAAAAAAAGGCCTTTTATCTGGCATCTTAACAAAAACATCAGAATGACGTTTACATTTTTCTAGAAGAGACTGATTGAAAAATCTAGCTCTGAAACCACTTTCACTGTAAGACTCTAGTTAAAGTCTACAAAATCTTGGGCGCTGTCCTAGATCACAGAGCCCACCGCAAGGCTTGCATTGCTGCTGAAGGCCCTGGGGCAGGTCTGTACTAGGATGGTGGCCCATGGTACTGACCTTGACTGCACATCTTCCCGGTGTATCCTGGAAAGCATCGACATTTGTTTGGTCCCACACACTCCCCGAACTTGCATCCAGGTTCACACGAAGCTGTGGGAAGGAAAGGTATTTTGAGCAGGAGTAGGCAGCAGAGACTTGCGTGCACGTCAATCCCAGCAGCCTTCCGAACGGCAGAGAGATCCGTGCGGACACAGACAGGATGATGTGCTTCCTCTCGACTCTGTTTTCCCCTTCGCGATGCTGGAGAGTTCTCTGCCCGTGAACTAGAGCACTCGCCCCATCCTGCGCCCCCACCCATTGCAAGTTTATCCAAGTTTATCCTAACTTTGGTCAGCACTGCCAGCCTTCAAGTGGCATTCGAAGAACTACAAAGCCTCCCCGACCACAGCCAGATAGTTTTGCAGGGAAACACAAGAGCATGTAATAAAAGAACTATAATGTGGGGGCAGGAAGAGACTCCAGAGTAATTCTAGGTCAAGGTCCTCCTCCTTTCTGTCACTCACCTCTTTTCTCTTGCATATGTTCTCTCTTGTTTTTCTTTGGAATGAGCAAACTCTATTTCTTTTTAATGTTGATTTCTATTGAGAGAGAGAGAGAGACAGACAGACAGACAGACACACAGACACGGGGAAAGAGAGAGAAATGGCATGCAAGCAGGAGAGGGCAGAGAGAGACAGAATCTGAAGCAGGCTCCAGGCTCTGAGCTGTCAGCACAGAGCCCGACGCGGGGCTCAAACCCATGAACCGTGAGATCATGACCTGAGCCGAAGTCGGACGCTTAACTGAATGAGCCAGCCAGGCGCCCCTAGCAAACTCTTATTTTTAAAGCTGTGTGTTATCAGTCAAAACGATCAGCCCACAGATTGAAGGTGTGAGGAAGGCAGGATTTGTTTTTTCCGTTTTTTTCCTTTTCTTCTTCTTCTTTTTTTTTTTTTTTTTTTTGATGTCCGTATTCAGACACTGATGCAAATTAGGCACTCGATAAATATTTGTTTGATGAAAGAAGGGGCAGGAGAAACAGCGAGGCTAGAGCGTCCCCCTGGGTCGGGGGCAAGTAAGAGTAGCCAAAGATGATGGGAGGTTTGAGTCCGGCTCATAGGGAGGAGACAGGGAGACCAAGCAGTCGATGGGAAAAAAAGGACAATGAAAAAATCCCAACTAGAGGAAGGGGAGAGGCCAAAAGAATAACGAAAATAACGAATGAGAGAGAAAGGAGGTGGGTTAGGAGTCTGGATCTAGTAGGAGCCCAGGAAAGGGCAATGGCCCGACGGGCTGACTCAGCAATTACCCAGGGACGCTACCTACGTCCCCTCCCGTTGATTTCCAAGCTCTCAGCACCCCTACTCCCAAAGAACCCAGGGTCTTCCCCTTCACCCCACAGACCCTATTCTTTGTTAATGTCAAAGTCAACATCTCTCTCCCAGTTACCTGGACTCAAAATCCCAGTCCTCTCTATTGTCTCTTGTCCCCAAACCAATCGGTTAGGACATCCTACTCCTCCTTTTACACCATTCACCCCACAGGTATTTATAGCTGATGGGAACCACGCTGCCCGCAGATATCTGGGAGATTACCCTGCGCCCCTCTGTCTCCCGCTTCTCCCTGCCACAGTCCTGTGACCACGTGCTTAACTGGCTCGGGGTCTAACAGCGCAGCCCCTGCTTTTAGGGGTGGGACAAACGTTGTGGTGCAGTTAATGCCCTGGAGCAGCCTGTGGGATCAAGCGGAAGGTAGACCTCTCTCGAAGCCACATCTTGGCCTGGCTTCCTCCCCTGCTTCCTCGCTGCCTTACAGATCTCCCCGGAGAGCACCTCTCAACAGGTTATTTGTCCAGGAAGCCCCTTCCAGGCTCTGCTCCTAGGAAATCAGACGTCAGAGGCGCCACTGAACCGATATTCCAGAAGCACGGCTCTGATCATGCCGGGCCTCGTGCAGAAATCACCAGAGAATATTTACCGCCTCTTGAACACAGTACAAGTACCACCATGACCTGGCCTCCACCTTAGCTTGTGCTCTTGGCTACTCTGTTCCCTACTGTGGTCAAACTAGATTGCCTGCTCTTCTCTAAATCTACCCTTTCTGGGGCGCCTGGGGGGCTCAGTCGGTTGAGTGTCTTGACTCTTTGATTTCGGCTCAGGTCACGATCTTGCAGTGGGTGAGTTCGGGCCCCGTGCTGTCAGCGCAGGGCCTGCTTGGATTCTTTCTCTCCGCCCCCCTCCTGCTAGTGCACACGTGCTCGCAATCTCTCTCACTCTCGAAATAAATAAACAAGCATTTAACAATTAATAAATCTGGGGCGCCTGGGTGGCTCAGTCAGTTGAGCGTCCGACTTCGGCTCAGGTCATGGCTCACGGCTCATGAGTTTGAGCCCCGTGTCAGGCTGTGACAGCTCAGAGCCTGGAGCCCGCTTCGAATTCTGTGTCCCTCTCTAGCTTTCCCCTACCCTCTTCATGCTCTGTCTGTCTCTCTCAAGAATAAATAAAAACATTAACAAAATTTTTTTTTTTTTAATTTTTTAATGTTTTATTTATTTCTAGGAGATAGAGAGAGAGACAGCATGAGCAGGGGAGGGTCAGAGAGAGAGGGAGTCACAGACCGAAACAGGCTCCAGGCTCTGAGCTGGCAGTCAGCACAGGGCCCGACGCGGGGCTCGAACCCACGAACCGCGAGATCATGACCTAAGCGAAAGTCAGATGCTTAACCGACTAAGCCACCCAGGCGCCCCAACAAAATGTTTTTAAAATAACTAATCTACCCTTTCTGCTGCTTCTCAGCCTGGGGCACCCCTTTCCCACTCTCCATTGATTAATGTCCTCCTCATCCTTCAAGGACTACTTTGCATGAGCCCTCCTTCCAGAAGTCTTCAGTGATTTCTCCGGCCACGTGCGAACGTCCACTCAACTTTGAGAATTCCACGGAACTTTGGCGGGCCTCTCCCATGAAGCTGATCAGGCTCCAACTAATTAAATAATCAGACACATATTTGGCTTCCATCTACTATCTGCCTCCCGTACCTTCAGAACACAGACTCAGTCATCCTTGTTTCTCTTGCTGCGTTTAGCAGTGTCATGAGTGTGTCAGACACTCAAACGGTTTTGAATAGCAAGTAAAGTAACAGGGGTTGGGCCTCGGAATGGGAAACATTTTATGGCTCTGAATAAACCACAAGTGAGACGGTAAGGAAAACACGCTTCCCCACAAACTGCTTTCGCTCCTGGAGACGAAAGAGAGTTTTGCTTTCCAGCGTCTCTTTCGTCATGGATGTGGTCTTGGGGATGCAGTTTCACGTTTAGATGTTGGAGAAACAAATCTGTATTTTTTTTAAGCCTGGAAGGCCTCTGATGGCTCCCTGGAAAGTCATTTCCAATGTGGGCCAGAGAGGACAGCAGGACGACTGCCAAAGAGAACGCAAGAGAAATGGTGAGGAACCCCTGCTGCTCCAAGGTCAAGTTCCAACGAGATGTTTTCGATTTACAGTGGCTTCGGATCCGTGAGCCGAACAGCCAATGTACAGCACAGGGCAATTTAGTTTGCATCTAAACTGGCCTGAGAGTTAAATGTACTTGAGCTCAAGTTCTCGTTCAACCCTCCCGCCGACCCCTCCATCGGCAGCTTCTCGTTGGGAACGCGCTCACAGACGGCTCTCGGCTCTGCGCCTCATCGTGCCAAGGGACATACATTTGAAGGTTAAGGATATGGAGCTGAGCTGTCCTCCCCCGGGAGTAGATTTAGGCAGGGCAGAGGCCGAGAGCTGGAAAGTTCCAGCATGGAGTCGGGGTCTCTGGAGGAAGGGCAGGCTGGGAGTGTGGCTCCGTTGGGCAGGTGGACCTGCGTTCTCACCTGATCAGCACTCAGCCCTCCCTCTGGCTTAGGAATCAGAGGTCTGGCAGTCGGGGGCTAATCACCCTGTTACCTGGTACTTCAAGGAGCTGATGACTTTCCCCGTCAAGAAGGACCATGCAAACTGGACATGATACAAGTTAGATTTCAGATACAAAAGTCATCGCAATTTAATACCTGGACATGGGGCTTGGGCAGCAAGGGGGCTGATGGTCTCTTCGGCTGGCCAAGCATGCACCGTGAGCACTGCACTTGAACCCTCTGCACATAACCGTCTTGCTTTGGGGGCGCCTGGGGGGCTCAGTCGGTTAAGCGGCCGACTTCGGCTCAGGTCATGATCTCCTGGCTCGTGGGTTCAAGCCCCGCGTTGGGCTCTGTGCTAACAGCTCAGAGCCTGAAGCCTGTCTTCTGATTCTGTGTCTCCCTCTCTCTCTGCCCCTCCCCAACTTGCACTCTATCTCTCTCTCAAAAATGAATAAATGTTAAAAAATAAAAAAAAAAAAATCTTGCTTTAAAGTCTCTCCTGCCTGCGGTGTTACATCGTCCACGAAAGCATCAAGAACGTGACTGGCTGCCTGCGCCACGGCCAAAGTGCTCTGCTTTTAGTTACGGGACAGACCTTACAGAAAAACCAAAGCCCGCCCTCATTTATTCCCCAGATAGGTAAGTTTTACAGTGGTAGGGGCTGGGGTTTGTGCGACCATAAGAGATTCCAAATCGTGTTCCATGTGGTTTCTGCCCCTTTCCACCTGACCGGCTTCAAATAAAAATGTGCTGTGTCCCGAAAAAGAATAGGCAACCTTTCATTCCCGCATCACATGCCGCTCTCGGGGACAGGAGAGTCACTGGGCCTTTCCCAATTGAGGGTGATTTACGAGGAATTTTCTATGCATGCCTTGGACTGAGCATACCCTTCATGTTTACTCTCCTCCTCCTCCCAAGCAGGGATTAATCTCTCCACACGGCAGAGGAGGTGGGGCCTCAGCCAGCTACCCACCTTGCCCCAGGTCAAGGCCATCATTCTCACATTCTCAGGACAATGTCCTTGATCGTGACACTAGAAATCCAAACAGTGGGAGGCCCCACCCTCTTTTTTTAACTGACCGAGCCCCAGGGGAATGTTCTAACTTTCTTGATTTAGGTGGGCAAGAATGACCTTCAAATAGTTTTCTAGCAGCTTTAAACTCTTGTCATCTGGTCACCAGGAGGCTGATGGTGGTGCCTTCCAGTGTTTCATGATCTCAGTTATTCTCAAGTTCTGTCTTCACCTGTGCTCTATCCAGTTATTTTTTTTTTAATTTTTTAATGTTTTTATTTATTTCTGAGAGAGGGAGAGAGAGGGAGAGAGAGAGAGTATGAACAGGGGAGGGTCAGAGAGAGAGGGAGACACAGAATCTGAAACAGGTGCCAGGCTCTGAGCTCGCTGTCAGCTCAGAGCCCGACGCGGGGCTCGAACCCACGAACCGCGAGATCATGACCTGAGCCGAAGTCGGACACTTAACTGACTGAGCCACCCAGGCGCCCCGCCAGTTATTTCTTAACAAGCTAGAGAGGGGCAGTTTGGGGCAGAGATAGAAAGAAGGCAGGACTGTTTAAAAAAAAAAATAAGCTACGATTTTTGTGCCTTACCGTTTATAATCCAGCTCAATGCACACCAACACCTAAAGTGTATGGGACATGCAGCTGTGTGTTTATCCTACTGCACAGATTAAGGGATTTGGGTTCAGGTATATGCCACCAACTAGGGACATGGGGACCGTGAGACCAGAGTCCTGCCCTGAAGGAATGTACCCCAGGTCGGACAGTCAGCTAGAAGCACTGTCAGTTGGATTCCTCTTCCCTGCGACTGTGGGGTATCACAGACAGTCAGACAGAGCAAAGAGGGGGCGCCTGGGGGGCCCAGTTGGTTAAGCGTCCGACTTCGGCTTAGGTCATGATCTCGTGGTTCGTGGGTTCGAGCCCAGAGCCTGGAGCATGCTTTGGATTCTGCGTCCTGCTCTCTGCCCTTCCCTCTGCTCAGGCTCTGTCTGTCTGTCTCTCTCTCAAAAATAAACAAACATAAAAACAACTTATAAAAAAAAAGTGACACAAAAGTACGCAAATCCTCGTCCTCCCTAGCCCTCCTGAAAATGGTCAGGGGCCTCCCTTGGGAGCTCCTAACACGGGGTCTGAGAAACCATATCCAAGGCAAATCATGGCTCCTTAGACTGAAGTCCAGGCCAAAGAATCAGAAAAACACTTAAAATGTTTGTCCATATGCACATATCTCTTGAAACCAGGTAGAAAGGGGCATAACGGACTTTAAAAATGTAACAGAACCATAAAGTAAATGGCTACTTTCTGGTTTGTAACTGGAGCCTACTGGTTGGGTGATTCATAATTAAAAAGTAGATTTCATTCAAAATCAGCTGGAAAAAGAATAATCAGAAGGAAGTATATCGGCCTATTTGAGAACAACAGAAGTAACTTACAAGATTGCTCTCCTAAAGCAAATCCTGTCTAGCGTGAGGGTGTCAGCCACGTTTTGAACGGGAAGACATCTCACAGGCACCCGGACCTTGGGTACAGACAGCTATTGATGTCCCTCTGCTGGGGAGCCTGCTGACAATCTGGTGACGGTTTATGGTGTCACAGGTAAAAACCTAAGGACGCTGGCCTCATACACGAGCACAGGGTGGTGTGAGTTTTTATAAAATTACCTTCACAGGCTCCCTCGCTGGTCCTTCTCCAGCCGTAGCAGCAGGCCAGCTTCGCTCCGTAGCGACAGAGCCCAGGCTGCAGTGTGGACGTGAAGAGCCCATGATCCTTGGTGCTGTGGATAAAGAGCCCCATGTTAGTACTGGGAAAACAGAAGGGGCAACAGACACTCTTTCCTGCTAGTAAAGGAACAGGTGAGATGACAGGTACCTGGTGAGTTTCGGTAAACCTGCTGTAAGGGCTAAATTCGATGCTGAAAACGTTCATTTCAGGTTGCCTGTCTCTGCTACCTCCCCTTGCCAGCCATTTTGCTGTCCATTTCGTTCTTCTCGGGAGTTAAAAGAAGTGGGTTACATAATCTATAAAACTAGGGCACGTGAAAGGGGCCAAGGGTTTGTCTCCGAACGCCGCAGAGTGCCAATTTTCCGCTCCGCTCCGTATAGACTCCGTGGCGATCCAGGTCTCCGTCTGGTTCAGTGCCGAGGGTGGTAATGTGAGTCCTCGGCCCCGCGGCTCTGTCCCAGATAGGAATGCCGCACTGACCTCACTGGCCACGTGGGAGCCACTAGACAAACTGGAATCTGCACACACCACAGACAGTTAGGAGCTGGAAGGGCTCCAGGGACCCTTCGGTGAAGCCCTCTCACATCACAGAGGAGGAAACTCCAGCCCAGTGGGGGACAGTCACGTCCCCAGCAGAGCCATACTGCCTCCCGGAAACACCATTTGCTAAACCCCTTAACTGTGGAGTGGGGGTCAGCAAATAAGGGTCTCATAAGGGGTCAGAAGGTAAATATTCTAGGCTCAGCCATAAATACAGGCACACGGTCTCTGTCCAGGCACAGAAGCAGCCAGGTGGACCACATTAGGCAATCACAAACAGGTGCACGTAACTGGGTTTGAGACTTTCTTTATGGACACCAAAACTTGAATACCCTTTTTTTCGTGCTGTGGAATAGTATTCTTCCTTTGGTTTAGCTTTAACCATTTAAAAAGATGAAAAGGATTCTCAGATCACCGGTCATGTAAAATCAGAGGGCCACCGGCCTTGGCCCACGGGCTGGAACTTGGCGACCCACAATGCAGAGACCTGAAAGAGCGAGCCCAGCCATCAAGCGGCCCTCGGCACTCAGGGCCACGAATGAAGCTCGCCCACATTTACCTGCCTACTGACCTACTGTCAGACCGGGCTTCTATCAGCTTCTGGAAGAAAAGAATACTCCAAGTATTCTGTGGAGGCTGGGATGGTTTCCTCACGCATATTAAACACAACGTAAATGTTTCCTGGGCTCTTTAACAGACAAGGAATGCACACTTTGCCACCTGCTTTCGGTGGCACGACTGAATTCTATGCGAGTTAATAAGACCTAAGTCAAGGTCGGCAAGTTACACAGCCTTGTGGTTTTCCCTCGTGGTCTGCCTCTCCCACCAGCCTGGTTCTTCCGTTAAGAGCCACAAAGATCTGGTCTGGGACACTTCATTAACCGAGAACACCGAACCCAAGGATGCTTTTATTGTTTAATTTTTCTTCAAGGGGACTTTTTTTTTTTTAATCTTCTGGTGGAGTTAATTTGGGGGATCTATAAGTCACTCGCTCAACCATTCAGAACTGGGTTTTTCGACCTCTATGTGACGGACACTGTGGGCCACATATATCTTCGCTGCTGGAGGCTGGCCTGTGCATCCCAGGCACTGGCGAGTACCCCTGGCTTCTACCTACGTGCTCCAGGAGCGTGTGGCTTACCTCTCCGGGTGTGGCAGGCGAGTGTCTCTAGACATTGCCACATGTCCCATGGGGACAAGATTTTCCCCTGGTTAGTCCCCCTGCAAGTGAAACATTTACTTACAACTTATGATATTGCAAGCACTGTCTTAGGCACGTAGAGTGATGAAAAATACCCACTCTTTTCTCTTTTAAATTCTCAATCTATTGTCAGCAGGTATGTTACAGTAGAGGACAGCATGGGAGGCAGCCGTGGCAATGCTTTCAGAGCTCTGACTGAGAAATAATACAGTCACCTGTTATGATCTGATATGGGTATTACTAGCAATTCTGCAAGGGATGCTACAATCTTTTTTTTTTCATGAAAAAAAAATTTTTAGGTTCACTGACTTATTTTGAGGGGGCGAGAGGGACAGAGAGAGAGAGAGAGAGAGAGAAAGAGAATCCCAAGCAGGCTCCACACTGTCAGCGCAGAGCCTGATGTGCGGCTCGATCTCACAAACCGTGAGATCATGACCTGAACTGAAATCAAGAGTCAGACGCTTAACGGCTGAGCCACCCAGTCACCCAAGATACCACAGTCTTGACCCAGTCTGCACGTTACTAACAATCCCCAAACAGGAAAGCATAGACTACAGAACATCAAGTGTTACACGTGTTAGTCCACACACAACGATGTCCTTCAGAATCTTTGTTTAGCATTTAAAAAAATGGATATAATAGACATAATAAAGCAGTAGTTTTTAGTATTCGCTGTTACGTGACCATCACCACTAATTCCAAAACATTTCCCTCCCTCCAAAAACAAAAACAAAAGCCCACAGCCATTAATAGTTCCAACTCCCCCCTCCTTCTATCCCCTGATAACCACCAATCTACTTTCTGTCTCTGGATTTGCCTATTTTGGACACTTCGCATAAACGTGATCGTATGCTATGCGATCTTTGGAGCCGGGCATCTTTCAATTAATATGCAAAAGGCACATCCATGCTGCGGCATGTACTAGGACTTCGCTCCTTTCTACGGCTGAATTCTCTTCTATTGCATGGACAGACCGCCTGTGTTCATCCATTCAGCGGGGGACGGACATTTGGGTTGTTACTCCATTTTGCCTATTACGAATAACGCTGCTGTGAACACTGATGTACAAGTTTTTGCCCGGACACATGTTTTGATTTCTCTGGGGTAGGGACCTAAGAGTGGAATTGCTAGGTCGTATGGTAACCATGTTTGACCTTCTGAGGAACTGTCAGAATGTTTTCCAAGATGGCCACGTCATTTTACATTCCTCCCAACAATGTACGAGCCTTCTGATCTCTCTGTTCTTACCAGCACTTGTTATTGTCTGTTTTCTTATGACAGCCCTTCTAGTGGGGGAGAAGTGGTATCTTACCGTAGTTTTGGTTTGCATCTCCCTGATGGCTAACGGTGTTGGCCATCTTTCATGTGTTTATTGCCTATTTGCGTCTCTTCCTTAGAGAAAGATCTATTTGGGTCCTTTGCCCATTTTTAAGTTGGATTATCTGTCTCAATGTCCTTAAGACTTGAACACAAGATTGAAACTAGTCGGTAAAAACAGCTACCCCCAAACGTTGGTTAATAAGGTAACGTAACTATCTCACCCTGCAGAAAAGTCTTCCACGTAGACCTTCAGAGTTAGTTATGGGTTTTTTTTGTTTGTTTGTTTGTTTTAATCTTTATTTATTTTTGAGAGAGGGAGAGAGACAGAGCGTGAGTGGGGGAGGGGCAGAGAGAAAGGGAGACACAGAATCTGAAGCAGGCTCCAGGCCCTGAGCTGTCAGCACAGAGCGCGACGCAGGGCTCGAACTGAGGAGTGGCAAGATCATAACCCAGGCTGAAGTCGGACGCTTAAATACCTGAGCCACCCAGGCGCCCCTCAGAGCTAGTTTCTTGACTACACATGTCTATAATAAACATTGACAAAGCATGCCCATCTGCTCTCTCTTTAACAACGTGGAGCTGACTGGGGAGCAAAGAGAGGAACTAACTCAGTCCGGGAAAGAAGAGGAAGGTGTCACAGGGGATGTTGACATTGGAGTTGGATTCGAAAAGAAAACATGACAGAGGTGCCTGGGTGGCTCAGTTGCTTAAGTGTCTGATTCTTGAATTTGGATTTCATGGTTCATGAGCCCAAGCCCCCTGTCGGGCTCTGGGCTGACAGTGTGGAGCCTGCTTGGGATTCTCTGTCCCTCCCTCTCTCTCTCTCTCCTCCCCTCCTCTGCTCATGCTCTCTCCTCTCTCTCTCAAAATAACCATTTAAAAAATAATGAAAAACAAAGAGAAAATATGACATTTAAAAAATAATAAAAAAAAAAAAAACAGAGAAAACATGACCAACAGGAAAACAGGGATGCATTTAATTAGATTTCAATCTATCAAACAAAACCTTGGAGACGATCTGCCAACTTCTTGCCTATAGGTTTGCAAGGGAGGGCCTTACCTATTTCCTGATGCCCCAAGCTCCAGCTTTCTTAATAGGACATGAACAGGTACAGAGCACTGTGCTAGGTACTGGGGATACAGAGATGAACATGGCGGACAAGGTCCCTGACTCTGAGCTTTCAGACACGACGGCGTGGGTAACAGAGGCCCTAAACATACTCAGTCAGCTACAGAAGCTTAATGCAAAGAAACACACTCCGGCTGAAGAGATCCAAGATATTCTCTCTGAGGGGGCAACCTTTCAGTGAAATGGAAGATGAACGGAAGCCAACCACACGGAGGGAGGGGAAGAAGGTTATAGGCAGAAGTCACAGAATGCGTGCAGGGTAAGAGGTAAGAGACACCTTGCGGGTGCTCAAGGAGCCGACAGAAGACCGGGGGACTGGAGCGAAGGCGGGGAGAGGAGCAGGTTACAGCGCAGAGCATCACGTCAGTCAGGCTGGGGCTGTGGGGCCTGACAGCTGAATGCTAACAGGGCAGCAGGAAAGGGTTTGAAGGAGGGAGGTTAGGTGAGAACATTTTCCTTCAGCAAACTATTATCATGGCAGCAGTGTGGAAAACAGACAAGGTAGAAGCAGGGACACCCGTTGGCTTGGAAGATGCTTGGTCTTTTGGACTGGCAGTTGGGAAAAGTGGATAGATTCAAGGTGGCACCAAAAGACTTGGTAATGGATTAGTCTTCATTCATTATTTCCTGAAAACGTACAGTGTATCAGGCACTGGGTTAGTCTCCAGAGCCTCAGCAGCAACCATGAGGAATGTAAGCGCATGGAGGTCATATTCTGGCCAATTAGGTGTGGAGTGTGGGAGGGATGCAAAACTGGGTAGATGGCAGTGCTGTTGTTTCTGGAATGGGGAACGTGGATGCAGGACCACATTCAGGGAGACGATAAGCAAGGAGTCATCTCTGGGACATGATCATTTTGAGGGCTCAGCAGCCAGCCAGCCAAGAGGAGACGTTGAGTAGGAAGCCGGAGACTTGGGCCAGAAATCCAGGAGGCAGGACTGGGTTTGGGAGTCATCTGTACGTAGTTGATTACTGAGTCTATGGGAATGGATGTGGTATAAGAAGAAAAGAAGGCTTGGGGCACAGCCCCAAGGAAACTAGCATGTGAGGGTGGGCCAAGGAGGAGAAAGGTCCAGAAAGAGACCCAAACAGTGCTCAGGAAGGTACAAGGAAGGCCAGGTTAGTACAGAGTCAGGAAAGCCAAATGCAGAGAGTATTTCTAGAAAAAGCCGGATCAGCTGATGTTGAATGGTTGTAAAATAGGATGGTCAGGACTATGGTCTCCTTCCTGAGTTTGAATCCTGGCTCTACTATATACGAACCTGTGACTTTGAGCACGTTACCTCACCTTTCTAGGTCTCGACTATCTCATTTGTAAAACGAGGATGTAAAGGGTATTTCCTTTAAGGGTTTTTGTGACAGTGAAATGATTTAATATATATACACGTAAAGGACTTAGAACAGTGATAGTACAGTAAGTGCCCCCTACCCGATCTCTCTTAGTAGTGCCAGGAGTACGATTATTTTTAGATGTGTCGAAGAAGGTATAAAGCTTAAAACTGCCATTGGCGCATAATCAATGAAAAGAATCTCAGTTCGAACTAGGTTTCTGCTTTAGTCCGAGTCCCCGGAGAAGCAGAGGCCATGAGGGGGCGAGCCGTGCAAGGATGTTATTACAGGAAACACCTGTGAGAGAAAATGGAAGGGAGCTGGGGAAGGCTGCCGGAGCTATTGGACCACCGTGGACGCCGGACCTTGAGTGAAGGAAACAGGGAAACAAGTTGGGTGCAGGCATCCAAGGCTGCTGTGTAGTCTAAGGAAGGTTCGGCAAAACCGAGGGGGGGTTCTGGAGCCACTGCTGACCTTCAGAGGAGAGTGGTGTGTCCCACAAAAGGTCCTGCCTTAGTATCCCTGCCATGCTCAGTCTGGAAGGCTGCCCGGCGGGCGCAGATGCGATGGATTTCTAAGAGCAGAGTAGTCGGGGCCCGGGGTCAATTACACCCCCAGCAGCTGGAAGTCTGCAAGGCACATGCTGGCAGCTGCCACCATTTCCACGCGAGCTGACTTGTTAATGTACACAGAAGTCAACTTCACCGTAAGGGCAGGTTATTGTAGAATTTTACCTTAAAGGAAGTAACCTTAGACATCAGCCTGTTCTACCCTATCGTTTCATACCTGAAGAGACCAGAGCCAAGAAAAAGACCAGGGACTTTCCATTGTATCAGAAGTCAGAGGGGAACACAGTTCACCAAAGTATGGAAGGGGAACAGAATTTGCACCTCAAAAGGTGCTTCTGTGGCTTAAGGACTATTTGGAGCTGATCATTTTTTAAGAAACAGCAGACACAGGAGAAGCTCTGAAAACCCGAGCAGAAGAGAAATCTCTATCTGTAAGGGTGTCTCCATCTCTGTAGCAAAAAAGGGATGATGGCTTTATTTATCATTATTTTTTAAAGTTATTTATTTTGAAAGAGAGATCGTGCGAGCAGGGGAGGGGCAGAGAGACAGAGAGAGAGAGAGAGAGAGAGAGAGAGAGAGAGAGAGAGAGAGAGAGAGAGAGAGAGAGAAAACCCCAGACAGGCTCCGCACTGACAGTGCAGAGCCCGATGTGGGGCTCGAACCCATGAACCACAAGATCATGACCTGAGCCGAGGTCAGACACTTAACTGACTGATCCACCCGGGCGCCACAACGGTGACTTTAAATCTCAAGAAACTGTTATCAATGGAGAGGGTCAGGACTTAAATCTGCGTAACAGCCTTACCCTCGTTTACGGTGCTTTGCTTGGTAACCTCCCATAACCTGTTCCCCCAACGCTCAACATCATCTTTTGTCTTTAGCTAGAGATGGTATTTAAACATGGAGATGGTATTTAAATAACTCCACTTGGGGAGTTATTTAGTTTTCCTGGGTGACTCCCGTGGGTACAGCGGGTATATACGTTATTATACTTCTGTTTGGTTTTCTATTAATCTGTCTTTCATTACAGGGGGAACTCAGTCAAGAACCTAAAAAGGTAGAGAAGGGAAAGTTATCCACCCCCCCCCGCCACCTACACTATTCACTCATCCATCTATCCATTTGTCCACCCAAATTTATTCAGTAACTACACATTAGGCACTGTAGTGGGCACTGAGGCTCTAGACAGTGCCAAGAGGGGAAGCCACTAAGCACATGAGGAAGTGCTGGTCTATAAACTAGAGCGCAGATAGGGGTGTGTGTTTCGAGCAGGGGAGTGGGAAGGGAAATGGGTAGAACAGTGGGGAGGAGAAGGTGGCAGCGAGATAAGCAGGGGCCAGAAAGAAAAGGCCCGGGACCGTGCAAACAAAACATTTTGTCCATCCTGAAGGCTCTGGAGAGTTCTAGAAGGATTTCAAGCAGGTGGAAATATCAAGATTTTGCAAGACAAAGCAGCCTCCATAGGAATAGGGAGAACTCAATAAGCAACAACATTACTGAAACTCGACACCAAAAGCAAAACTTGACAGGTGGGTGGACATCAAACGAAAAAGCTGCAGAGCAAAGGAGACCATCAGCAAAATGAAAAGGCAACCTACTGAATGGGAGAAAATATTTGCAAATCATATATCCGGTAAGGGGTTAATCCCCCAAATATATAAAGAACCCAAAAAACTCAATAACAAAAAGACTAATCTGATTAAAAAATAGGCAGAGGATCTGAATAAACATTTTTTAAAATGTTTTATTTATTTTTAGGAAAGAGAGAGAGACAGCGTGAGCAGGGGAGGGTCAGAGAGAGAGGGAGTCACAGACTGAAACAGGCTCCAGGCTCTGAGCTGGCAGTCAGCACAGAGCCCGACGCGGGGCTCGAACCCACGAACCGCGAGATCATGACCCAAGCGAAAGTTGGACGCTTAACCGACTAAGCCACCCAGGCGCCCCTGAATAAACATTTCTGCAAAGACATCTAAAGGCCAACAGGTATATGAAAAGATGCTCAACATCACTCATCATCAAGAAAATGCAAATGAAAACCACAAGGAGATATTACCTCACACCAGTAAGAATGGCTATTATCAAAAACACAAGGAACAACTAGTGTTGGTGAAGATGTGGAGAAAAGGGAACCCCTGGGCACTGCTGATGGAAACAGAAATTAGCACAACCACTATGGAAAAGAGTATGGAAGTTCCTTAAAAAATTAAAAATAAAACTACCATATGATCCAGCAATCCCACTTCTGAGTATTTATCCAAAGAAAATGAAACCACTAACTTGAACAGATACATACATGCTCCTTCTTCACTGCAGCATTACTTACAATAGCCAAGATCTGACAATAGCCAAGATCTGGAAACAATCTAAGTATCCACTGATGGATGAACGGATAAAGAAAATGTGGTATATGGGGTGTGTGGGTGGCTCTGTCTGTTGAGCATCCAACTTTGGCTCAGGTCATGATCTCACGGTTAGTGGGTTTGAGCCCCACATTGGGCTCACTACTGTCAGTACAGAGCCCGCTTTGGATCCTCTGTCCCCGCCCTGCCCCTTTCCTGCTTGTGCCTTCTCTCTCAAAAATAAATAAATCTGAAAGAAAGAAAGAAAGAAAGAAAGAAAGAAGGAAGGAAGGAAGGAAGGAAGGAAGGAAAGAGAGAGAGAGAGAGAGAGAGAGAGAGAAAGAAAGAAAGAAAGAAAGAAAGAAAGAAAGAAAGAAAGAAAGGGAAAATGTGGTATATATACACAGTGGAGTATTATTCAGTCATAAAAAAAAAAAAAGGGTGAAATCTTGCCATTTGTGAAAACACGGATGGACCCTGAGGACCTTATGCTAAGTGAAAGAAGTCATACAGAGAAAGACAAGCATATGAGTTCACACATATGTGGAATCTAAAAAACAAACAACAAAAACCAAGCTCATACATACAGAGAATAGATGGGTGGTTTCCAGAAGCAGGAAGGTGGGGTGTGTGTGTGAAATGGGTGAAGGGGGTCAAAAGGTATAATCTTCCAGTTATAAAGTAAGTAAGTCATAGGGCTGTAATGTACAGATGGTTAATAATACTATTTTGCATATTTGAAAGTTGCTAAGAGAGTAAGTCTTCAAAGTTCTCATTACAAGAAAAACATGTGCAGCTATGTGTGATGCCAGAGAATAACCTGACCTATGGTGATCATTTTGCAATATATACAACTATTAAATCATTATGCTGTGCACCTGTAATTAATATACTATGATCTGTCAATTTCACCTCAAAAAAAAAAAAAAGACCATTGAAACTGTTAGATGTAAAATCACAACAAACAACTGAAATTGGCTGAAATACGATATTTTTTAAAAAGCTTTATTAAAAACTTTGGTGAAAGAGCCCGGGGTCCTCTGTACAGGTGGGCAAACACATTTCAGATGTATTGGTCAGAGTCAATTACTTGTGACTGTGAAGAACACTGGCTGGGGTTAACTAACAGGAGAAAGTTACCAGAAGATGAAATTCATATACTGCTTGCACATTACAACACTTCTCCAGAGAAATCCTTCTTCTCGAGTTTTATTGCTTTCACATGTTTGTCTTTAGGTGAAAAGGGGAAGCTGAGAAATCGGAGGTGGATCAATTTCTCCCAAGTCATCATTTTTTGACATTGTACAAAATATCACTTGAAACGCTCTCTGCAATGCTAACGACCAACACTTGGGCCATCAAAAACCTCTTAATCAAGTACGATTTCTCATCCACTGTAAAGAATTCTTTCCCCAGTCACAAATGCATCTCAGTGCTACAGCTTTGTTAGAAGATACCAGCAATATGTTATTAAACGTAGCCTTATTCTTATTTGTTAATTAAAAAAAAAAGGAAACAATAGTTGAGAATCAACTCATGATTGAGAACCATAAAATGGATTCTGATGTTTGGGCGACTACAGAAATCAGAAAACACCAGTTCAGCCCGCAGCTACTCTTATAGATGCAGCGACACGTTCTCTGCATATTTCCTAAAGAAGACCGAGCAGCTTCAAACAGCAGCGTAGGAAAATCCATCAGAGAACTGTGCAAGTCTGTAACTGAGCAACATGACTTTTAATTAATGGGTGTGCCATCCATGTATTCATCCAGTTTTGAGAGATAGCTTCAAAGGGACAGCCACAAATGAGATTTTAGTGGTTTAATCATCCAATTCGACATCTGGTCGTGAAAATGGAAAATGAGTTTCAAGGGAAAATGAGTTTCAAGCGGGGATCTCCCTGGTGGATAAAATGGCTAATAATTACTTGATGGTTTGTAGATGCCAGAGGAAATTGATTTATTACACCAAGAATCCAGCTCTACATTCTATGTTTGCCAGGTTTTTTTTTCTTGAAATGCACATATGCAGTTATTTAAAATCATGGATAAAAAACAAAAGTAAATATTAAAATATTTCTGTTTAAGTTGAAACAATATTATTGAGGGGAAGAAAGGAATCCACCATGGGCAAGCATGATATCGACGATAATAGAGCACAAAATCTTATAAAATCTTTTAAAAAGGGCTAAAAAAAAAATGCTTTAATCTATAGCTCCATACAGAGTTCTCGCACGGCACTGCGAGTTAATGTTAACGAATTAGATCACTTCCCTAGCATCCTCTCCTTCTACCTGTCCTCCTAATATCTGGTGGTATTCTGGTTAAGGGATATAAACTGTAAGTTTAAATGACCTGAAATTTTTATAATTTAAAAATGGCCCCCCCAAAATGGCCAAATATCTGCACTTTCATGTTACGATTTAATGATCATGGATGAGAATGTTAGGTGGTCAGCAAACCCGTTTTTGTGTCTCCTGGGCACAAAGTTATACTATGCTTCCCAGCCATCCTGCCAGGGAGGTGGGGTCACATGATTGGTTTAGGCCAATGGAAAGTGGGCACAGCACCTCCGGGTCTGTTCACAAAGCCTCCTGTGGGATCCTGGACATGTTCCATTTCTATCAGCTCATCTGACTCCCTGGACCTGGAGGAAATGGCACTTCGAGATGGATGGAGGCTGGACCCGTGTGAAAACATGCAGCAGAAGTCTCTCCATATGTCTCGGACTTGAAGGCAGGTGAAGAAACAAACTTTACCATGTTCACTCACTGCAATTTTGAGATGGTCTGATACAGAAATTAGCCTACCCTGACCAACAGAGTAGTATTTCAAGATCCATTTCTTTTCCTAAAGTATAATGCACATGATATTCTCCTCAAATGTGCATCTGGTCACACAAATACAATCTTACAGAACTATCCATATGAATCGCATTTAGTTCCATGTTTAGGGAGGCATGCATTTTTAATTTTTATTTTTTTTAATGTTTATTTCTGAGAGAGACAGAGCCTGAGTGCAGAGGGGCAGAGAGAGAGGGAGACAGAATCGAAGCAGGCTCCAGGCTCTGAGCTGTCAGCACAGAGCCCGATGTGGCGCTTGAACTCATGAATCGCCGAGATCATGATCTGAGCCGAAGTTGGACGCTTAACCGACTGAGCCACCCAGGAGCCCCAGCATGTATTTAACATGTACAAAATTGGAGCAGTGCATTCCAAGATATAAAGGAGGCATGGTTCTGGCATAGTATCAAGCACTGGAATTTAATAGATGCCGGAGTATGATGTGCTCGTATGCATTTGGCTGGATTACCTGACCTCATGGGACCCGACAAATGTGGGGTAATCAAGCCAAAGGAATTTACGAACCTAGAAAGAGAATTCCTAAGCGTGGACTGAAATGACACCAGCAACATCCGTGGCCATCTCAGAAGGTCTGGCTGGGCCGGCTAGTGACTCTCTCTTACAGATCTCTCTGGCTGAATGTCTGGCATATTGGAGGCCCAGGGAACCCGGTCCTGAGGCGGGGATGTGTCAGTGTGGATGAGCAAGCGTCTGTGGAGAGGAGGCCCTGAGCTGTGGGAGTCGGAGCTAAATGCTAAACCGTCCCCAGCTCCTTTAACGCATTATACAGCTTGCTGTCTACACCGATCGAATTAATCACGGATCGCCATCGCCACCGCTGAAGTTGATTTAAAAACATTCCAGGGATTGTGTAAGTAGTGTCATGTTTCTTCATGGGATTCCTGATTTTCCGCAAAAATACACTGTGCCAGAATTCTTAGTATGCTTGCTTACGGTCAGGTTCCAGGAAACTTGAGGATACTCCTTCTCCAAGACAAATTGAGGAGTGAAGACGTCTTTTGCTGATGCATATATATGGCCAAAACAAATGAAATGAAGTGGCTTCTAGGGAGCAACGATCAGGTCCAGTCATGAGGCTCTTCGCTTTGTTCCCTTTTGTGTTTATCAGCGTGCCCAGGACGGCTGGGCCATTGTAGCTGACCGGTTAGGGTTAATTCCGGTTTCCTACACATCCTCAATATACACAGCCCAAGTCCAACAGGCCCAGGGACGCCCCAAAGCGTCTCACCTTCCCGGATGTGGAGGACTGAAGGGCCTCGTCAAAAACTGCCCCGGCTGTCACGTGTGCACCAGGACGTGTGACCACCTTCCAGTCTCCCGGGTCACAAAAGGTAGGGCAACACTTGGGGTCTTCCGTGGCTTCCTCTATTTCTCTCGCTTGCCTTCCAAGTTCAGGAGCGGGTAGAAATTGGGTGGGGGCAGGGGTCCTAGAGTTTGGGCTCTTCCAGAAGTGGACTGAACCAAGGTCTCAATGCAAGCGGTTTGTCCAGGAGGGAAAGGCCCATAGACGGCGGCGCAGGGAGTGAGATAAGGAAGAGAAGGTAGTCAACGAAGCAAGTGTCATCCTGACCGCTCCTGCAGTCCCTACCAGTTCACAGTGCCGAGCCAAGGGCATGGTGGCCATGGCCGTGGTAGCCAAGGACAGAAAGTAGAGTCTGAGAGCTAGGCAATGCTGGGTCACAAGGGCCTCTTAGGCATCTTAAACAGAACAGACTGTCCTCTGATCCAATGGAAAGTCACCGAAAGGCTTTAAGGAGAGGGCTGACACCACCTGATTTAAATTGTAAGCGGAACGCTTTGGACTAAACTAGAGGGGGGCACAAGCAGCAGCGCAGGGAAGCTACCGCGGGGGTTCGGGTGACAGATGACGGTGAGGCAGCTGGGCGGTGGCAGGCAAGAGAAGGGCAAGGAGATGGGCTTGGGACGCGGTCTGCGATAGGATTTAGTGCCAGACTCAACACAAGTGGGAGAAGAGTGAGGTGTCAGGAATGATGCCCCGGTTGTGGGCTTGAACCAGTGAGGATACTGTGTCTTTGGGAACGGGGAGAGTGGGTGACATGGGCAGCAGTGGGCTCTGGAGGGCTGATCTAGAACTCAGTTGGGGATGTCCTAAGCTCAACGGGACATCAGAACGGACAAGTCAAGAGTGCAGCAGCGAGCGCCTGGGGCTTGACACTGACGTTTTGAAGTCACCTACACACAGATGGTGTTGAAACGGCTAGAACTGGAAAGATCGCCTGCATAGGGTAGAGATAAGGAAGAAACTCAGGCCAGGGAGGGAGCTCTGTGCAGATGGAGGCTGGTAAAAGAGGCTGAGGAGTAACCAGCGTGGGAGATGGAAAACCAGAAAATGTGACGTGGTGGTTTTAAAATCTGCCCACAATTTTTTTGGATATTCCTCCTTTCAAAAGGTGAAGCCTAAGTCCCCTCCCCTTATGCTGGACTGGACTTCGTACCCGGCCTCAGACGAAGAGATCATGGTGAGCACGACAGAGACTAACTTCTGAGGTTAGGACACAGAAGGCATAGCAACTTTTGCCTCCTCTCTCTCTCTCTCTCTCTTCCCTCGATTTCTTGCGATGTGGAAGTCTGCTGACGTGCCATGAGGACACTCAAGCAGCTCTACAGAGAAGTCCACAAGGCGAGGGGTGAGGCTTCCTGCCACCAGCCAGTGAGTAGCTGAAGTCTCCTGCTGCGGTCGGGCCAGTGCGCCATCTTGGAACCGGACCCTCCAGCTGGAGTCCAGCCTTCGGAGGGACCACAGCGTTGGCCAACAGCTTGGCTGCAACCTTGTGAAAAGCCCCACGCCCCGTGCAGCCAAAGTGCTCCTGAACTCCCCGCTCACAGAAACCGTGAGGGAGAATAAGTGTTCTCAACCTCTGAGCTTTGGAGTATTTTGTCGAACAGCCATAGAAAACTGATACGTGTGATGCTCAGAAATCAAGCAAAGGGACTACTTGAAGAGCAAAGCTGACGGTCTTTGTAAAGATACTTGCTGCTTTGGTATGTCGATTTTTAATTTTGTATTTGCATTCCTCAGATCTGAGGTACCCCGGATTATAAGCACACGAATATTATGTACATCCGGAAAGGAAAAAGACGGCCAGTCTAACGGAACTATGGTCCATCGCCTTAAAGATCATTCTGTGCAACTGTGATCATTCCGAGCGTGGTCAGGATGGGGTTATCTTTACAGAACGCAGCCTCGTGTGCGGCCTCGCTTTGCTCTCTGCTCTGACAACCAAGTCCAAACTCCTTGGCTCAACCCACAGGGCTCCTTGCAGCCTGGTTCCAGCTTGTCTTCTTGGCTGTCACCGGGCTCGTGACCCCAGATGCCAGCCAGCCCACTTCCTATCTGGGCGCAGTGCCTTCCTTTTACATTCCTTTTGCAGGTGTGTCTCAATCTAGCCAGCCATTCATTTGTTTCTATGCAACATCTACTGTGAATTAAGCACTGGGATGTTTGCCTTCTCCCCTCTGTTTTCTATCAGGTGGGCTCACATTCATTCCATAAGGACAGTTTAAATGTCAGCTCCTGTCCTCCACTTTCCCTGACTCATGCAGACTAGATTTCTCCTATCCGGTTTCTACGGAATGTTTCCTATGTTCTATATGCTCTCCCCGCCCCGGCCCCCGCATATATATATACACACGTATATATACACATACACAGACACAGTTCATCTGTGAACAACGTGGGAGTTAGGGACGCTGGCCCCTGGCAAACTCAAAAATCCTCGTATAATTTTGGACTCCTCCCCCCAACTTAACTGATAGCCTACTACTGACTGGTAGCCTAACCGATAAGATAAAAAGGTTGATTAACACATATTTTGTATATAAATTAATATGGTGTTCTTACAGTCAAGGAAGCTACAGAAAATGAAATATTAAGGAAATCGTAAGGAAGAGAGAATGCATTTACAGTACTGTCCTACAAAAAATCCAAGGTTGGGTAGTTCAAACGTGTGTTAAGGGTCAACCGTAATATGTAAAAATGTAATATATGCATAATCATTCTTTTGAATACAACACCTACTACGTGCCAGGAACGGGGCTAGGAGCTGGAGTCACAAGTCTTACCCTGCACCCCGCTCACCAAAAAAGACAGATCTGTTGCTTCACCTACAAAGTTATTCAGTGGGGGCGGCAGAGAGATAGGCATCTCTGGCATTCAGAGGGACGTTGGGGCACGTCATTCTTCAATTAATGTTCAGTTGAAGTGAGTTAATTTTAACTACTTTTAGAATACTGGGGTTTTGGGGGTTTGTTCATTTGTTTTTATAAACAAGACCTTCAGGGGCGCCTGGATGGCTCCGCTGGTTGAGCGTCAGACTTCGACTCAGGTCATGATCTCACGGTTCGTGGGTTCAAGCCCTGCATCAGGCTCTGTGCTGACAGCGCAGAGCCTGCTTGGGATCCTCTGTCCCCCTCTCCCTCTGCCCCTCCCCAGCTCATGCTCACCTGCTCTCACTCTCTCTCAAAACAATTAAATAAACGTTTAAAAAAAACACACACACACACACAAAACGAGACCTTATTAAAACCAGTACATTTTTACTCTGGAGAGAACACCTCATGGAAAGTGATCTAATTATCCTTGGGAGACAAACATGGCTTTTAAATCTGCCATCTCTCTGCTGTGATATTTTAGGCAAATCACTTAATCTTTTGAAACCCGGTTTATTCATCTGGAAATTGGAGACTTGATCTGTAATTTACACACGGCTGACATCGCAGGTGGGACCACGATGTCTGTTCTTCTCTTCTAAGTAGGAAGATCCCTATTACGTGGTCACTCAGAATAAAGACTAGATTTCCCAGCCTTTGCTTCAGTGATGCATGGCCACATAACTAAGCCCTGGCTGATGGGGCGTAAGCAGAAGGACCGTGTGTGACAACTTCTAGGATGTGGCTATCACAGGAGAAAGGGTGATCTCATTTATTTCCTCTTATGCCTGGAACTGGGATATATTTGCCAGAGCTCTAGAAGTCATCTTTGGCTATGAAGGGGGAACCTTCTGGTAGAGCCGTTAGATGGTGCCGTCTGGGTGCCTGACTCGCCCAACTCCCCCCTCCTACCTGAGAAACACATATCTATTTGTTTAAACCAAGGTTCTGTGGGTTTTGTCTTACTTGCGGCCGATATTCAAGGATCAAAAAGGCAATGTTGCTATGCTCACTAGCCAGTTACCCTCCTTTGACACCTCCTACCTAAAACCCCCAAGGTCAAACGGCTTGGGAGACCCAGTTTTCAGTGTGCATTCAACGGAAAATCAACATCAGGTCCCACGAGGTCTCTATCTTTTGTGTGCTTAGCTTTCGGGTTAGTTGGCCAGGGCTGCCCTAACAATGGACCACAAACTGGGTGATTTCTGGGACCGAAATGCATTTTTTTCACCATTCTGGAGGCTGGAAGTCTGAGATCAAGGCTCAGTTGGTTTCTCCTGAGGCCTCACTCCTTGGCCTACAGATGACCATCTTCTCCTGACGCCTTCACACGGTCTTTCCAGTCTTTCCTCTGCGGTCATGCGTGTGCACGTGCGTCTATGTGTCCTAATGTCCTCTTCTTACGAAGACACCAGTAGGACTGGCTAGGGCCACCCTAATGACCTCATCCTTAACTTAATCTCCGCTTTAAAGACCCTACGTCTCCCAATAGTCACATTCTCAACGTACGAATTTGGGAGGGAGGACACAACTCAGCCCCCAAAACCACAGGACACCCGTATGTCCTGCCCTTAGTCTCCCCTGAGGAGTCTGTGTCCCAAAACCTGTCACCAGAAGCACAAATGCCTGAGGTATCTCCCTGTGTCATCAGGTCAGAGACAAATGGTGCCTTGTGGTTGGTGGCCAGCCTCATTTTGTGATGTCTAAGAGCGTTCCCTGTTAGTGGCAGCCAACTCTGCCTGTGCCCATGGCAAGCTGGATGTGTAGACTGCCCCTTCTCAGAAGCCCTCAACCAATGGCTGATGGGAGCATAAATGCCCCAGCTCCCTTGCCTCCAGGGGGGTAGCGCTGAGCTTTGCGTCCTATGGGCTTCTAGAATTCCCCACCAGGATTAAATCACAGTGGGAACTTATTTCCCTAACACGTCTTTCCCTACTAGAACTTCCTGGGGTCCCTTACAAATAAACCACATACACTCGAATCCTGGTCTCAGAATCGGCTTCGAGATTATGTCAACTTAGAGGAAGGAGGCGGTGCTATTGGGAGGGTAGAGCATCAGAAATTTCTCCGTTATTCTACACACATCCCTAGATCATACTGGGCAAGAACCAAGGTAAACAAGATCGCTGGTGAGAATGTACGAGAAAGCATTTTGCAAAAATGTCAGCATTGATATCCAATTGGGGGGGGGGTAAATTTGGAATACTGGAATGTCACTGCTCTAAAAGCAGAAGATCAAATCAAATAAGCTCTTGGAAATTCATCGTATTTCTTCAAGTTTATCCATCCCAACGTCTGTCAAATAGGTACCCTATCTCTTTCTTAGGGTTGAGGGGAGAAGCGATTGAAATCACATCAAAAAGTGATTTTCTGATTTATGAAGACTGGGTTAAGATGCTTATTTTCATTTTAATGTTCGCACAACCTTGGCTTACACGCATAAATTACATGCAAATAGGATTTTAGTAACCTCCTAAACCAATGAAACTATTGAAATAAGGTTGCTCAGCAATGATTTCTATGCTGTAATTGGACATTTCATGGCCACTATTTCCTAGAAGAACTGGGCTCCCGAGTTTTGGGTATATTCCTACAAATTCTAATTTTAAGAGATGAATGGTACCTCAACCACTCACAAATCACTAAAATCGTGTTTAAAAATAAGACGCAGGGGCACGTAGGAGGCTCAGTGGGTTAAGCGTCTGACTCTAGCTCAGGTCACGATCTCATGGTTCAGGAGTTCCAGCCCCGCATAGGGCTCTGTGCTGACAGCTCGGAGCCTGCTTCAGATTCTCGATCTCTCTCTGCCCCTCCCACATTCATGGCTCTCTCTCTCTCTCAAAAATAAATAAAACATTTTTAAAAACAAGAAAAAAAATAAGGTCCAGCCCATAAAACCAAGGGCAATAGACCACACTTTCTGTCGAAGGCTGAAAAACAGCCTCCTCAAAGATGCCCACGTCCCAATCCTTGGAACCTGTACATGGCAAAAGGGACTTTTTGCAGATGTGACCAAATTAAGGGTCTTAGGATGGGTGACAGCATCCTGGACGACCTGGGTGGGGCTGATATACACAGGCTGCTTCTTCGAGGAGGAAGAGGACTAAGAGAAAAAAGGCAAGGTGATGAGGAAGGGACTGAGGTGATGTGGACGCAAGCCTAGGATTGTTGGAAGCCTCCAGAAACTGTAAGAGATGCTCCCCTCCCAGCCCCCCAGAGCCTCTGGAAGGAACTAGCCCTCCCAACACCTGAATCTTAGTCTCTTACGACTCATTCTGGATTTCTGATCTCCAGAACTCCAAGAGAGTAAATCTGTGTTTTTTAAAGCCACAAAGTTTGTGGGAAATTCTTACAAGGGCACTTCCTTAGCAGGGCTCTGAGAAGAATCAGTTTTCAATGTAGGTGTGATTTACAGAAAGCAGGCATCTCTCTTCCTGAGCGCCTGAACCCAGTCATTCCTTCATCTCACGTTATCTTCATTTGAATTCGATGAAGAAAAAAAATGGTTAACAGAAATACAGAATGGTTAACAGAAATGAACAGGAAGTTGCTCCAAACTTGAAAAAATAACAACATTAATATTTATCTTATGTGCTCAAGGCCAAAAGATGCCAGTGTTAACTCCTGGAACACCGTGGAGGTGGAATTCAGCTCAATAAATGTCCTAGGCTGGCAAATAGTCCCAATGCCCAGAGAGCATTTAAAAAATATAGGATTCAGGGGCATCTGGGTGGCTCAGTCGGTTAGGTGTCCGACTTCAGCTCAGGTCACGATTTTGCAGTTCATGAGTTCAAGCCGGCACGTTGGGCTCTGTGCTGATGGCTCAGAGCCTGGAGCCTGCTTCAGACTCTGTGTCTCCTTCTCTCTCTGCCCCTCCTGGGCTCATGCTGTGTCTGTCTCTCTCTCTCTCTCTCAAAAAGAAATAAAGTATTAAAAATAATTTTTTAAATATATAAGATTCAAGCCAAATATTGAGGCTTCAGATGAGGAAAACACACGCTGCTAATGATTTATTCATTTGATGAATGTTAACTATGTACTATGCACTAAGCACCATTTAGGAAGCATACAGCTTTCTAGATCACTAAAATCATGGTGCAGTATTTTAATTAAAAACAGAGCTTCTACTAGAAATCTCTATATAACAGTCACAGATTTTACTGTAAAGGTGTGAAGCCTCAGGAAACAGCCAGAGGACACGCTCTTCTGTGGCAAGCTTCTTGCCTTTCTGTAAACGTGTCATCCTTAACATGGATGCTGGAGGTGATTCAATGTGGTTTCTGGGCAGTTCCTGAAGGGTTGACCACTTGACATTCCCAAGTCTGCTGAGCACACCAGCCTGTGAGCCTGACACTGTAAAGGAAGCACATTTCACATCTCGAAAGCCACAGAACTCTAGAATCCTGACATGGGTGCTTCATTTTAATTTTCCTTGGTTTATGTGAGGGCTTTTCGGCTTTTATTTTAATTTGGTGGCTTTAAAAAGTGCAGCTCTTGGAGATCGGTGTGCCAGCTGCTAAGGAACTGGTAATCTCCTCTCCAAACGGCATTTGGTCTTTCTCAAGTGGGCTTTCTAACAATACGAGAACCCCCAACGTTCAAGGAAAATGTGATTATGAGCAAAATTGCATCTGCTTACATTTTCATGGTGGAAAGGAAATTGAAACTTACGATCATACTTTCTGAGAACCTGGTTTGAGGTTTGTTCTGTTTGAACTTCAAAATCCCTTAATACTGTGGCTGACTGATGAAAGGGTTTTTTTCCCCCCTCTAAGTCAAACAAAGATAGTCAGGCTCACCTTTAACAAGCCCATTCCAAACCAAGGCTCTCAGCCTGCTCTCCCCGGGAATTAGTGACTAACAAACCTCCATAGGGAAGGGATTCTGGAAGCCACCACGGCCACCCCCATCGTGGTGCCTGTCTGGAGACTTTTTTTTTTTCTTTTTTGCTGGAGAGGCTGCTACTGGCATCTAGTGGGTAGAGGCCCCACTACATGCTGCTCAAAATCCCGTGATTGCCAAGACAGCTTTGCCACTATCCCCAACCACTAATTGGCCTGGCCAGCCCAGCCCAAAAGGTCGACAGAGCTACAACAAAGAAACCCAGCTCTAGTGCATACTTCGAGAGCAAGCAATCACAACCAGAGGACGGAAAAGCGTTCCCAGGGAGTGGTTCCTAAAAGGTCACCCTAGTGTGGAAGAGATGTGCAGCGACCTGAGCCAGACTGCCTGGGTTTGAACCCAGGCTCCATCGCTTACTGGCTGTGCGTCCTTGGGCAAGTAACTCAACTTCTTTGGGCCTCATTTCTCTTCTCTGCCACATGGGGATTATAATAATCATGCTTATCACATGCAACGCTTATGGGCTTTAAACGGGTCCACAGTCAAGTGTTCAGAACAGGGCCAGGCGACAGTAAGCACTACCTACGTTTGTATTTACCAAGTGGCTTTGCTGATCTCTGGACATGGAAGTTTTTCAGGGCTTTGAAAAGTTTATTGACAGTAGGGAAACGGCTTCAGGGTCTAAGCTGCCACAGCAAGAAAAAGGAGTCGATTTCATGTGACAACCACATCCTTTCTTTTCCAGTTCATTAACCTTCCTCAGAAAGGCACCGAGGAGAGGAGCCCCCTGCCCCAACGCGTACTCCATCGTCCTCAGCTTCTCCCCCGCCTTCCCCAGCAAAACAAGCCACAGACGATCAGTTGGTGCCCTTCAGATAGAACGGAAGATACGAAAGTACAGGGACACAGGACCCACCCACCCACCGCCGCCCGCACCCCTGCCCCACTCGTAGACGTGTGCAGACCACCCAGCCAGAACGCGCACCCGCCGGGCTGCGCGCAGAGCCTCCCCTGCACCCATAACCCACCCCTAACCCGCCCAAGGCCACCAAGTGGGGCGCAGCTGGGGCGGGGCGGGGGGGGGGCCTGGGAGCAAGCCTCACCGAAGGGGCGCAGGGAGGAAAGCCCTTGGGCGCCCCGGGTCCCGCACCCCGTGAAATCCCGTCTCGGCGCGCGCGCGTGCACACACACAGGCACACCGCCCCACCTCCCCACCCCACAGGGGTGCCTGCAGGGACCGAGAAGAGAGAAAAGCCGCCGCGTGGGGGAGCTCAGGCCGGGCGATACCCACTCACCTGACCGCGTTCCCCAATCCACCTGCCACCCAGGGGAAGAGCAGCGGGAGCACCAGGGCCCAGGGCCGCGGCATCTTCGCGCGGGGCCTCCCTCCGCTCCCTCCGGCCGCTCCTGCTGCGCCCCTCGGGAGGGCGCGGGGCCCCGGCGCGCTGCGGACCGGCCGCCTCTGCTCTCCTCGGCCGCTCGGGGCCTCGGCTGCTCCCGGACGCGCTCCCGGCGGGCGGTGGCGGCGCCCCGGCCAGGCGCGCGGTCCTCTGGGCGCAGCGGGGCCGGGCGCGCGGGGGAGGGCGGGGCGGGCCGTGCACATCTGGCCGGGACCCGCCTCCGGCGCGACCCGCGCATCCTCCGCGCCCTCTGCTCGCCGGAGCACCTTCCCCCAGACTCCCAGTCACCGCGCGGCGCCGTCTGCCTGGGGCAGATTTCAGGGATACCTGCGCTCGGGTTTCAGAATTTGGTCAAAGCAAGGATGCCGGTTCAGAGGGCTTGTGTACCACTTCTGTTGAGGTTTTCATACTCCGCTAGGTTTTCTCCCACACGCTGTAAATCGTGGGCCGCTAGAGCTGGAAGGTCACCACGTCCGGGGCCAGCCCTTCGTTTGACAAGTGGTCTCCCAGGCTCATTTGCAACGGCTCACTAACATGGGAACCAGCGCAGAATCTAGTGGCAGAAACGCGTCCGGTCCTGCCTCCACCCCTTCCCCGCATATCCATACCCCGTGGCTTTACGGCGGGCACAGCCGATGGCCCCACGTTTTTTCTCTGGACTTGGCTGTGACTTGCTTTACACCGATGGCACAAGGGCAGAAGTTAGCCAAGGTGCCGGGTCCCAGCCTACGCCTCTCCTGGACAAGGGAAGGCCATGCCCCAGCTGGCATCGGAGCCCGAGGCGAATGAGGAACAGGTGGGACAGAGCCACACAGTCGAGCCTAGCGTGTAACCTCCAACCCACCGATGCACGAATGAGCCCAGCCAAGGTCAGCAGTGCCAGACAAGCTGAGGCTGTGACCATCTGTGATGGTGATACCGCCTATGACCTGCTATTGGAAACCAAGACAAGTATATAGAGAAGGAGGTTTGTCTTGTAGCCAATACGATGTCAGAGGCAGAGATGGGGAAGATTCAAGCTGCACGTTCCTCATTTAAACCCTAATGGATCTCCTTATTGGTGGAAGCCGTGTTTAGCTGCGTCTTTGGTTTCACGGTTGAACGTATCCTAATGGATTCAGTATCCTTGGTTAGTAACCGGGTAGGCCGCTGAGCCAGCCGTTCATGGAAAATGGGGACAGGCCCTGTCCTAACACTCTACATGCTTCATCTTACTCAACACCCACAACTCTGTAGGGCGTCGTCACTAGTCCCCTCATTTCTGAGGTGTCCATAAAAGCAGTCAGAGGGGTTAAGCGACTTCCCCAAAGTCCTACAAGTAACAAGTGTAAGAGCTGGGATGGGAAAGGAGGGCTTCTCCCCTGAGCTCCGCTGCTTTAGAAATCCTTTTCTCCTCTTCTTCTGCCTTGGTGGCTTCAGGTGTCAAAGGAGTCTCGTGAATAAGTTAGTAAGATGACTGCTCTAAGGCCATTACTGTAATCCTTCAAACTCTTCACACCCAAACTGGTTTGACTTACTGAAAATACTAAAATTGAAATAGAAGGTAAAGAACTGTGTACCTGCAAATACCCCAAAGCAAATGGAGTATAAAAGCTTAGTGTGGGTTTCCCCACAGCGGACCAGGAGGCAAGGAGTGGGGTGCAAGTTTTCTCTGGAGGTGCCGACCACACTGGGAGGAGAGTGAGGAGTAAAAGCTGGAAGGGAAGGAAAATGGCAAGTATGTATCATCGGGTCATGGGGGGGGGGGTAACCAGAGCTTCCGGACGCTGCACATCTCCTGGAGCCAGCCTGCAACATGCATCTCCACGTGATCTCATCCATAAGGCACCCGCCTTCAGTCACTGCCGGAAGGCATCTGCTGGAGTGCTGAACCCAGCACTTCCGCCTAACTTGCAGAGAGCGGCCTGGGGTCTGACAGCCAAACGAAGCCTCCAGCCCTGTAGATGCTTACTGCTGAATCCTACTGCGGCGACAAGGCCTGAGGGGTGAGGGTGGGGGACTGGGCAGGGGCGCTACCTGATGTCCAGAAACTGAAATTGGCAATTCTGGAATTTGGGCCATGCCACGTCTCCCTAAACACTCAGATCTGAATATCTCATTCCAAAAAGTCCTAATGAAACATGAATAGCCTAACACGTGGGGGCCGTCCTGCCTTCTCAGCCCTGAGGTCTTTTTTTATTTTAACGTTTTATTTATTTTTCAGAGAGAGAGAAAGAGAGAGAGAGAGAGGGAGAGAGGGTGGATCAGAGAGAGAGGGAGACAGAGCATCTGAAGCGGGCTCTCTTCTGAGAGCCCAAGGTGAGGCTCGAACTCACGAGCCGTGACATCATGACCTGAGCAGAAGTCGGACACTCAGCCGACTGAGCCATCCAGGTATCCCCATCGCCCTGAGTTCTAAACTTGAGGCTGTTTATGAGGTTTGCTTTGTTCAGAACAGACTTCTCTTCTGTATGCTTAAAGGAGGTGATGAACGTTCTAACAGAAACCTTCCAGAGTGGTCAAACCCTCCTCCGCCAACCCACCTATTATTTCCTGGGAGAGCCGTGAACAAGCGCGCCTTTGGGTAGCATGGGGAACAGGGGAGGAACCTGGGGACTGTGTGTTGCCAGGTGAGAAGCCATTGGACGCAGACTGCCATGCAGAGGCAGGTGTTTCTAATAACCGCACTGGCCGTTGCTGACTTTGAAGAGCGCTGGGCTTTAGGGGGCCCCACTGCATTCTACAAAGGAAAAACAATCTTTGATCAGCAGCTCATAAAATCATCCGCATCTTTTATGGGGCTTCTTTTCCTTCCCAGTCTATTTTCACCGAGCCCCCTGCGTGGTACAGGTGTGACGGGATATTCTTGCGCCTTCTGAAATATATACATGTAATGCACGTTTAAAACTTTTAATACTGACATTGTGCCTGGCGCGGAGATCCAAAAATTGTATTGAAATAGCAGCACCGGAAGCAAAGCATTGTGAGATGAAACGGCTGGGCGGAAGAGGGTCTAGACCAGAGCTTTCACACTCGAAGGTCAGCACGCATTAGCTGGGGGTCTCGTTAAAATGCAGATTCTGATGGGTAGTTAGCTCTGGAATAAGGCCCGAGTCTTGGTTACTAAAAAGATCCCAAATGATGCCTATACTGCCTGTCCGGGAAGTGAGAGTCTAGAGATCATCTGGATGGGGTGCCTGGGTGGCTCAGTAGGTCGGGCATCAGACTCTTGACTTTGGCTCAGGTCACAGTCTCGAGGTTCGTGAGTGCAAGCCCTGCATTGGGCTCCGCGTTAATAGCGCAGAGCTTGCTTGAGATTCTGTCTCCCTCCCTTTCTGCCCCTGCCCTGCTTGCTCACTCTCTGTCTCTCAAAATACATAAAAATCAAAAGCTTAAAAAAAAAAATTAGAGGGGTGCCTGGATGGCTCAGTCAGTTAAGCATCTGACTTCGGCTCAGGTCATGATCTCACGGTTTGTGGGTTTGAGCCCCGCGTCGGGCTCTGTGCTGACAGCCAGCTCAGAGCCTGGAGCCTGTTTCAGATTCTGTGTCTCCCTCTCTCTCTGACCCTCCCCTGCTCACGCTGTCTCTCTCTCTCTCTCAGAAATAAATAAAAAACATTAAAAATTAAAAAAAATTTAGAGATCACCTGGTTCCCAAGTTCAGCCGCACACTGAGATCACCTGGGAAGCTTTGAAACTACGGAGGTCCCGGCCCCACCTTCTTCCCTGGTGGTTCTAATGGCAAAACAAGATGGAGAACCACTGATTTGAGGCCCTGCCTGTTTCCGTCACATGGCCCTCCCCTCAAACTTCAAGAGATTTTCTAGATCACCACTCCTACTCAAGAGGAAAATGGCACCCCTTAATTCTTAGTCTTCTATGTTCCGTGTAGTGACACGTTCTAGAAACTGATGTTTGCTCAGTCTGTTTTTCTTTCCATTTCTTTGTTTTGTTGTGTTTTATAATTTTTTATTTAAATGTTAGTTTTACTTAAACGTTAGTTTAACTTAAATTTTAGTTCAGGGCAGTGTTGGTTTCAGGAGAGGAATTCGGTGATTCATCACTTACATACAGCACCCAGTGCTCATCCCAACACGCGCCTTCTTTCATATCCATCACCCATGTCGTTTGTTCCATGAAATTCTGTACGGCAAGCTGAATCTTCAGGTACACACATTGCTTTTCTTCACCCTGGGCCTGTCGGGGACCCTGTTCTTGGAGCTCTGTGCTAGAAGAAAAATCCCTACCACTTTTAGTCTCTCTTCCCTTCCTGTTCCTCTGCCTCTCCTTCCTTCCCTTCCTGTCCTCTCCCTCCATTCTTGCTCATTTATCTGGAACCGACCAAGTGCCAGGCCCTGTGGGAACCGCTGTCCGCCGGACAGTCTCTGCTTTTTTTCTCCCTGGGGACCTGGGCTGGACAGCTAGCCCCTGGCCTCCTTCAGCACACTGAACCACACCTCTTGGGGAGCAGAAGAAAACAGTCAAATTAAAAGAGAAAAAAACAACGGCCTGATTCACTATCCCTCAAATTTTACCAGCTTCCGGGACCTCCCACTTGGTAACTGAAGAGAAATGGACAATTGTGGAGCGATTAGCATATGCTGGACATTTCAGAGTAATTCTGAACTCTTGGCAATAGGTAGATATTATCACACCAGTTTACGGATGAGCCACGTGAAGTTTATAGCAGTTACATTTTATTCACGGTCATCCATTGGGGCGGAATGGAGACAAGATGGATTTGGGAGTCAGAACCCTCTGGTGGTTAATTTTGCTGCCAGATTTCATTCTTCGTCGCAGGAATTCATGACCTGGGGTGGTGAAAGAAAGCCAGCTCACCACCAGAAATGGGGAGTACTTTAGATGTCGGGGAGTTATGTGCTGGAGGATGGGCATGGCTTTCATCTGATTTTTAAGGGAGTCCGTGATCTAGGACGCTTTATGTGTGCCTACTGTCTAGAAAAATCTCCCTGCCCATGAATGAAATTTCGTGGTCTGAATGTTAGCTCCCTTGACTTTGATTAAATTCATGTTTCCAGTTTCCGTTACTCAGTCATCAAGGGCTTATCTTTTTGTCTTTACAGGATGGGCGGGGCGGGGGGGGTGGAGTACAGCTAGAGTCCACCCTATATACTTCCTTCCCATTCCATGTGTAAATATCCTTTGCTGTCTTCCTGTTCACAACTGAACATAATAACCTGGCATAGCCCTGCAAGGTCTGTCTATTTATTTTGTCCTACAGAAATCCTATACGCTGATGTCTAAGAATTAAACCCGGGCAACTCTGTTTGGATGGGCCTTCAACGTACAGAGGTTTGCTCCTAGTTGCTCTGACTTGACTTGGGAAAGCCAGGCTGAGAGATGTTCTGGGCGCTGTAAAATTGCAACTGTATCTGTCTTTCCTTTTGTAAGGCTAAAAGTAGCAACATTTGCTAAAACGAAATATTGTCTTCCGTTCTCTTTTTTTTACATATATGTCTCCCGATTTGCAAACAGTTCTCCTATGGTTTACAGACTTATTCCTTTAACCCATTTATTGTCCTCTTGACAATCACGTGCAGGACGCTGCGTCCGGTTGGGATGGAAAGATGAATAAGAGATAATCCCTTGCCTTGGGTGACAGAAATGTCAATACATTAGGATTAATGGTGTCAGTGCTAACAGAAGTACTTTGGGTGCGGTGGAAATGAGGAAGGAAGAAGAAAAACGCTTTGGGTTCTATACATAGCAATGTTGTTCCTGTATTATCCCCTACTTTCATAAGTTGTCTTATACGAGTTTTTATATGGCGGGAGTTTACAAAACAGATAATCTTGGAAATGGTCTCTGCTCAGATAATAACTGGTCCCAAACCACGTTGTCCTGACCCACAGGAGTGCTGGTCCTTTTGAGAGAGGAAGCAGGGTTTGGTAGACAGAGCCCAGCAATGGAAATCAGGAGAATCCGGGTTTGGTTCAGGGCTCTACCAACTAATTTCCTCAACTTGGGCAAAGCCAGTTTATGTCTTCGGGCCTCTCTTTCTACATCTATATCATGCTTGTGAAGGCTTCTGGATCCTGAAGAGTCTCTCTCCAAAGTTCCATGATCCTAACATTTCCTAACATTTTCTTTCGTAGGAAGGTGGGGGGGAGGGGAGGGTAGGAATCAACTATCCCAAAAGACTGTATTTGAAATGGAAAAACAGGGTTCATTTCAGTAAAGAAGGAATCTTGTTTCCATAAATAAATGGGTGGATGAAGGAGTAAATGAAATTTCTCTTCCACTGTGCTTGCTTCTGGCTTTTATTCCACACATTCTGTGTGTTTATACATATACAGTAATTTATTTAGCACCCACTTGGGGTGCCTGGGTAGCTCAAGTCAGTTAAGCATCCGACTTCAGCTCAGCTCATGATCTCGTTGTTCTTGAGTTCGAGCCCTGTGTCATGCTCTGTGCTGACAGCTCAGAGCCTGGAGCGTGCTTCGGATTCTGTGTTTCCCTCTCTCTCTGCCCCTCCCCTGCTTGTGCTCTCTCTCTCTCAAGAATTATAAACATTTAAAAAATAGCTTTTAAAAAGCTGTATTTAGTACTCAGTTGGTGTCAGACACAACTGCTTGGGGTTGATAATATAGCTGACGATGTCTAGCATTGGCTAACATTAGTACCCCCCGATCATCATGTCTACTAGAAGCCCACCATACATTTCCATTACGCCCTCATGAGGGTGGCCCTGTGCTACTGAGAACTGCTTAGCGTGATGGGGACCACGGTGCAAGCTCCCTGAACACCCACTCTGCTTATGGCTTCCTTCCCTTGTCTTACCTACACTCTTCTTTACCATTGTTGCCTTGAATCACCTGCAAGTTATTTTCACTCATATTTAAGTCTCAAGGTCTGCCTCTGGGAGGCAGGTACTTTCTTAGGGCAGGAGGTGGGATACGGCCTCCCAGGCTCACTCTCTCAAGAAATTCTCTAGACCCCAGGGCGCCTGGGTGGCTCAGTTAAGCGTCTGACTTTGGCTCAGGTCATGATCTCATGTTTGAGAGTTCAGGAGCCCACACTGGGCTCTGCGTGGACGGTGCAAAGCCTGCGTGGGATTCTCTCTCTCTTCCTTGTGCTTTCTTCCTCTCTCAAAATAAATAAAGTTCAAAAGAGAGAGGTGCCTGGCTGGCTCAGTCAGTAGAGCATGCAACTCTTGATCTTGGGGTTTTGAGTTTGAGCCCCACACTGGGTATAGAACTTAGTGTTTCTGTTTTAAAAAAATTAAAAATAGAATTACCGTAAGATCCAGTAATTCCACTATTGGGTATGTACCCAAAGAATACGAAAACACTAATTTGGAAGGATACATGCACCCCTATGTCTACTGCATTATTTACAATAGCCAAGTTACGGCAGCAGCCCTAGTATCCATCAATAGATGAAGTACCATTTGTCATCTGTGCTTCCGATCGATAGGCTATAGGATTGGCGTTTTCAACGATCCCTTCCCTGGGTTTGATTAACTTGCTTGAGCAGCTCACAGAACTCTGAAAAAAACATTTTACGTCCTAGATCACCAGTGTGTTATAAGAGAATAGAAGCATGGAACAGCCAGATGGAAGGGCTGCGTCGGACAAGGCGTGGGGAAAGGGCGCCGAGCTTCTATGTGGAGCATGTCCCTTCTTGCAACCACATGTGTTCACCAACCCAGCTCTCCGAACGCAGTCCTCTTGGGTTTTTACGGAGGCTCCGCCACACAGGCTTGACAGATGACACCACTGACCACTGGAGATTGAATTCCATCTCCGGCCCCTCCCCCTTCCCCAGGCACTCGCTCGGGTCCCCTGGCAACCAGCCCCCATCCTTAAATCCTCTCCGAAAGTCACCTCATTCACGCAACAACAAGACACTTTCTATAGCTCCCATCATGGAGGCAATTCCCAAGGTCCTCGGATCTCCATGCCAGGAACCGGGATGGAAGACCCAGTAAGCATTTCTTATTACGAATCACGGTATCACACTACCATTTCCACTTTGTGGATGAAGTCAAGGCCGTTTTGTAGGTAGCTGAGATCAAGATTTCTTTCTTTGGAGGTGGGTAGGGAGGGCTTGGGTAGGATTACACAGGCTGACCACTTGGGTTGCAGTCTGCCTGGGACGTTCTGGTCCAGCGCTGAGAATCCCCGTCCTCGGAAAACCCTCCGTCCAGGGAAGACTGGGATGGCTGGTCACCCCAGGTTTGAGTCACCATCTCACTCGGGCTCAAATTTGGCCATGGCCATGCATCTTACCAGCTGGGTGGCCCTGGGCCAATTACGCACCCTCTCCAGTGCCCAGCTTAGTGAGGAGGACACTAGCTGATGCCCAAGATGGTGATGAGAATCCATGCATGGCTTCCAAGGGCATTCATGCCACAGTAACCTTGCCGCGTGCGTGGCTCACAGAGAAGGCTGGCGCAGGGGTGGGAGACGCAGGGCACGGGGACACCATTGACCATAGCATTGGAGACAGCACGAATAATGCTCCGACGCCAAGCAGCTCCCATCTGTGGACCACTGTGGGCCAGGTGCCGGTCTAACCCCTCTACCTGAATTCACGAATTTAATCCTCATTCCTCACAGCAACCCTAGGAAGTCAACACCCTTGGTAGCTGCGTTGTCCAGGTAAGGGATCGGAGGCATGGAGAGGCTAAGTGGATGGCCCAAGGCCTCTCTGCTAATAAATGGCAAAGCCTAGGCTCTGTTCGTGAGATGGGCCAGGCTAAATCCCGCCTGGGGGTCTCACAGGCGGCGAGGGACACAGGTCGCAGGCTCCCAACACGGGTCAGAGCTAGGGCTCAGCACGCCAGAGTGGTGTTCCCAAGAACAGCCCCATCTGGGAGCGCAGGAGAGGAAGGGAAGCACTGAGGGAGACGGAGCAGGAAAGACCAGGGAAGAACAAAAGGGAAACTTACGAGGAAGAGCTCCTCGTGGACAAATTCAAGGAGCTAAGGATGAGGAGGAAAAGGCCACTGGGCTGGGCAGGTGATCCCTGAAGGCTTTCTAGCAGAGCTCCATGGGCCCAGGGACGGGAAGCCCTCCGTCCTGCCCATCCATCAGGACCGTCTGATGGACCCTCCCCAAAGCAGGAGTTAGACCCAAGGACTAATCTCTAGAGATTCTGATCAAATCGGTTGGAGGTAGATCACCAGCTTCCTGGTATCAGGGTGTCTCTCAAAGCCCCTGAGATGATTCCATTTACTAACATGCCGCTGAGTTAAGTAAGGGCAATGGCTTGAGAAGGAGTGGCGGGAAAACGGCAAGGAAGTCTGTAAATAAGTTTAAAGAAAGGAGAAAGAGGGATGCCTGGGTGGCTCGTTTGGTTATGTGTCCGACTCTTGATCTGAGCTCAGGTCTTGATCTCAGGGTCCCGGGTTCAGGCCCCACATTGGGCCCCACACTGGGTGTGAAGCCTGTTAAAAAAAAAAAAAAGAAAGAAAGAAAGAAAGAAAAAGAAAGAAGGGGGGAAAGACAGCTGGAGGGTAACAACAGCAATCACGTGAGCTCCAACTGTGGGCCAAACTCTCTCTAAACCCTGGGCGTACACTTCTGCATTTGACCGTCAGGCCAGCCTGTGACCTAAAAACCCTTAACTTCCCGGTTTTTCCCCATTAGGAAACGGAGGACTGGAGAGATCCAGAACCTTCCACAAGTCACCTTGTGGGTAAGCAGAGAAATCAGGGTCAGCGGCCGGCAGCCTGGTAAATACAACTGAAGTTAGGTTTTGGGTCATCAGAGAGAGGGGCCTATTCGTGGGCAGGAGGGGAGTCTTTTCTACCAACAATTCTCTTCCCAGGGTGACTTGTGTTCATTTCCTCTGTAGAGATTAACTTTTTTTTTTTTTTAATTCAAATAGAGGATACTTCCAGGTCTTACCTCCTCCTCTTTCTCTCCCCCTTCTTCCCCCCATCCCCCAAAGAACAACAGGACCTGTGAACACGTGTGATGGTCTTCAGAGAGAAAAAAAAAATCACTCTTTTGGAAACCCAGCTAGCAAAACTAGAACCTTTTTGCGGCTCTGCCTATAAAGAAACGTGGGTGCTATCAAGGGGGAGCGTACACTGGAGGCACTGCGCCCCTAAACGTGAAGGGCGCCGAGGGCATGGGGGTGGAGCACCGTCGGTGTCTGCTCGCAGGTGGGACACAGGTGCCCAGGACCGGGTCAGAGCCGTGGGAGAGGGGAAGAAACGTCCTACACTATCTGAAAGTTACGCGGCAAGAGGCGGCAGACAAGCGGGAAGCAGGAAGCCGTGCTCCAGGAGTCAGACAGACAGAAGGCGACCCAGACCAACGGGCGGACGCGTGCACCCCTTCCCCAACCCCAACGCGCTGGGAAGGCGTCAAGGCAGACAGGCCTCTACCGTTCAAGGAGGCCAAGGGCTTTGGTGGAAACTGAAGTGCTCTCTGAAAGCTGGAGAATCTAGACACATCGGGGCTGGAGAGACAGGTGCACACACCCTCCGACAGGCCACGCTCCACGACACGCATCGCCCAGCACCACAAGGCCCAAGGGGACCGCCGCACAGCCTGCTGCCCGCGGGCGCTTTCTAGGGCAGTGGCTGGACCCCGCTCTCTGGTTATACAGATTCTCCCCGAGAGGTTCTCTTGATCACCCGGGGGCTCAGCTCAGCTCCTGATCGTGCCTAAAGATTAACAGCATCAGAAATCTCCAAACCTCTATCTTCCATGACCGCCCTACCCCACGGCAGGTGAGTGCACCCTAGCCAGCGCCCTGAAAGAAGTCGGGTACTCTAAGAATCACCAGCAAATTTCTATGCCTGGTCTCTTCGCCACCGGCTAGCACTAGCTCCTACTCTGGTCTAGGATATATAGAACCTTCACGAACTCTTGGGGCGCCCGGGTGGCTCCATTGGTTAAAATGCTGACTCTTGATTTCAGCTTAGCTTCTGATCTCAAGGTTTGTGAGCTAGAGCCCCGCATCAGGCTCTGCACTGCAGCGCAGAGCCCGCTTGGGATCCCCTCTCTGCCCCTCTACCTCTCGTGTGCACACGCTCTCTCTCAAAATAAACAAACACTAAAAAAAAAAGAACACCTTCTGCTCAAGATCTAGGCTACTGCACACCTATACAATTTAACTAAGAGGCGCATGCTTTTTGTACCTTCTGAGATGAAGGCAGCCCAGGAGCATCATACATGTGGACATTCAAAATCAACCATGGAAGCTGCCTAAAGCAGCTAATAGGAGGCTTCGGGACGTAAGTCGTCAGAATCTGTATTTGGAGAGAAAGCTGATGGCACGGAAGGTTACAGTGCTAGACTTTAGGGAACTAAAAGGTGTATTATTATTATTGGGACTTTGGAGCTGATGGAGACTGGACTGGTGTTTGAAATAAAATGTGGGTTTTGACAGCAGTCCATACTTTCTTTGTCATAAAGAGGACATTCTTAGTTTAAAGCTGTAGCATTATCCCCCCTTACGTTTTACTCCTGAACCTTCTGGAGAAAAACAGGACAGACCCTTTTACCCTTAAGTATTAAGAGGTAATTTGGGGAGCCTGGGTGGCTCAGTCGGTTAAGCGTCCGACTTCGGCTCAGGTCAGGATTTCATGGTTCGTGAGTTCAAGCCACACATGGGGCTCTGTGCTGACAGCTCAGAGCCTGGAGCCTGCTTCAGATTCTGTGTCTCCCTTCCTCTCTGCCCCTCCCCGACTCATGCTGTGTCTCTCAGAAATAAACATGAAAAATTAAAATAAAGTAAAATAAAAAACTAATCATAAAAAAAGAGTCAACAGTGGTTCTAAGAAGACCACATCAAGGTGTCCTGTTCCATGCTAGAAATGGAGAGCAGGGACTAGACTCTATGGGGATGGAAAGTCTAGACTTTGTTAGAAAATTGGTGGCTTTAGGATTCTGGCAGCAGGAATTGAAGGGAAAGGGTCAAAGGAGCCAAGAAAACACCACCCAGCAAGATCTGTTTGCTTAACAGATACAAATGATCCAAGAGTGGGAACCAAAGCCAAAGATGATTCTAAGGTTTTCATTTGGGAACTTCGCATGGACAGAAAGCAAGCAGTTAAAACAGGCATCGCATTTGCAGGAGAAACACAGTCTAGTCACGAGTAGGTTCAGCGGGAAGTTCGAGAAACCTTCAACAAATCACGTGCTAGGTGCATCTGGAAACATGGAACTGGGATTCAGATAAGTAGCTGGGACTGATCCAAATTAAAAGATGGTTATCCATGGGGTGCCTGGGTGGCCCAGTTGGTTGAGCATCTGACTTTGGCTCGGGTCATGAGGTCATGGTTCGTGGGTTCAAGCCCTGCATCGGGGTCTGGGCTGCCAGCTCAGAGCCTGGAGCCTGCCTCAGATTCTCTTTCTCTCTCTCTCTCTCTCTGCCCCTCCCCCACTCATGCTCGGGCTCTCTCAAAAATAAACATTAAATTTTTTTAAAAAAGATGGTTATCCTTAATTCTAGAGCATTCTTTGAATGATAAAGGGAGTCCATTTTTTAGGAGTTTAAGACCGAAATTATCATTACAAAATTAGGATATATTGATTAGCAGTAGTCTATCCTCTGAAGTTTTTATGATGTTGAAAATATTAAAAAAAAATTTTTTTTTAAGTTTACTTATTTTGAGAGAGAGAGAGAGAGAGAGAGAGAGAGAGAGAGAGAGAGAGAGAGAGAGAGAGAGAGAGAGAGAATCCCAAGCAGGCTCTGCACTGTCAGCTCGAAGCCTGATGCAGGGCTCGAAATCATGAACCGTGAGATCATGACCTGAGCTGAAGTCGGATGCTTAACCGCCTGAGCCACCCAGGGACCCCTAATGTTGGAAATACTGAACAGAATGATAACCTCTGGCAGTATGTAACTTATGGCACTTATTTCAATGAGGGAGAGGCAGCCCTGGCCCTTGATATAGATGTGACAGAGACACATGGTGCCTCGGAGTACAGAGGGTGGGTCCTGGTGAATGAGGGACCCTGCACTCTAAATGGCAGGTTGTTGGCTGTGTGAGGAACTTGCTTCATTCATTCAGGCCACGCTTCCCGTGGGCCCCACCAGTCTCCCCGGTTGGTTCTGATCACAGAAGGCTTTTCTTTGCTGTTCCCATTGTCGGGACTGCACTCTGTCCTGACCTTCACTGGGCTGGGTCCTTCTCACCATTCAGGTCTCAGCTGTCACCTCCTCGGAGAAGTCTTTCCAGATGACCACATCTCAGGTCGTATCCACAGCTCTCAATCCGCACGGTACACACAGATCTCTAACAACACAGACCTGAGACTCAGTGCTTCGCAGGGGGTGTGAGGCTGCAGTTCTGCCTTTTTAACAAGCTCCCGGGAGCTCCAAACCTGCCACTGCCCGCACCACACCTGGCGTAGCGTCACTGCCTCCCAATCCCTGCCACGCCACCTGCTCCATTTTCTTCATGGTTTCTCACACTTGGAAATTCTGTGTGTTGGATTGTGCCTTAGTCGATTGATTTGTTTACTAAAACGTTAAGTTCCACAAGAGAGGACTTTTTTTTGGTATGATTATTCATCTTTTTTTTTTTTTTTTTTTAGTCCTCAAATCCTTATAGAGTTCCCCGGTCATCAGATCAAATAAATAATTGAAAACCAAAACAAACAACCAACCAACCAAAAAACAAAACAAGGAAATCAACAAGAAACTCAAGAAACTCAAAACACCCAAAACCATAAAAAACCCAACCCCCCAAGAAACAAAAAGAAAAACAACAAAAAAAACCCAAAATCCAAAAAAACCCAAAGATGGTCACTTGTTTATCAGTTATATCTCTGTGACAATCTGTTCCTAGCTGAACATACTGACCCAGATATAACCCTGCCCAGATTCTAGCCTACAGCAGGGCCAAGGTCACTAGGATTTCAGATCAGTTTGGCTAAAATAGGATTCTGGTAGAGAAAGTTCTACTGCAGTAAAAGTGGAGAGAGAGAACCTGCCAGGTAATCTTACCAAAAGATTCAGCTTCAATAGTCTGCACTAAGGGATACATCCTCCAAGTGACGCCTAGAATCCACAGTGCTTGGCCATCCAGTTTCTGTTGAAGTTAGGTATGGTCGCCATCTCCTCATCATTCATCAATTTAAAGTCAAAAGCCTTAATGCTTTCAACAATGCATGCCAGCGTCACAGACTTGGGGATTCAAACCCTCTTCCCCTGGATAGGGAACTGGATCAGACCCTGGGCTGTGGGGTTTTGTGCTTTGTATCAATCGCCTTAATCCTGGGATCTCCCGGAAGCAAAGAGTCCCTGGACTTGGCCCAAAGTCTTTCCGGAGGGCCCAGAAGGCCATCCGCTCTTGGCATGGCAGTACTAGATTCCTTTTTTTCTGTATGGGGTACAGGTGACACTCCATCTGGTTGGCCACTTGTTTATTTCAGTCTAGGTTTGTTCAAGAGCCTTTTGATCTCAAAGTGGTTGAAGACTGCAAAGGCTCTCACCCGCCCCTCATCCACCAGCTCCTCCATGGCCTCCCAGGCTCCCAAGAACATTAATTTACTGGTGAGGCCATCGCCTTTATTGTCTTTGGAGAAAAAGTCCTTCCCAGGCTGCCATCCCTGCGACCAATGACTAAGACAGATGTCCAAATACTCCTGTCTCAGCTCCTCGGAAGTCTTCTGACAGGCTTCTTTCGCTAGGATTCTCTCCAAGAAGGTGGGTCCTAACTTGCCTAGGATGGAGGGCTCCTCCTGCTTCACAACCTCCTCTTGGACGGCTCCTCTCACCTCATTCCCGACCCCTGATAGACACAGTCTATGTGATGATAGCCTACATCAGTGGCCACCTTCACAGGCTCCTTGACTCTGCCTAGGGGAGACTTCCGGGTGCCCACGCCCACAAGAGACCCCTTAGCTTTGGTACTGAGCTCCAGCAAGGTGGCCATGGTCAGGGATGAAACCTCTCTGAGCAAGCGGGTAGATGTCCTGTGTCACGATGAAGGGCGCTGGCCCTCCAACAGGGACGCTTAACCTAGGACCCGGCGCGCTACCGAGTACTGTTGAGTGAATGATATTTGAGAAGGTCGTTAATTCCTTTATGTCCTTACTGACTCAGTGGCTGTTCCTTTATATAACAGGACCTAGACTAAAAGTCAAGGGCAGAGTTACTCGAGTGCCAGAAACTGCTAGTTACTAGTCCCAACTGGGCTTAGAAGCTTGTACCAGAAAGCAGATCTGACCTGTTCCTCAGCAGTGTTCAGTGGGCGTGACTTCCTTTTTCAGAGCAACTTTCTTGATGAAGTAAATGGCTTCCCTTCTGGCACAGGCTCCGTTTCTCATCACAGACAGAACGGCCTGACGTGGCAGCTGTGGGTAGGCTGCATGGTTACTAGCACGGATGCGGAGGAAGAACACCTTAATCAATTCTACCCTCCGACTTCAGAGAACTCCTAGGTAAGGAAAATACACACTTTAAGATGCAATTGCAAAATATGTGTCAAGTACTATACCGGAAAATTATGGGAAAGAACACAGAATTATGGGAGAACGGAGAGTTTGAGAGAAAGGGAAGTTGTGGACAACAAAACTGTGAAAGAGAACGGAGAATTATCAGAGAAAATTGGGAGGCAGATGCAGAATTGTGAGAGAAAACAAAATGGAGAGAGAAAATGAAGAATTACGTGGGAGAGTGGTCAATTCTAGAATACGGGATTGTGGGAGAGACAGAATTTTGGAAATGAATGGGAATTATGGGAAACAATGAATTGTGAGGGACATGGGAATTCCAATCCTGAGAATTGTAAAGCCAGAATTCTGGGATGGGCTGGAGAATTATGAGCTGCATAGAACTGTGGGGTGGATGTGGAATTGTGGGGGAAATAGGGGACTGTGGGAACAAGTGGAGAGTTGGGGGTAGAGGTGAATTGTGAAAGAAGGCGGACAATTATCAGAGCAAAGAAAACTGTGAGAGAAAATCTAAAATTAAAGATGGAAATTAGAATACTAAGAATTGTAAAGAGAACTGTGGGAGAAAATGAAGAAACAGGAGAGCTGCGTGTAACTGTAGGAAGGACAAGGACTTGTAGGAGAGCTGTGAATTATGGGAGGAAAGGATATTGTGGGAGAAGCAAAGGCTAGTGGGAAAGAAGGGGAATTGTGGGAAAAAATGGAAAGCTGTGTGCAGAAGAGGAATGGGAGAGTAGAGATTTATTAAAATAAAAATAAATTCTGAGATGCACCTGGGTGGCTCAGTTAGTTAAGCATATGGGGGACGAGGGGGAGCATGGGAGACGAGGGGGAGCATGGGAGACGAGGGGGAGTTGGGCGTGGAAGAAAAATGGGTGAGGGGAGAATTGTCAGGGTGAAAATAAAATTGTGAGAGAAGATGGGGAATTGTGAAGGAGATGACAAAATACCAAGAACTGTGAGAAACGAGAATTTTAAGAGATGCAAGTGATTAGGGGAAGAACGGACTTGGGGGAGAAATGGAGACCTGGGGGAGGATATAAAATTATCTTAGCAAAAAGCAAATTGTCGAAGTGCAGAATGATGAAGGAGATGAAAATTATAACACTAAAAACTGTAGGAGTGTCAGGGAGACCTGTGGGAAGCACGGAGAGAAATGTAAACAGACTGAAAAAAAATATTCTGAAAACCTGGAGAATTAGAGGAGCTGATGGGAATTGTGGGAGAAAAGGAGAACAGAGAATAGAATTGTACAGGAAAACAAATTGTAGGAAAATGTGGAGAATTGTAGGAGAGCCTGGGCATCATGGGAGAGAAAGGCATTGTGGGGGAGAATGAAGAATTGTGAGGGAGACGAGAATCTGAGACTGAGAATTGTGGGAAAGAACAAATTGTGAGAGGCAAGGCTTGTGGGAGCTGAAATACACAAGCAGCACGGGGTGGGGGGGAGGGGGCGGATAAAGAAAAGAAAGAAATGGCAGGTTGGGAAAGGGGACTCATTTTACCAGGACCACCTCGAAGTTCAGCTTGCAACTCAGATCTGCTTTTAACTCCGCTAAACGCTTGGGTCTGATAGCAGCCGTTTCCTATGACATCACCACGGACTGGCGAGCCTGTGGGCGCTGCCTCTTACAGTCCAACGTCTGGGTTAGTATTCCAGACCATCTCCGTGCTCTCCTCCCAGCCGTGCTCTGCCTCAGATCACAAAGTTCGACATAGTCAAAGATGAACTATTGGGACCTCATCAAGATAAAACTTCTGCGCAGAGAAGGAAGCAGTTAACCAAACTAAAAGGCAACCAACAGAATGGGAGAAGATATGTGCAAATGACATACTGGATAAAGGGTTAGTATCCACAATCTATAAAGAACTTATCAAACTCAACACCAAAAAACAAATAATCCAGTGAAGAAATGGGCAGAAGACATGAATGCTTTCCCAAAGAAGACATCAGATGGCAAAGAGACACATGAAAAGATGCTCAGCATCGCTCAGCATCAGGGAAATACAAGTCAAAACCACACTGAGATACCACCTCACGCCGGTCAGAGTGGCTAAAATGAACAACTCAGGAAACAACAGATGTTGGCAAGGATGCGGAAAGGGAAACCCTCTTGCTCTGTTGGTGGGGACGCAAACTGGTGCGGCCGCTCTGGAAAACAGCGTGGAGGGTCCTCAAAGAATTAAAAGTAGACCTACCCTATGACCCAGGAAATGCACTACTAGGTATTTATCCAAAGGATACAAAAATGCTGATTCAATGGGGCACATGCACCCCAGTGTTTATAGCAGCAGGACCACCAATAGCCAAATTATACAAAAAGCCCAAATGTCCCTTGACTGACAACTGGATAAAGATGTATGAGACACACACACACACACACACACACACACACACACACACACACACGAATATTACTCGATCAAAAGGAACGAAATCTTGCCATTTGCAAGAATGTGGATGGAACCAGAGGGTATCATGCTAAGGGAAACACGTCAGCCAGAGAAACACAAATATCGTAGGACTTCACTCATACGTGGAATTGAAGAAATGAAACAGATGAGCATAGGGGAAGGGAAGGACAAATAAGGTAACAAGACAGAGGGAAGCAAACCATAAGAGACTTAAATACAGAGAACAAACTGATGGGTGCTGGAGGGGTGTTGGGTGGGGGTATGGGCTAAATGGGGGATGGGCATTAAGGAGGGCGCTTGCTGGGATGAGCACTGGGTGTTATATGTAAGCGATGAATCACTACATTCTACTCCTGAGATCACTATTACACTGTATGTTAACCAATTTGGACTTAAATTTTAGAATTAAAAAAAAAATAAGTCTGACATAGTAATTTAGTGCTTCTGGGCTTTGCTATACCTGAAACCCTATCCTCGGGAGCCCCGATGGGAGGTGTAACTTCCACCGTCACATGACACTCACTTTTCATGTCATTTTCAGTTGTCCAGAAAGAAAGGAAACATAGATGCTTTGCTGAGTGACATTTTCCCCCTTTTGTAATGTATTTTCCAGTGAATGGTAGGAAATCTGCTCCATCAGGAAATGGCCATTTATCATTTTCATGAATAAATGTAATGAAAAGGCTAGTTTCAACTTGAAGTGTTATAAACATCAATCACTGGCTTTCAAATTAAAAAAAAAAAAAATCTTTGCTTGCTTTTAGCCAAGAGCTGGGGACTTCATATCGCTGCATTTCTATGTCCGCGATCTCATTAAGTGTCTGTAATTATAATCAGGACGTCTCCGGGATTTAATTCAGGACTCATTCACTTCTTGGCTTGTAATATTTTCCATATGTTGGTTTAGAAATGTTGTCCCTCTGTTAGCAGATCCTTCCCCCCCTTAAAAAGGTAAAATATGGGGTGCCTGGGTGGCTTAGTCGGTTAAGTGTCCGACTTTCGCTTAGGTCATGATCTCGCGATTCGTGGGTTCGAGCCCCGCGTCGGGCTCTGTGCTGACTGCCAGCTCAGAGCCTGGAGCCTATTTCAGAGTCTGTGTCTCCCTCTCTCTCTGACCCTCCCCTGCTCACGCTGTCTCTCTCTCTCTCCTAGAAATAAAAATAAAAAAAAAAAAAAAAAAAAAAGGTAAAATATCCCTCATGTTTTTAAGTGGGAAGAACATTGTAATGTCACAGAGTTACTTTCTCTTTGAGGTACTTCTATGCCTATACATGTACATGAACGTTTTAAGGACCATCTTTAGGGTGTCCGAGTGGCTCAGTCGGCTAAGCCTCCGACTCTTGATCTCGGTTCAGGTTGTGATCTTGAGGTTCATGGGATCAAGCACAGAGCCTGCTTGTGATTCTCTCTCTCCCTCTCTGCCCCTCCCCTGCACACGCTCTCTCACAATCAACTTCAAAGGAAAAAAAAAAAAAAGGAAAAAGGACCATCAGCGTTCCTGGGTGGCTCAGTTGGTTAAGCAGCAGACTCTTGGTTTCGGCTCAGGTCGTGATCTCGCAGATGGTGGGTTCGAGCCCGCATTGGGCTTCGTGCTGAGGTTGTGGAGCCCGCTTGAGATTCTCTCTCTGTCCCTCCCCTGTTCACACTCAGTCCCTCTCAACATAAATAAGCTTTAAAAAAAATTAAAAAAGGACTATCTTTAACTGAAAGCTCACCATCATTAGAAGCAAAAGGTGGTCCAATTCATTCCCCTTCCCAGGAGCAAACGAGTGAAGGCAAAATGACAATCAGAGTCTACATTATTGCAAAAACAATGGCACTGGAGATTAGTGAGGACTGTCACCCAACAGCTTTGATGGCAAGTGAAGCATAGAATTCAATGAAGCAGGTAACCACACGGTCCAAGGAGAATCCCGTTTTCGTGGTCTAGTCACTTTTTGGAGGAGTTAATTCATTTTTTGTGGTTTTGAAACTTAGAAAAAGCATAAAACTTCCTCAGTACAATGTAATCGAAAAGATTCCCAGGCATCAAGGGAGAAGTCACCTCCCCCTTAGCCTGGGTCCTGCACTCCGTATCCCTCCCCGGAGAGAACACGGTCACTATTTCCTAGGTAGAGGGGATTCGTTTTCAAAGTAAGCAGGAGCCTTGAGCTCAAGCTGTTTCCCACTAATATTATTCAGTATTTGATGTGGCACAATTCCACTCCAACAAAATCATCCACAATGAACCTGAAAGCCTAGGACTTGTGTTTGTGCGGCCCAACAAAGAGCGTAAGGAAATGGAGTAGGAAGAGTCAGTGGGTCTCCTGGACTGAGAGGCACCCGAACTATCGCGGAGTCGCTGACTTCTCTGCCAAGGCAAACTTTCTGGGTCCTTTTCCATCTAGAAGTTGCTCTCCTGCACCAATGACCCTGTGCCTTTAACCTTCAAACACTCCAGCCCAACTCAGAAAGACAAAGCCCAGGATGCCACATGCCCAAGTCAACAGAGAATTCTAGACTGTTGAAGGAGAAATGCAACTTGCGGCAGTTTCTTAAATCTGTGCTCTAACAACTAAGGACATCGGAATCGAAATCTTTTTTTTTTTTTTTTTAACAAATAGTTTATTGTCAAGTTGGTTTCCATATAACACCCAGTGCTCATCCCCACAAGTGCCCTCCTCCGTGCCCATCACCCCCTCCCCCACCACACCCATCAGTCCTCAGTTTGTAGAATCGAAATCTTAAGAACACAATCCTCAAAGGCTGTGCACTACACAAACAGAAGTCACCGAAGGCTCAGACACTAGAACTGGGAAGCACAGAGCACCTGAACATAACAAAGCATCCTTCCTCCTAAGGCTGGCGGGAAACGTCCAGCAGCCTGAGGCCATGAGACAGGAAGGCCCAAGGTCAACCATCAAGCTAGCAAACAGAAGCGGGAAAGGCGGGGATGCCTGGGTGGCTCAACTGGTTGAGCACCTGACCCTTGATGTCAGCTCAGAGTGGTGGGATGGAGCCCCGCGTCAGTCTCTGTGCTAAGCTTAGAGGCGGCTTGGGAATCGTTCCCTCTGCCCCTCTCCCCTGCTTGCTCATATAGGACTCTGGACAGGACAACATGTTAGTGTAGGTCCTCCAGACAGCGTGGCCCTGGGGTGGGTGGAGGGGGGATGTCTAAGGGTCCCGCTGTGAGCACCCCTGCAGGAGGGGGGGGTCCCATAGATGGTTGCAGCATCCAGCCTCACTGCGTGCACAGGGGAGCGGGAGGGCGGGCTGTATGGCTCAGTCGGTTCAGCTTCCCACTCTTGTTTTCTGATCAGGTCACGGTCTCACAGTTTGGGAGTTTGAGCCCCGAGGCAGGCTCTGCGCTGACAGTTTGGAGCCTGCCTGGGTTTCAGGTGCCCAGAAGAGGCAGATCCAAAACTGTGGATTACAAAGAGCAGAGGGGCTCCTGGGTGGCTCAGTCAGTTTAGTGTCTGACTCTTGACTTTGGCTCAGGTCGTGATCTTCCAGTTCATGAGTTCGAGCCCATAATCTCCCAGTTCGGGAGTTTGAGGCACACGTTGAGCTCCACCCATGCTGATGGTACAGAGCTGCTTGGGATTCTCTATCTCTTTCTTTCTCTCTCTGACCCTCCCTCGCAGATGCTCTCTCAAAATAAATAAACTTAAAAAAAAAAAAAAGAGCAGATCCCAGTGGTGGAGAAAACTCCCCAATTCTATCACATCATCCTCAGTCTGCTGTTAACAAGGGCTCAGTGTCATAGAAACACAGCACTTCACAAAATCCCTTTCAACAGAAGATGAATGTTCCCTTGCCTTTTTTTTTTTTTTTTTTTTTTTTTTTTTTTTTTGGTTAGAGTAAATGTCCCAGTGCAGGAGATGTTTTCAGTAGGAGAGGGAGAGTTTCGATGGGGACCAGGGCCAGGGAACGAGATACGATGCCTGCCTGTGAAATCGATCCCCGAGAGACACAGAGGCGGCTTCTGCGGTGAGGCCGGCCAGCCTGACCCGCTTATCTGNTAGAAACACAGCACTTCACAAAATCCCTTTCAACAGAAGATGAATGTTCCCTTGTTTTTTTTTTTTTTTTTTTTTTTTTGCATCTACTTGGGCTAGAGTACATCTCCCATTTCAGGATCTGTTCTCATTTGTAGAAGCTGAGGTTCGCAAGCAGCGCGTCTGTGGGAACGAGATACGATGCCTGCCTGTGAAATCGATCCCCGAGAGACACAGAGGCGGCTTCTGCGGTGAGGCCGGCCAGCCTGACCCGCTTATCTGTCCACGTGAAACTCAGAACCGAGTTATCAAACCCTGGGAACGTTTCTAACCCCTCGGCACTTCCACCCAAGTTTCCATAAACACGGCCTAAGACTTCCTTCTACTTCCAGAACCATTTTGGAAGGACTCTCAACCGTAGCAAGAAAAGACGTTTCTGGAATTCGTGGTCGTTTTTAGCCATGTAAAAATCTCAAACTTTCTATTTAAGTTTGTTTTGGGGCATAACTCAGAAGTATGAAAGGGGGCACCTGGGTGGCTCAGTCTGTTGAGGGTCCAACTCTTGATTTCAGCTCAAGTCATGATCCGGGGGTTGTGGGATTGAGCCGCGTGTCGAGCTCAGCCCTTCTCCCCCAATGCACATGTGCACTCACACTCTAAGAAAGTACAAAGGTTTTACCATGAAAAATATACCTTGTTCCTCCTCTCCCACAAGGATACTGAACTCTACCTGAGCCCTGTGTTCCTGGAAAATACCAGAAGGAACTCTCCGCAGGTTGTGTTCCAGGAAGCAGCTGATTGATTACAAAGAATCACCTTTTCCCACAGAACTTCATTAAGACTTGTGGAGAAGCCCTGTGTTTACCCACAACAAAGCCAGACACAGACTCTCCAAATTCCCATTTTTTGCCTCAAAAATGAGTAGCTGAGGGGCATGTAGGTGGCTCAGTCGGTTAAGCACCCGACTGCTGCTTGAGGCTCAGGTTAGGATCTCAAGGTTCAGGAGATCGAGCCCTACATCTGGCTCTGCGCTGTCACTACAAAGTCTGCTTCAGATTCTCTGCCCCTCCCTCTTGCTCTCTCAAAATAAATAAACATTAAAAAAATATATTAGCTGAATTGTTCTTTCTCCACCGATCACACCAACATGCTTGTTAATCGAAGTAAGCTCCGCGCCTTCTCTCAGATCCAGAATTCTGGCCTGCCCTCAGCCGGAGCCCTCAGACAGGGGGCCTCAGGGGAAACTATTCTGGCAAGGATCCTTTCCAGTCAAGTCTGGGGGTTTGCTTGATCCCCATCTCCCACTTCTCCCTGAAGGCAACCCCTGTTCCCAGTTTGTTCCACATCCTTCCCTGGACAGTCTGTATTCACAGAAATAGGTCTACAAACGTTCACGTCATTTCTACCTTCCTGTTTGCATACAGCAGTGGAGTTGAAGGATTACTCCCTGCTGGCATACGTGGATGGCCTCACTGCATTTTGAGCTATCGAATCCCCTATGGCGTTCTGCGGACGCCCCATCATTTATCCACCCAGTCCCCTACCGATGGGCATTTAGGCTGTCGCGAACACTCTGAGCAAATTTGCCTACACTGGTCACCTTGCACACAGGCACACATGTCCTGACTACCTAATTGGATGGGGTGCCTGAGTGTCTGAGTTAAATATCCTACTTCGGCTCTGGGCATGATCTGGCAGTCTGCAGTTCGAGCCCCATATGGGGCTGTGTGCTGACAGCTCAGAGCCTGGAGCCTGCTTGGGATTCTGTGTCTCCCTCTCTCTCTTCCCCTCCCCCGCCCACACTCCGTCCCTCTCAAAAATAAACATTTAAAAACTTTTAAAAATAAATAAATAAAAGAGGCTACCTAATTGGAACATTCTTGTCAGAGCACACAGGTAGGCTTTATTTTGTTTGATAGTGGATTGTTCTAAGAAGCTGTACCAATTTACACTCCCACTGGCTTTTTTTTTTTTTAATGCAGAATCATGGGTCCCAACCCAGATTTACAGAATCAATGTGGACGTCACCAAAGCCCCAGGGGATTTGCAAGCACATGTAAGATGGAGACGCTGCCCTACAGCAATGGAGGTCACCCTTGGCAGAATTACAACCCCCTGGACAGAATTCTGATGCCCAGGCCATAGCAAAGATATCAGAATGGAGGGATTTTAAAAAAAAAATAATTTTCTTAATGTTTATTTGAGAGAGAGGCTGCACGTGTGTGCATGCGAGCAAGCGGGGAAGGTGCAGAGAGAGAGGGAGAGAGGGAGAGAGAGAATTCCCCTGCCCGCTGTCAGTGCAGAGCCTGATACGGGGTTGAACTCATCAATGGTGATCTCCTGACCTGAGCTGAAACAAGAGTCAGATGCTTAACTGACTGAGCCACCCTGGTGCCCCAGAGTCGGGGTACCCAGGCGATTACAATGTGCGTTTCGAAACCATTGATGGTTACAAAGGAGCTGTTTTAATTATTGCCTGCCTCTTTGAAAGTGACAAGGTGTGATGTAGAAAAAAGGGGTCCCCCTGCCCTCAGGGGATTCTGAATTATTTAATTCCTTCAAATTGGGGTAAATAGAGCAAACTTATTTGGGGCCATTTAATGTTGGAGACCAACAGGGAGTTCCTTCGCCGTATTCGAGCTTTTGTTTTAACCTCATCTGTGTCCATTTTCTGCACCCCATTTTTTGTTTGTTTATTTTTGAGAGACAGAGACAGAGAGAGAATCCGAAGTGGGCTCTGCACCGACAGCAGCAAGCCAGATGCGGGGCTGGAACTTGCAAACCGTGAGCTCATGACCTGAGCTGAAGTCAGGGGCCCAACCGACTGAGCCCCCCAGGCGTCCCATCCATTTCTGAATCGCCTCCTCAAGACGGTCTCCCTGGGGGCGGTGGGGGGGGGGGTCCTGGGACTCTCCTCAGTCTTTGTTTCCCTCTGATCGTATTTCTCTTATTTACTATCTCATAGTAACCATTTAAAAGTTTCTACCTTGGGTAGAGGGGAGGAGAAAGAAAAAGTTTCTACCAGGTAGGCAAGACTTCCTAGACTCCCCTCAGCCTATTCCTATTCTCTCGTTAATTAACCTAATGGTTTATTAGCATTTGTAAGACACAGGAGGTAAAGCAGAGGCAGCAAAATTTGTAAGGCTCCCTGAGCTTTCTCCATTCTTCAGTACTAAGGTTAAATGAGGTGCCCCTGTGAAAGGAGCCCCGCTTAACCACAGCAGTTACCTTGACCGGAGTAACAAGCATATTCAGTGAGTGACTATCTCGGTCATCATAAAGCCAGTCCCACATGGCATAGAAACTTCTGAGCGCCTTTACCTGGAGCGTTCCACTCAGCACTCACAGAGGGAGGTGGGCGGTCCCCCTTCTCAGGGTTAACAGATCCTACGGTGGCTTTTATCCAGTCCACGAGGCTGCCTGTTCCTTCAAGAATAACCTACGTGTCTGGATCGCCTAAAGCCACCCACTGGGAGCTGTGGGTCCTCTATCAACTCAAACGTGCACTTCCACTTGGCAACATTCAAAAGCAAAGACGCTCCTCATTAGTCGCTTTCATGCTCCCTTTTGGTAAAGGTCGCTCCGGAAACGGATCCACAAAATGATAACTCCACACCACGCGCCCTAGTTTTCGATCGCTTCTTGGGTTTGCCTCTCCCCCGTGTTGACTACCTTGTGGGTGACCAGAGGTCTCAGAGGGACTTTGTGCTGCCCCAGCAGAATTTTCCCCTTTCTAGGTGGCTTCGAGGCTAGTGGCCAAGGCTCAGCTCCACTGAACTCTAAGCTTGGTCTGGCACCAAAGCCTGAACCAGCGCCCTTTGAATTTCATCATAGCTACTACAGAGAACAAGAACCCAGGGACTGAACGTTTTGCCTTTTCCTTCTTGGTCTGCATTTCCTCATGCATCCAGTGAACCCAGTCCCCAGCAGCTGGAGCCATCTCTAGATTCCATCGGCAACTCTTACCTTTATAGCTCAGCAACGGCTCCGATGGAAGAGACGCTCGGGGCAAGGGCGCGGAGCTTCTCAATCCTCCTCCTCCCCTGGCGCGCACTCCACTCTGGACACCTCTCTGCATTCACCACCCAGTCCTTCTGGGGTTTTATGGAGGCTTTGTCACCTAGGCATGATTGAGTACATCACTGGCTGGGGACTGATTCAACCTCCCGCCCCTTCCCCTCCAGATCAGGGGGTGGGACCGAAAGTTCCAACCCTATGATTTCCTTAGAGGCTCGCCAAACTACCTCGTTAACCTAACAAAACACACCTATAACGCTCTCTTCTTTTAGGCAATTCCAAGGGTTTGAAGAGCTCTGTGCCCAGAAGTGAAGCCAAGGACCAAATACGATTTCTTCTTTTTTTTTTTTTTTTTAACATGTATTCATTTATTGGAGACAGAGAGAGACAGAGTGTGAGAGTGGGAGGGGTAGAGAGAGAGACACACACAGAATCTGAAGCAGGCTCCAGACTCTGAGCTGTCAGCACAGAGCCCGACATGGGGCTCAAACCCACAGACCGCGAGATCATGACCTGAGCTGAAGTTGGACACTTAACCAACTGAGCCACCCAGACGCCCCCGATTCCTTCTTCTCTTAATAAATGTTTATTTATTTATTTTTGAGGGAGGGAGGGAGGGAGAGAGAAAGAGAGGCAGAGAGAAAGGGAGACAGAGGATCCCAAGCAGGCCCAGCTCTATAGGTGCAGAGACTGATGCGGGCTCATGAACCCTGAGATCATGACCTGAGCTGAGATCCAGAGTCCGACGCTCTAACCAACTGAGCCACCCAGGTGCTCCCAAATATATAGTTCTTATTATAAATCACAAGATCACAACAGGCAGAATTTTTCTCAAGACGCAGCCTAAATCCCGTTACTACCATCCTGGAAGCTTTAACTGGGTTCCCATCCTCTTCTGCAAAGTTGAGTTCTTTGTATATGGATTCCTGGCCTCGCTGCCCTGCTCCACACAAGCAGAAGCTTTGGGATGACGTCAGGAGTGGCCAGCAGAGTGGCTGACACACTGTAAGGTTGCTATGGATTGTTGAAAGTGGCTCATTCGGTTGGGCGTCCGACTTTAGCTCAGGTCAGGATCAGGTCATGATCTCACGGTTCATGGGTTCGAGGCCCGCATCCGGCTCTGTGCAGACAGCTCAGAGCCTGGAGCCTGCTTTGGGTTCTGTGTCTCCCTCTCTCTCTCTCTCTGCCCCTCCCCTGATGACACTGTCTCTATCTCTCAAAAATAAATAAATGTTAAAAAATTTTTTTTAAAAAAGAATAAATGGTTCACACATTTCTTTATATGCTTAAGCTGGGCTGCAAATTGGGATCACCAGGTGGTGATTTTTTTGTAATCACATTGGCACTAGAGGTCCCACTGGACCAATTAAATCAGAAAACCTAGGGGTGGGACCGGGCCACAGTGTTTCAGAGAGTCCAGCCCCACTTTATACAAGCCTTCGAATGCTCCAGCTCAGACTCACCTGGGAGTTCTTGGGGATGACCTCATTTGTCTTTCATTTTTATTTTGCCACCATCGTAGATTTGCTCATCTCTCTTTCCCTCCCCACATCTGTGCTGTCCCATATGGTAGCAACGAGCCACACGTGGCAATTAAAATTTGAATGAACATATTCAGTTTATCAGTTGCGCTAGCTACGTTTCAAGTGCTCAAAGGCAAATGCTTATTTAAAATTAAAATGAAATTCCTTAGGCTCACATTTCTGGTGTTTAATTGGCACATGTAGTTAGTGATTACCTTATTACAGGAAGCAGACCAAATGAGGGCTAATGGGGTAGAGGAGAGTATGTAGTAAGCAATGACTGTATGCTCCGAGAAGTACAGTTCAACTACATATGAGGACACTCTCAATGGCAATTAGGATCATGTCAGCAGACTCAGGAACCAACTTGATAAGGCTCCCACTAGCCCACTGTGGTGTAATTTGAGCTTTAGTAATGACAATGATAATTATTGCAATCCATCCAATGTTTAAAAAAATTTTTAACGTTTATTTACTTTTGAGAGAGAGAGAAAGAGAGCAGAGGAGGGGCAGAGAGAGAGGGAGACACAGAATCTGAAGCAGCTCCAGGCTCCGAGCTGTCAGCACAGAGCTCGATGCGGGCTCGAACTCACCAATCGTGAGATCGTGACCTGAGCCGAAGTCGGACGCTTAACTGATTGAGCCCCCCAGGCGCCCCCATCCAATGTTTAAATACATGAACTGATTGATAATAGTATTTAGAAGGGTGCTGATGACTGTCCCCTCTTTGAGGACAGGAAACCAATCTACTGTCTTGAAAACTAATAAATGAAGTGAACCAAAGATTTGTCCTACCTTTTTTCTACAAACCGTAACAATGGGGAACAGACACTAAATGAGTGGAAGTCCCTCTCTATAAAAGTATTCCAACTAGTAAATGTAAAAGAAAGGGTAAGATTAGAAAAAAACCATTTTGCAACCCCTGATGAATAAGGTACTAAACATCAGTGGCTGGTGACATCATTAAAAGACAGACAACCAGACATGATGTGCTTTGTGACAGGAAACCAGCGCCACCCCGTGGTCCTGCCGGAGAGATCTGACCCAAGTCCGACAAGGCTCAGGATCCCACTGCTCAACGGCGGGAAACATGGAGGACAAAGAAACATACCGAGCTGTGTCAAGAGCGTTGCGTTAGTTAGCCATCGTCGCGGACAAGCTGCTAGTTGGGGGCTGATGTTATCCGAAGGCTTGACTGGGGCTAGACCGGCAGTTCCCAAGGTGGCCCAACCACGGGGCTGGCAGGTTAATGCTGGCTGTCGCCGGGAAGCCACCATGGGCCTCTCCCAGGCTGCCTCAATGTCCCCATGAGGCAATGGCTGGCTTTTTTTGCTGAGTAAATCCAAGAGAGAAAGCCCAAAGCAGCACATCTTTTAGGATAAAGCCCCAGAAGCCACATGCCTTCGGCCGGGCTGTATTCTGTTGTTCACACAGAGCGACCCTGCTACCAGGCTGGAGTGGGATTCACAGGAGGGGAGGGTCACCGGCAGCCGTCCTGAAAGCTGGAGGCCACGAGCACGCAATCAGCAAACTCCACACTGTGAGACGCTACTCTTCCAATAGTCTGTGTTCTTCAGCAGATAAACTGTAAGCAAAAGAAAGAAATGGCAAGTTTGAAAGAGACATCAGATTTTATTTCATTTTTTAAAGTTTATTTTGAGAGTGAGCAAGCATGGGGGAGGGGTGGGGGCTGGCGGGGGAGGGAGAGAATCCCAAGCAGGCTCTGCACTGTCAGCGCAGAGCCTGATGTGGGGCTCGATCCCCCAAACTGTGAGATCATGACCCGAGCCAAAGTAGGGCACTTACAAGTAGGACAGTTACAAGGGTGCTTAACGTCGAACACTTCACTTAGGTGTGTATTTGCTTTATGTGATCTTCTGTACTACGTTGCCTTTTATAACGAAAATACTTTTAAAAAATTAGAAATCTTATGGGAGCCTGGGTGGCTCAGTCGGGTTGAGCGTCCCACTTAGGCTCAGGTCATGATCTTGTGGTTCGTGGGTTCGAGCCCCGCCTCAGGCTCTGTGCTGACGGCTCAGAGCCTGGAGCCTGCTTCGGATTCTGTGTCTCCTTCTCTCTCTGCCCCTCCCCTGCTCATTCTCTGTCAAAAATAAATAAATATTTTTAAAAATTCGAAACCTTAGCCCTGAGGTACAATGTTAAATCCTCCCACGGAAATTTGTTTGACTTTGTGCAGAAGTCACAGGTCCCTTGAACACTATAAATTAGGAGGGCACGACATAGGTCTTTTTAAAGATCTTTTTCCAAAAATGAAATGAAAGGGCATGTGACTTCTCATGAACTGTACAGGCACAAATACTCTCTCTTTTTTCAAACCGAGCTTTTTGTCTTTGGAATGGGAATAGGAAATTGAATGTGATGGAATGTCTTTCCACCCATCTTTCATGAAAGGAATTTTTATTGCAAGTGGCACCAGGCCTTCTGAGTGAAAGGATGAAGTCCACAGCTTCCTACCTCCTCTGTCAATAAGCTTTAGTGATCCCAAATATTAACAGAGATAACCTCCCAGCAAAAGATGTGGTTCTTCTGTTTCCTTACAAAGCCCTAGAGGAAGAAAAAAGAAAACCCACAACCCTAATCCCAAGTAATTTCTTAGCTATGCAGCTAAAACAGAAAATCAAATTGAAAATCATCTCTTTTTCTTAAGTGCAAACTATTTGGCACTAGAAATCAGGGTTATTTTTCTTGGTAGGTATCTTTGAATTTTCTTTTTTTTCCACCTGAAAAGTGTTTATTTGCTGGGGCGCCTGGGGGGCTCAGTCGGTTGAGGTTCTGACTTCAGCTCAGGTCATGATCTCTTGGTTCATGAGTTCAAGTCCCCTTGGTGGACTTTCTGCCCTGAGCACAGAGCCCGCTTTGGATCCTCTGTCTCCCCCCCTCTCTCTCTCTAACCCTCCCCTGCTTGTGCACTCTTTCTGTCTCTCTCAACATAAATAAACTTATATGGAAACCAACTTGATAATAAACTATAAAAGAAAATAAATACATAAATAAACTTAAAAAACTTTTTAAAAATTTAATGTTTATTTCTTTTTGAAATAGAGAGGAGAGAGAGAATTCCAAGCAGGCTCTGCACACCCAGGACAGAGCCCCACGTGGGGCTTGAACTCATGAACCGTGGGATCGTGACCCGAGCAGAGATCAAGAGTTGATCTTGATCAACTCAGGTGCCCCCAATTTTCTTCCTTTAAAAAAAAAAAAGTTTATTTATTTAGAGGAGTGGGGAGGGGCAGAGAGGGAGACACAGAATCCAAAGCAGGCTCTGGGCTCTGAGCTGTCAGCATAGAGCCTGCCGCAGGGCTTGAACCCACGGCCCGCGAGATCATGACCCGGGCCGAAGTCGGACCTTTAACCGACTGAGCCACACAGGCACTGCCCCCCCAATCAAACCTTGAGGGAGGATGCAAAAGAAAGGAATTAGACGTAGTTTGAAAAATCTCCCCAGTTGACTCAAATAGGCGTCTTCATTTCCCCACTTACAGCATGAATCACAGCCCTACAATCTAGCCTTGGATTAAACAATACATCGGAAAGCATCTTAACTGGACAAAAGCATTTTGATCCCAAGCCCTTGTCCAACAGGTGCTGTTTGAAACGCTCAGAGGTGCGCATTTCCATTGGAAGGACAAATACGTCAAACTTGTCTCTTTGTTACAGGGTCGCCGATGAGGTCCTTGCTCACTTTGACACTGTTCCCCCTGCTAGGACTGTGGACGAATGGAACGTCTCCCTAAGAATTAGTTTGTGCTTCATGGACACCGGATCATGTAACTGCCTGTTTCTCTCTTTGTCTTGGCTGCTTGAAGACTCAGAACCAAATCTGTGGCTGGGAATTTAAAAAGAATGGAGCTGACTGTTGGTGGGGGAAGTGGGGTCCAGTGAGTATTCGTTGTAGCCCGTGACCTTTCTAGACGGTTTCCATCCAGGGCTTTCCCAAAGGGGATCACGTGGGGGAAACTGGGAAACTGAAGCATCTTGTTTTTTGTTTTAGGAAGAGAGAAAGGGTACAAGTGAGTGAGGGGCAGAGAGCGAGAAAGAGAGAGGGGAAGGCAGGGCTCACCAGATGTGGGGCTCATGTGCACCCAAAGTGGGGCTCGAGCTCACCTGACGCGGGGCTCCAGCTCACAGACCGTGAGATCATGACCTGAACCTAAGTCAGATGCTTAACTGACTGAGCCACCCAGACGCCCAAAACTGAGCCATTTCGATGCCTTTAAGATCTGGAGTAACTCAGATCTGTCTGCCCGGCTGCTTCCATACTGATGAGCCTTTCTAGATTCTTGTTCTCGCTGATGTCTGGTTCATCAGTGTCTCTAATATCTTCTTGGTATTCTCGGGGAACCCAGAAACAAAAACTTTCCATTTTTTGCATGCACAGACACACTGTATAAACTGTATTTTCAGAAAAATGACATTTAAAAGGGGGGGCACTCTCTTCATCAAGTCCTCTGTTCCTTCTTCTTACTCCTATTTCCTGCCTATGACAGACAAGACTGTGCATGAGTTTTCTTTAAAAATAAGAGAATGGCATTCTATGAATATCTGTTTTGAATCTGGACTTGTTTTCTCCTCCACTCTGGTGAGATCCTTTATAATAAACTACGAAATGAGGCCCCAACTTCCTCAGCCTGTAAAATATCCGGAGGTATTCAGAGATGCCTTCAAAAGTCTGGAAACCACACCATCGGAGGCCAGTCCCGGAGGACGGGCCTAGGCCTCACATATGGGGAGGAAGCCGTTAAAATCCCACTCCAGAAGGATTCGGTTTTCCTTCACTCTGGAAATCCTGCTCTCACTTGTGGGCGATGTGTCCTGACGGGCCTAGCACGCGCGCGGCTGGTGGGGGGCCGCCGGCACCTGGGAGCGGCTGCCAAGGGCAGAGGGGGCCCGGCTGGACGCCATGGACTTGCTCCGTTGTTCCTCGCACACTGTACCACAGAGCTCTCCACAGTGACGTGAATGTCCTTTATCCGTGCTGTCCGATACGGTCGCCACTAGGGCACACGGGCGTCAGGGTTTTTTTTTTTAATTTCATTTCAATTACTTTGCATTTAAATCAGCGCAGGTGGGGAGTGGCTACTGTACAGGACCGCGCAGCCTGTGACAAGGTCGTGAGGCCAACGAAGCATGATTTGGCTTGCAGACCCGGGAGACGCTAGGCCTGCTCGCTGAGTACTTATTTCCTAGCTGCCTTCTACGTTTCTCAGGCTGTGACCCCCGAGGATTCGTATCACTCAAAAGAAGCACGTCTGCGTTCTGGCTTGTCCGTCTCCGTCTTTCTTTCAGCGGGTTCCTCCTTTGCAAATAAACGTGTTTTTCTTTCTTCCGAACCTGCTTCTTGCACAGGGAGCCAGGGGTCCGGGCTGCGTGCCAGTGCTCTTACCCAGTGGCTTAAGTCCGGAGGATGAGAGCTTGTCCCGGGGGGGCGGGATTTGCTGAGACAGATCTCTCCGGCAGAGGCCTTCTGCCTTGACAGGACCGCGCTCCCTTCTTTACACAAAATGCCAGGTGAATTTAAATTACTTACAGATGTGGGATGTAGGTCAGTGACAAGCAAGGGCCTGACCAAATCGTGACCGCAGCTTCACAACAGCTACCTCTGCTTCACCTTGAGCTGAAAATCATCACGGGACCCTAAACCTGGGTTCGCTCCCCCGGCCACACCTTCATTTCCCGCAAGCAGTCGCTCCGGCGGGCTGACACCCAGCTAGGCCCTTGGCTCCAAACACAGGCTGTAGTCGAGTGTCGTGACCACATTTCACAGACCTCTTCTGGCTCACTGCGCAGCCCAAATCCCCAAATCTGACGCTAGCTGCTGAAAACTGGGGCCAAAGCCCATGCAAAACAATAGTGCATCTATCAATACAGTGATTAATTTAAAAAATTTTTAATGTTTATTTTTAGTTTTGAGAGACAGAGACAGAGAGACACAGAGCATGAGTGGAACAAGGGCAGAGAGAGAGAGGGAGACACTGAATCTGAAGCAGGCTCCAGGCTCCATGCTGTTGGCACAGAGCCCAACGCGGGGCTTGAACCCACGAACTGTGAGATCATGACCTGAGCCGAGGTCGGACACAGCTGGCTGACCACCCAGGCGCCCTGATATGATGATTAATTTAAAAAGCACGGATTACTGATTCCTATATGTCATCCCTAGACGGGCAGCTGGAAATACAAAAAAGAAGGAAAACAAATTTCTGCCTTCACGATGCTCACCATCCAGTGGAAGGAATGGCAGGAAAGAAATACCCAAATGTTGCAACAGACAGTAGTAAGGGCTCTCAGAAAACAGTCTGGATTCAGCCTGGGACTTCACCAGGAGCACCGACTCAGAAGCCATAAGCTGCCACATTAAATCAAAGGCGCTCCTACCAGCCCCGTCCCTTGCTACTCAAAGGGTGCTCCACGGACCAGCAGCGCGGGCGACGCCTGGGAGCTTGTTAGAAATGCAGCATCTCAGTCCTGCTGGATCCGAATCCGCATTAGAGACCCCCAGGTGCTTCAGGCACACATTACGGCTTGAGGAGCTCTGGCCCAGTCAACACGACCCCGAGCCATGAGAGAAACCCAGGTGCCGACCGTGACCTCAGCTCAGCCTCCCCACTCCTCTCTCCCTCACACGCCCTGGCTCTTGAAATCTCCCCAAAGAGAAATCGGTCAATTTCTGCATTGCTCGTGGTGGCACTGTCTTCTGGCTTTAGCCAGGGGCCCTTTATCCCCTTCCTGGACCTCTCTACGTCCCCAGGAGTCCTCAACATTGCCACTCAGAGCCTTGATCCTCTGCTGGTCCTTTGTGGTGGCTTCTGTCCCTCTGGCTTCAAACCGCCCCCCCCCCCCCCATGCAGAAACGGCATGGTATGGTCTTGGAGTGGATGACCTATGTTGCTACCTGCTGTGGCTTGGAATACCGAACAGCTGTCTGACATTGAGCAAGTCATGTCACCTCTTGGTGCCTCACGGTGGCTCCTGGATTCATTTGCAGACACGCATGCACACCAGTGTGGCAGTCGTACGTCCTGTCATTATTGCAAGCTGGCCATCTCTACCACCTCTAAGCTAGCTTGCACCGGTATGAAACTCGGAAGACCAATCCCGAGTCGGTAAAAGAATTCGCTGTTTTCCTGACCGTGACTTACAGACTGGCTGCCTGTTGGCCCTTCCCCCAGGATAACACCAGGGCAACTCGTGCTTTTTCTGGTAGTGCTTAGACTGAAGGAGGTTCTAAGTTTGTTCTTTGGTAGTTTCTCTCCCAGCCAAACAAGAGCTTCAGTAAAGTCAGGCTGATGCACACTGTACCAGCATTCTGTTTACCTAAGTAGTGCAAGAAGCTCGATCTGGATACAAAAGAATTACCCAGATCCACCACTTTGCTGGTGTATAAAATGCACAGCTATATAAGACAGATTTCAATTTTTTTTAAATTTTTAAAATGTTTATTTATTTTTGAAAGAGAGTCAGAGTGTGAGTGGGAAGGGGCAAAGAGAGGGGGAGACACAGAATCCAAAACAGGCTCCAGGCTCCGAGCTGTCAGCACAGAGCCCGACACGGGGCTTGAACCCATGGATCATGAGATCATGACCTGAGCTGAAGTCGCATGCTTAACCAATTGAGCCACCCGGGTGCCCCAAGATGGATTTCAATTTTAAAAGGGAAGCTCGTTAAAAAATAAGGGAAACTGGGGGCACCCAGTTGGCTCGGTCGGTAGAGCGTCTGACTGTTGATTTCAGCTCAGGTCATGATCCCAGACTCATGGGATCGAGCCACGGGGCGGGGGGGCTCTGTGCTGAGCGTGGAGCCTGCTTAAGATTCTCTCTCTCCCTCTGCCCCTCTCCACCACTCAAGTGCGGTCTACAATAGATACATAAATAAACAAAAGTAAACTGTACATACTTAAAATAAGTTAGCCTGCCCCAAGACACTGGGAAACCCAGCTTAACCAAGCTGATGAGAGGAAAATGCTGTGGGGGTGGGGGTGGGAGTGAAGCGGGGGGATGGGACAGCTACAATTACAGAAAAGTGAAACAATGACAGGGCCAGGGTGTGTGTGTGTAAGGGAAAGCATTATTTTGTCCATGTAAATGACTCTGAAATCCAGTACGATTTGCACTACTGTTTATTCTGAAGAAAGAACTCAGTCCCTTGACTAGAAGGAAATCAGAGAAGAGGAGCACCTAGTTGATGGTGACTGGACATACCTTCCTACCACAGCCTCCTCTGGGATGAAAGCCCTTCGGTATCAGGAACAGAGGCATCGTTAGCTCGGACACGTCACTCTCCAGCCCTCTGATGTGCTGGCACCAAGTCTGTAATAAAATCCTTGAACTTTAGGTCACAGTGAGGTCTCCATGGTTTTGGAGCTGTTATGAAATGTGACTCCAATAAATATAAATCAGAAGGTTAGGGAAATAACCCAAACTCTGCTTATTAGCTCTGTGGCCTGTGGCTTTTGTTAAGAACTCTCTCAATTAAATGTTGGGGCTCCTGAGGCGCTCAGTGGGTTAAGCATCTGACTCTTGATTTCAGCTCAGGTGATGATCTCACGGTTCGTGAGTTTGAGCCCCGCGTCAGTCTCTGTGCTGACAGCGCGGGGGCTGCTTGGGATTCTCTGTCTCCCTCTGTCTGCTCCTCCGCCAGTCGCACTGTCTCTGTCTCTCTCCAAATAAATAATAAATAAACTGGGGGTAAAAAAAAAAAAAAAAAACCTTCCAAATTAAAAAAAAAAGAATGTATTGATTAGACATAAAATTTCTTGCAGCAAAATAGCACATTGCCATGAGTGAACCTTAAAATCATGCTCAAAGAAAGCAGATACAAAGACCACATGTCCAATTCCATTTATGTGAAATGTGCAGAAAAGGCAAATCTACGGAGCTAGAACGGAGATCATGGTTGCCAGGGGCTGGGGGTGGGTGTGGTGGGTGACTGCATGTGGGTAGTAGGGATGCTTTGGAAGTGGTGGGAATGTTCCCAGGCTGGTTTGTGCGGATGGTGGCACAACTCCGTAAATTCACTAAAAATCACTGCACTGTTCATTTCAAGTGGGATCATTCTATGGTATGAAATTATAGGTCAATAAAGCTGTGAAAAGTTCACGTTGCCACACTTTGCCATCGGCAGCACGGTGGTGACTTTCTTTTGGGGCTCAGTGACATTGTGGCTGCTCACCCCCAGCCCTTTTAGCTACACACCTTTTGTTCTCTGACCACCACTTTGAATTGGTGAAATGGATATAGTATATACATAGTAAACGCAGAGGGACCTGGAGCCTTTGGGGGAGAAGCAGGAATGGAGACACATCTCTGATGCCACTTAATGTTTGCGAATTTCCAGTGCCCCGGTGCCACTATGTATAACTGCTGTTATCAGGTGCCAGTATGTATAACTGCTGTTATCAGCTTACTGCACCGATAAGGTGAAGGCTGGAAAATGAAATTCATTCTGGCAGGTGCAGGCTGATTTGGGTTCTCTCGGAGTCTTAAATTCAGAGTTGAACAGGTTAATTGTCCACTTACTCTAGCCCTTCTCCATGTGGGGCTGGTTAGCTCTTAATTTTTAAAACGTTTGTTTATTTTTGAGAGAGAGGAGAGGGAGAGAGAGAGAGAGAGTGCGCGCAAGCGAGCAAGCAGGTGAGGGGCAGAGAAAGAGCGGGGGACAGAGGATCTGAAGCAGGCTCTGTGCTGACAGTGTGACTCCAGTAAAGAGCCCGATGTGGGACCTGAACTCACAAACCATGAGATCATGACTTGAGCTGAAGTCAGATGCTTAACTGATCCACCCAGGTGTCTCAGGGCTGGATCATTTTTTAAAGACTTATTTTGTTCAGGGAGATTTCAGGTTCACAGCAAAACTGAGAGGAGAGTGCAGAGGTTTCCCATATGGCCCCTTCCTGCCCCACATGCAGAGCCTCCCCAGTGTCAACGTGCAGTGCCACATCATCACCCAAAGTCCGGTGTACGCAAGGGTTCATTCTGAGTGTTGTGCGGTCTGGGGGTTTGGACAGATGTATAAGGACATGCATCCATTATTATCAGGGCTGGATTTTTGAGTGTAAAACTACAGCGAGGGGCACCTGGGTGGCTCAGTTGGTAGAGCATCCAACTGTCGACTTCAACTCAGGTCATGATCTCATGGTTCGTGAGTTCGAGCCCTGCGTCGGGCCCCGCACCAACAACGCAGAGCCTGCTTGAGATTCTCTCTCTCCCTCTCTCTCTTCCCTGAGCGTTCTCTCTCTCTCAAAATAAGTAAACTTGAAAAATAGAATAAAAACTACAGGGAAACGTTGAGCATGCCTGGGACGGTAACATAGTACCTACAGACTCATGATGTGTCTGACAGGCACGGTCGTCTTCACCCTCCTGGTCCCTTTTGGAGGTTTGCCAATGGATACAGCCAACCTGTTACGAATTTAGAAAGACTCGGGGGAAATTCTGATGGCCAAGTCCCGCTACGTTGCTCCATTGTTGCTATACACTGTTGCTTGGAGACCAAGTGCGATCTGTAGAAGCAATTTTGTTCTTCTTTACCTTGAAGTGATCTGTCAGGGGGCCTGGCTGCCAAGCCGATTTCCTATTCTTGTGCATAACGGTACAGCACATTGAAATAAAGAGATTTCTTAAAAACTTAGCATGGCTTAGCTGACGGTACATGATACACGCCAGAACCCATTTCATAACAAATTCAAGTGTTAGATAAGATAAGCGGTTTTAACCTTCCGGGGAACCTCGGCTTCAGTTAACCTCATCCTTAAACTAATCCAGTAGATGTGTACGTGGTGCTGCAGGCTTATCTCTTCTTAGTGATCTGAAATGTTTAGTAATAGCTGGAAGAAGTTCTCTTTTACTTCTGTGGTTCTTGTTTCAAAACATCCTTGATTTTCATCTCATCAAGATGGCATCCGTGAGCACTTACTGAAATCATGGTTTTGGAGGTGCTCCTGATAACCAAGGGCCTCCTCCTGCTTCAGTTGTCAAGGCTGGCTCTGTGTCAGTGTGGGGGGGGGGGGACGCCAAGATCTGGAAGCCCCTAACGGAGCAGCTGGGCTGCAAGCAAACCTCCCCCACCCTTGTCCTGGAGGGAGACACTGTCATTATTATCCCTTGGGAAGCAGATCCGCCCTTTGCCTGTAGGGGAGACACTACCTCAGTATTCCAAGGCTCCGTGCCACACAAACATCCTTGGAAAGGCAATCCGGAATCGGTCACTGGCTTTGTTCAAAGGGAAAAATGCAAGAGAATCCCATACCGCCGTCTCCATTCAGATGTCTGCTTAGATGTCCCCTCTCTAAAATGGCCCCCCATGTCACCTGCTACCCCTGTCTGTTGTAAACTTCTTCCGCCTGTCATCCCTGTATCACTCGGGTTTAAAATAGTGCTTAGCACCTAAGTGCTCAATACTTACTAAATTAGTGAATGAATGAACGAATGGGCTGTCACTGGGTATCTCCTTTCTCCTAGGCATACTGAATGACAGTACCGTGTATCTCTGTACTTATTAACTTTTCCCAAACGAATTACTTCAGACACTCTGCTCAATAACAGGGTGCCCCTCAAAGCGCCCAGGAGTCCTTAATCACCCTACCTTCTGAAAGATCCTGCCAAGTTTGGGATCCAAGGCCGTGGTTCAAAGCAGAAGCCTCATTTCAGCCTTTCGGTAGCAACAGCACAGAAAGGAAAGGGCCAACTCTAGGACCCGTCTCTTTGGTGAAGTTCAAGGCCCCAGTAACCACATGACCAGTGTGCCTAAGCTTGGAGAAATCTGAGTCCAGGCACAAGAGGCCTCAAGAACTAACCCACGATGGTACGGAAAACAGACCGCGGGCTCAAGAATTTCAAACAAGACAAGGGCATTTTTTCCCAAGGAAGAAGAGAGTGCTCCCCAACCAGGGGCTGGGAGATGCCATGCGCTGGTCCTGGACACACGGAAAGCAGGAGCCGGACGTACCCAAAACACTCATCACAGCCCCAGCCCCTTGTCCAAGAAAGACTGAATTCAGAAACAAGCTTCAAAAGACTAAGCTGATACGTGTCACCGAGAGCAAGGGGAACCAGAAGAACAAAGGGACGTGTGCCGATTACCGAGCTATCGCCTCTCAGCCCCTGAGCACACTTCTCCATGCCCACCTTGCCAGCTGCTCCGTTAGGCTCTTCCGGGAGGGGACACCAGAGGGACACTGGAGGAGAGAGAAGGCTGTGCTCTTGTCTACTGCAGCTCCCCTTAGTGTCTCCCCGGGAACGGCCCCACCCCCGGCCCTAGCAGTCGGCTCCAGGTCCTGATTCGTTCCTACACCGCAGGGCCAGCCTCATCACACCTGCTGGGCCATATCGGAACCATGAGATGGGATCAGAACTCTACCGAGAGGTCTGGGCTGCAGCCCTGTGGGGACCCACCTACAATCTTCCAGGGTCAGACAGCCTCAATCTCTTCCCACTGAGCCCTGGGGGTGGTGGCTGCTTCCAGCAGGTACCATCTCGGAGATACCTCCACGTTCCTTTGCCTGTTTTCAGTCTTCTAACACCAGGGTGACCAATTTCTTGTATTAAATGCACTGTTGAAATAACTGGGTTAAAAAATTTTTTTTAATTATTTGTGAAAGAGACAGAGCACGAGAGGGGGAGGGGCAGAGAGGGAGACACAGAATTGGAGGCAGCTCCAGGCTGTGAGCCATCAGCACAGAGCCCGATGTGGGGTTCGAACCCACGAACTGCGAGATCCCATGACCTGAGCTGAAGTCGGACGCTTAACCGACTGAGCCACCCAGGCGTCCCTAAAATAACTGTTCTGAGTTCTGCTTTACTACCAGGACTATGACGAAAGCAGGGGCTTTGACAATGACGACTGGAAAGAGGGCCACAGGATTTGTTCATAGGATGAAAACATTAATGACCTCGTTCCTAGTCAACCTCTTGGTAGCTGACTGCTAGAATTAGTGTCATGAAGCTCTGCTGATCATGGAGGGATTGATACCATCCATGGTGGCAGTGTTCCTTCCTTACCCTGAGCTGTATTTTCCCTACGTATTTCATGGAATCTGTGAAGTGACAAGCAAGTACTTTATGTGTCATGGGACGCAAGCACAGGATCCTATGTTCTAGTTACAGCAGTCCCAATGCGTGAGTCTCACCTTGTAACACACCATACATTTGTCATCATATCGCAAGGAAGTGTAACCCATGCCAGATGTCACCATGCTCTATTTTAAGTGTTTCTGAATGACAGGCATTTCCACATTTACAACTGGTGAGAACGGGAAATTATTCACAGACATGTGAGGGAAGGAGACATTTAGTATGGTCCCGGGATCTGTTTCTGTGCTCCACAGAGCCTTCCCTGGCAATGTTTTCCGCACGTCCCCTGGGCAGGATCACCAAAGCACAGCTGGCCTCTTTGAGGGGGTTGGGGATATGCTGTTTAAGTCAGTCTCTCACACCTGAAAACAGACAGCAAACGTTCTTCTTACAAAAATAACTCAAGGGACAATGAGATGAGATGTGCCTCCTGAGGAAAGAGCACAGACTTGCCAAAGACACTGAACTTGAGTCCATTTAGACCTCTGGATCAAGATGAGAGTGGAAGGAAATAAAGAAGACGGAGGTCAGGTTCAACTGCCCCAAAATAGAAAATAGAAGAATCCAGGCAGTGAGAGATTTTATAGGTCAAATGGCCTCAATTTTTCAAGAGATAAATTATAAGAGAACAAAGGGACAGAGAGGAAAGCTACGAATTCAAAAAGATCCAAAAGATATATCAAGTTATGGCGGCGTCGGGCTGGCTCAGTTGGTAGAGTGTGCTACTCTTGAACTCGGGGTCACGAGTCCAATCCCCATGTTGGGCAGGGAGCCTACTTAAAAAAAGAAATGAAAAGAAAACAGATTCAAAAGATATATCAAGTTTTTAAAAATGAGCAAGGCCGGCCTACAATGTCTAGGGAGAAACACTGTGTGATAGAATGATACAGAAATACCAGTGGCTCCTGGGTAGCTCAGTCAGTTATGTGCTGCCTTTGGCTTATGTTCCAAGCATCCAGAAATCTCTTCAAGTCCCGGTTCATGTTTGCTGTGACTGAGAGTGTACAATGCTATACGTGGACAAATTCTGATGCCCTGGGTCATTTGGGAAATGGAGAAATACCACTGCAGCTGAGGGTACACTGGAAAGCATGATGAGCACATCTGGATGTAAGTTCTGGAACTATCTGGCCTGTCTGCTGGTTTCGTCCAGAGGGAGGAAGCCATACTGCTTTGGAGAAATCAGGAAGTCACTGACATGACTTGGCAATGAGCAAATCTGGGAATCTGAATGAGTCTGAGACCCAACACAGAAATCTCAAGTACTCACATTCACTTCAAGTTTGAAAAGATGTGTGCACATTCCGTAGCCTCTATCCCTTATATTTGTGACGTTTCAACCATCTTAAAAGAGCTTTCCTATACCTCGCGTTATTTTGCCTCCAAAGCAATCCTCAGAAACTGAAAACACAACTTCGTCCCTCTGTTTTTTTTAAATAGTTTACTGTAAAGTTGGTTTCCACATAACACCCAGTGCTCATCCCCACAAGTGCCCTCCTCCATGTCCATCACCCCCCTTCCCCTCTCCCCCACCCCCATCAGTCCTCAGTTTGTTCTCGGCATTCAAGAGTCTCTCATGGTTTGCCTCCCTCCCTCTCCCCCACCATTTCCCCCTTCTTCTCCCCCACAGTCTTCCGTTAAGTTCCTCCTAATCCTCCTATACGTGCAAATATATGGTATCTGTCCTTCTCTGCCTGACTTATTTCGCTCAGCATGACACCCTCAAGGTCCATCCATGTTGTTACACATGGCCAGATGTCATTCTTTCTCATTGCCCTGTAGTATTCCATCGTATAGATAAACCACATCTTCTTGATCCATTCGTCCGTGGATGGACACTTAGGCTCTTTCCATGGTTTGGCTATTGTTGAGAGTGCTGCTATGAACATTGGGGTCCATGTGCCCCTATGTATCAGCACTCCTGTGTCCCTTGGGTAAATTCCCAGCAGTGCTATTGCTGGGTCATAAGGGGGTTCTCTTTTTAATTTTTTGAGGAACCTCCACACTGTTTTCCAGACCAGCTGCATTTTCAGGAATAGAATTTAGTGATTCATCACTTACATATGACAGCCAGTGTTCATCCCAACAAATGCCTTCCTTAATGCCTGTCACCCACTTAGCCCATCCTTTCACCCAACACCACACCAGCAACCTTCAGTTTGTTCCCTGTATTTAAGAGTCTNGGCAGGGCGGGGGGGGGGGGGGGGGGGGGGGGGGGGGGGGGGGGGGGGGGGGGGGGGGGGGGGGGGGGAGAGAGAGAGAGAGAGAGAGAGAGAGAACCCCAAACAGGCTCTGTGCGGTCAGCATGGAGCCTAATGTGGGGCTTGATCCCACGAACCATGAGATCATGACCAGAACCGAAGTCAAGAGCCAGATGCTCTGTCATCTGAGCCACCCAGGCGCCCCTTTTCATCTCTCTTTTACAGGTGGGAAACACAGAAAAAGCGACCTGACGGTCTCCAGCACACACGGCCTGCCTGACCAGCGAGCCCCAAAGCCACGCCTCCAACCCTCCCTTAGCTTCTCCCTTTTGAAAATGCTCAGCTGTGGCAAACCTTGATCCTTGCCGGGTTGATGGGATTCTGTGAAAGAGTAGCATTTTGTTTCAACAAAGTGTGGTAGATGAGATGAGTAAAACTTAGGTTTAAAGAAATGGAAAAGGTATTATCCTTAAGAATAAGGCTGATGTTTTCACTCTGAAGTTTCCTGGCTCCTTGACCAATCCTCCTTCCAAAATACCACATGGTCTCCAGGGGGAGACTTAAAAGTCAGCGCTGTGGGCTGTGCACGCGCAGTTCGGCAGTTCGGGGAAAAGCAGGGTGCATGCGAAACGTGTCTAACACGGCCTCCTTCTGCTGCTTTAGAGAGAATGGCGAACACGAACCAAAATAGTAAATTCTTTGGGAACAATATTATGGTACAACTTTTGCTTCCAGCACTTTCAGCTCACTTGCTCGAGGAGTGCACCACAACCAGAACACACTAGAAGGCCCTTCGGATGCTGTGGTGAGTGTGAGGACCCGTGGGCAAGGCACGTTACCTTGCTGAGTCTCAGTTTACTTGTCTTTGAAGTGGGGATACGGGGCTAGATGAATGGGGCGGGCTTCTGGCGCCGGTCTGCAACGCTGTGCCCTCGGCGGGGTCCCGGAGCCCACGTCCTCTCTCTCCTAGGCTCCTCTCTGACAGTGGGGTCGCCGAGGTCACCGCTCTCCCTTTACACCGAGGCACACTGCTTCACGGTGGTTCCCCTGACTGGACACACGGCCTCTCTCAGGATGGTTTACAGGCCCCACTTTCCTGTCCTTCAGTGAAATCCACAGACATGTGATCTACCTTCACGTACCTTTTTTTTTCCCTTCAGGAAATGCCATGCTGTTCCAGTAAGAACAGAAAAAGGAGTAAGACGTGGGGCACCTGGGAGGCTCAGTGCGTTAAGTGTGGGACTTCGGCTCATGTCATGATCTCATGGTTCGCGAGTTCGAGCCCCACATCAGGCTCTCTGCTGTCAGCACAAAGCCCACTTCAGATCCTCTGTTCCCTTCTCCCTCTGCCCTTCCCCTGCTTGCTCTCTCTCTCAAAAATAAATACACATTTTTTATTTTTTTTAATTTTTTAAACATTTATTCATTATTAAGAGAGAGATGGAGTGTGAGCAGGGGAGGAGCAGAGAGAGAAGGAGACATAGAATCGGAAGCAGGCTTCAGGTTCCGAGCTGTCAGCACAGAGCCCAACGCGGGGCTTGAACCCACAAACCACGAGATCATGATCTGAGCCAAAGTCAGACGCTTAACCAACTGGGCCACCCAGTCACCCCAATACACATTTTTTTTTTTAAAAGGAATCAGATAAAAGGAATCCGTAAGGAAAAATATTCTGACACGCCAACAGTCAAGCATGATAACATCGAACATCCTTGTTCTCTGCTACTCAGAAATCTTTGGAAAGTTCTGGATTAAAAAAAGTATAGCATCTCACAAGACTTTTCAGAAACTAGAACATGCTACCATTTATTGCCAAGTTAGAAGGGAGAATTTGGTACGGGTGGGGAGTATTTTCCCAAATCAGAATACCAGGCGAGCCATTCTTTAGGGCTGTTTTATACGGCTAGTGTTCTTACGGACTTACTTCGGGAAACACTTTCCTCCATCAGTCATGGGGTACATCCAATCAGAAGCGACACCGCAAACCCCTGAATTGTTCATTCTCCACGCTGAGTGTTAGTGGGTCTAGGGGCACAGAATGAAAACTGAAGCTCATTTAGTAGCATCCTGGGCTACTACCCACTAGATTTCAGTAGCACCCACCGGCCCTATCACCCCCCACCCAAGTTCTGGCAACAAAAAATGTTTCCTGGACATTGTCAAACGTCCCGTGGAGGGCAAAAGTGCATCCTGTTGAGAACCACTAAACATGTTTAAATACACGTGTAATATCAAGCATTACGTTACAGTTTTTTCCTGTTCGCATTTTATATAAGTTTAATTCAGATTCTCCATGTGCATCATCCAACAATGATGTCTTCACCCTTCTGGAAGGCTCTTTTCGAGTCAGCTTAAAGGAACCTTTCAGATTTCCTTCATCATCTTTTTTTTTTTTTTTAATGTTTTTATTTCTGAGAGAGAGAGAGAGACAGCGTGAGGGTCAGAGAGAGAGGGAGACACAGAATCCGAAACAGGCTCCAGGCTCTGAGCTGGCTGTCAGCACAGAGCCCGACGCGGGGCTCGAACCCACGAACATTGAGATCATGTCCTGAGCTGAAGTCAGACGCCCAACCGACTGAGCCACCCAGGCGCCCCTTCCTTTCTATCTTTTTTGAATTTTTATTACTTTTTTTAAAATGTTTTTTATTTTTGAGGGCAAGAGCGACCAAGTGAGCATGAGTTGGGGAGGGGAAGGGAGACAGGGACAGAGGATCTGAAGCAGACTCTGCACTGTCAGCACAGAACCTGGCACGGGCCTCAAACGCACGAACCATGAGATCATGACCTGAGCCGAAGTGGGATGCTTAGCTGACTGAGCCACCCAGGTGCCCCATATCTTTTGGGGGTTTTTAAACCTTCTTTTCTATCTTAAATATTTTGAGATATAGCCACTCATATCTTGGGGCCACTGAACATTTTATCCTTAGCCATATTTTTTTTCCATTCATTGTGTATCCATGTGTGGGCTCCAAACCTAATGATATATTGAGATGCTTTTAATTTTTTTTAATGCTTTTATTTATTTCCGAGAGAGAGAGAGAGAGACAGTGTGAGCAGGGGAGGGGCAGAGAGAGAGGGAGATACAGAATCTGAAACAGGCTCCAGGCTCTGAGCTGTCAGCACAGGGCCTGATGTGGGGCTCGAATCCATGAACTGTGAGATCATGACCTGAGCAGAAGTCAGATATGCCTAACTGACTGAGCCACCCAGGCGCCCCGAGCTGCTTTTAAAGAGCTTCTGCGAAGGCTCGTTCATGCTCACATGCAATGCCAGTGATTGCCAGGGGCGGCTGGTGCGGGGATCAGAGTGTGGACCTCACAGCTACACTGCCTATGGGCCTTCCCTGACTCTCACTCCTCAGCCTATGACCTAGGGCAAGGTACTTAGCTAGCCTTTCTGTGCCCCACTTTTCTCCTCTGCGAAATGGGGGGTTGGCAGTACTGACCTCACAGGTGTTTGGGGAAGACTCATGGGCTGATAAGAGTAAAAGGCCCAGCCAGTGCTTGGTCCCCAGTGAATAGTCAAAACATGTTAGATATGATCAAATGCATGGGAATAATGACCGATCTGTATCATCTTTTTTAAAATGTTTGTTTATTTTTGAAAGAGAGACAGCTCACTAACAGGGGAGGGGCAGAGAGAGAGGGAGGCACAGAATCCAAAGCAGACTCCAGGCTCCCAGCTGTCAGCACAGAGCCGGAGTCGGGGCTTGAACCCACGAACCGTGAGATCATGACCTGAGCCGAAGTGGGATGCTTAACTGAGCCACGCAGGCGCCCCATGACCGATCTCTATTAAAAGGTGTTTTATTCCTTTTTACTAGGGGCTTCTCAGTTCCTTCCTGGCTCTCTTCCTGCTGTTAGAGTAAATACTCGGTGCCCAGGAAGAGACAAGCCACATGCACGCAGGGAATCAGGAAAAGACCGTTTATTGCGCACCGGTGCCAGCCTGGCAGATTCACCTCCAAAGGCTGAACCCCGAAACTTGGCATCGGCCTCCTTTTATGGCTGGGATGGGGGTGGTTGAGAGACAAAGGAAAAAAGGAGAGGCACTTATCAGTGGGGCCATCTGGGCAGTTGGTGGACGCAAGAGGCAAGCAAGATTACAGAAGCCAAAAGTATGCAAGGGGAGTAACCAGCTTTGGACATCTGGCCAGCCCCTTTGATCTTGTTTTTACCAGCTTTTCTTCTCACTGCCCCACATCCCAGATCATCTTAGGCTAGAGCGTGAATAAGCGTGCCCTTCTCTGCCATGCTTTCCTCCAGGTCTTTGCATCACGCCCAGGCCTTGGCCTTTGGAAGGCAAAGCCGTAGCTACTTGATTAGTAGCTTTTGCGTGTATCACCACCCTCCTGAGGGGACCAAGGCCGCCTGCATGGAGAAGAGTGAGGGCAGGGCCACTGTGAAAGCAGAAATAGAAACAGAGGCTACGAACTTTAAATATCAGGCCATCACGTGGTTAGAAGTGTTCTGATCACAGTTTGAGACAGAGAACAAAGGATAAGTGTATTACAGCTCGCTGGCTGCCTTTATAGAACAGAAACTGATCAACAGGTGGGGAGGGGACTGGGCTGGTTTCACAGCTGTGATTCACTATCACAGGCTCTAATACTATTTCAGCAGTATTTAAAAAAAATTTTATGCTTATTTATTTTTGAGAGAGAGAGTGCAAGCAGGGGAGGGGCAGAGAGACAGACAGATAGACAGAACTGAAGCAGGCTCCAGGCTCTGAGCTGTCAGCACAGAGCCCAATGTGGGGCTCGAACCCACGAACCGTGAGATCATGACCTGAGCCGAAGTCAGACACATAACTGACTGAGGCCCCCAGGTGCTCCTATCTTAGCAATATTTCACGAGTATTTCAAATTCTGTTACAGTAGCAAAAGAGTCTCCGTTTCTCCCCCGGAATGCAGCTGATGTCATGATAGATACATCTCATCGAAAGCAGATTAATAGTTCTCTAAAGTGGTCGGCTGAATTTTTGCTCATTTACTATTTACCTGGCCAGGGCCAGGGCGGAGGATGGGAACGGCATTCTGGGGCCAGAGAGTAATGGTATTTTTTTTGGTCTATGGCTGTGACTACACATATCAGCGGTCCCATTGGCCTGGGAAGGCACTCTTTCATGTCTCAGGTCCTGGAGTGGGACATAAAGATTCATGGGGTCGACTGTGCTGATAACGCAACTATATTTCAGGCTCCTCTCCCCAAGTTTGCAGCTTATAGAAAAGGAGCCCAGTAAGTAGTAGTTCTAGGAATGTGATTTAAGAGAGTTCACCATCACCAAAAAATTCAAGTGAGTCACTCTGTCTTGCAGTGAAACTTCTGAAGGGCAAGGATGGCCATGTGTTTCTCTTCCTGACTTGGAAGGCTCTCTGAGTAAACAAGTCATCTGGGGGTCTTGAACTGGTGCTCCTGAACTTGGACCCAGGATCAGGGTCAGGTACAGAAGTCATGGAATCAATGCTCTGTGTTTCCAGGGCCCATAATAGTGAACAGGAGCTGAGCTGAACTCAGTCAGCCCAGCTGCCCACACAACCACCTGATTTAAAAAGGGGACACTGGTTACATGTCCCAAGGATGGCATCCCCTGAAGGTCATAACAGTGGCTGCTCCTGACTGCTCAGAGAAACAGTTTTCAGATCACATATCACATTAACTGCAGAAACCTAAGGAAAAAAAAATGAATGCAAATATCCTCCGAATAATTATAATCCTGCATCTGAACAGCGGACCCCCAGTGGCTCTCACACGTTTGGTGGTCTCTGCGGGAACAGCTAACCATCAAAGCTTTGGTTCTTTAACACATGGGAGATTATTTCGAACCCTGAGGGATTTGAACTCTCTGCATTTTTCACAGGAAGCATCACGCTGGTAAGAGCCAAGATCTGACGCTCAGTAACCAGACACTACTATTAATGTATATCTCTAAGAACGGAGAGAAAGCTTTCCTGAGGGTTGCCTTTATTTAAGTTACCTAATTTCCTGAGACAGATGCAAAATTATTCTACTTTGTATGGATCTGGATTTGACCTTCATGTGGCCAGCAGATGTGTCAGTGGGTTACAAATCTATTTTTCTGAAATGAAACTATGCAGTGGGAGAAGAAATTGAGAACTACATCCTTACCGGAGCACCCCGATTCCACCGCCTAGGAAACCATTCCCCAGGCAATGCCCTTCGTGTCTCAATCAAGTATCCAGGCAGGTCCTGCATAAGTTGGATATAGACCTTGGCAAGAATTGAGAGATGTGAACATTCTTCTAGGGACTTAAGTACATCGTTTTCATGGGACTGTTGCCAGCCTTTGGTGGGGGGGCGCTGCTTTTAGAACCTGGAGGGGCACCTGGGTGGCTCCGTCGGTTAAGTGCCCGACTTCAGCTCAGGTCATGATCTCATGATCCATGGGTTCGAGCCCCACTTCGGGCTCTGTGCTGACAGCTCGGAGCCTGGAGCCTCCTTTGGATTCTATGTCTCCCTCTCTTTCTGCTCCTCCCCTACTAATGCTCTGTCTCTGTCTCTCTCAAAAATAAACATTAAAAAAAAAAAAAGAACTTGGAAAAATCTGGACTTTGAGTCTTCAAACTCTTAGAATTGGGGTTTTAATAAGCTGAGGTTCTAGATGTTGACTGGCTCTTGTGTTTGCTAGTAGCAGACTAGCCTTGGTATGAAAACCATATGATAAAAGAACATCACTGGTGGGGCACCTGGGTGGCTTAGTCGGTTAACCGTCCGACTTTCGCTTAGGTCATGATCTCGCGGTTCGTGGATTCGAGCCCTGCGTCGGGCTCTGTGCTGACTGCCAGCTCAGAGCCTGGAGCCTGTTTCAGTCTGTGACTCCCTCTCTCTCTGACCCTCCCCTGCTCATGCTGTCTCTCTCTCTCCTTGAAATAAATAAAACATTAAAAAAAAAAAAAAAAAAGAACACCACTGGCTTCTTTCTCTTGCTTGAGCCCACCCAGGCAAGTTGCAGTAGGTAGCATGTGCTCCGAATTCGAGAAGCTCAAGTCAGTTTCAGGGAAACGACTTTATTTTGGGACACAGACTTGATTACTGGGAATTGCAGGAAGAAGGCCACCTCTCTGTTTTGACGCATAGCCACACTTCTTAATAAACAGAACTTTTATCTTTCTGTTCTTTTTGTGGTTTTCTCTGTGGTCTTTCTCCAGCTGTCTCACTGGCTTGTTTCCAGGTAATCTGCTTTCAATGTAGGTGACCTCACCGGCTGAAACAAATGCGATTGCATCTCTCTTTCACTTAAAATCCATCGGTATTTTCTCACCGCATGTACGGTAGACTCTGAAGTCCATGACACTGATAAATTCATGTGAGATAAGTAAATTTAAAGTTATATTTTATAAAATATTAAAATATAGAGAGAACATGGAATATGCGTTTAGAATAGCATCGGGGATAAAGATCCTCCTCTGTCCTACAGCCCTCTAGCTGATTCCGAAATCAGACTGACATGAGGCAGACTAACAAGAGAAAATCAAATTTCCCAGATGTCTGTGGGGAAGCCTCATGTGTGTGAAATTCCAAAGACAGTGAGGCACCACGAAGCCCACGCGAGCTAAGGGCAGAAGCAGGGGCCTGAGGACACACAGAGGAGGAAATGCATTGGCAAGAAGTGGAAGGGGACGGTTCTAGAATGCAGGGAAGCTCCTCCGGTGGTAAAGGAGGCCTCTGTTAATCTCCCTGTTGTGGACTCTCCTTTCCAATGTAAACATAGCAGTTGGGGGGGTGGGGGGAGAGCCATCGCGCTTTTCTTGGCTCCGCTGGCTTTTGATCACTTTTAAATTGAAGTGATCTTTATGCCAAAGTGGCACATTTTGGGGCGTCTCATCCTGCAGCCCTTCAATAGCAAAAGATGGGCCATAACCAAGGTGCTGACTGATAACTAATTAACGAAATATGGAACATCCATACACGGGATGCTATGCGGCTGTGAAAAAGAATGGGGAAGCTCTTTAGAGATGGGTATGGTGAGACCAAGCCACAGCCCCCTACTTGACCCCCTCAAAACTAAAGCACTCATTCCGTCCCCGCCAAATGTTGACAAATGACATTTTAGAGCAGAGATCTGCTCTGGAGCTTGTCCGGATTGTCCCCACTTGCTTGCCCCTCACTTCACTTCTCAGCCCCCCACAGTCGGGTCCTTATGCCCTCCCCGTTGTGAAAACTCCCCTCGGTCATGTCCCCACATTACAATTACTGGATCCTCAGTGCCCACTGAGCTGATGCAAACCGGCTCACTAAGCCTCAGGCCCTAACTGACCAATGGGCTATGTACAACCAGGTTACCCACAAAGGGAAAATCCCATGAAGTCCCCAACATCCCCATGCTCCCTCGCTCTGTCCCATAACTGTGGCCCCTCACCACGGCCTCTTGGCAGACAGTCTCCCCTTTGCTGGGTGTTCTATCAACTCCTGTCTCCTCTGTTCTGCCTCGGGTGAATTTTTTCACCCCCCCGCCCCCCCACCGTGCCGCCGGCCCCCATCCGATCGAGATGCCCCACGGCTCTCCCGGGCAGCCGTCCTCTGTGTGGTAACTCCGAAGTCCCCGTTCCCTCTAGCTTGTGGCCTGGCTTTCCCTTGGGGCTCTCCTGAAGTTCCCTGCTGGATCCTTTGCATTCCACCCACCCCAAATCCCGAGTGGCAGTAGAGGATTGTGTAGAAAGTTTCCCGACCAGGCACGCATCACTTCCTCCCGTATCCCAATGGTCAGCGCTCAGTCACGGGGCCACAACGGAAGTGCAAGGAAGTCTGGGAATGTTGACTTCTTGTGCGTCCTGGGAATGGGACCAGGGCACATCTTGCTGGAATCTTTCACGCTAACGGTGACCTCCTCGCTGCCACCAGTGGCTGCTTGGGAGCCCTCCTTGGCCCTGATGTCCCTGTGGCATTGTTCATTGTTGATGACCGCTTCCGCGAGTCGCCTGCTTCCTGGGGTTTGTCACCTGCCTCTGGTTGGCTTCCTGCCTCTTTAACTGCTAGTTCTCATTTCCTCCACGGGCCCCTTTTCCCTCCGCTGCTTTTGTTACGGCCACATCTCTCTTCTGCACAAAACACTGAGGAGAGCCGCCTTTCCCTACTCATCTTATATCCCCATTCTTTTTGTCCCTTTGGCATTCTGATTCTTAACAAGGTGACCGCCACGGAGTAAGTGCCCGATGAACGTTTGTGAAATGAATTAGACAGGGGAAGGATTCTTTGTCAACTCATGGTCTCTGTGCACACAGTTAATTCTAAAGGCAATACGAGCAAAGTGTAAACCTTACGGGGTCTCCAGGTACTATGCAAGTTCACAGAGCAAAATCCCTTCTTGTTGAAAGGAGATTATGAAATCTGCACGGATGAGGCAAAGTAGAATGGGGAGGGGCGCCTGGGTGGCTCAGTCAGTTAAGTGTCTGACTCTTGATTTCGGCTCACCGTTTGTGAGTTCGAGCCATGTGTTGGGCTCTATGCCGACTGCGTGGAGTCTGCTTGGCATTCCCTTTCTCCCTCTGCCTCTCCCCTGCTCATGCACGCACCCACGCTCCCTCTCTCTAAAACATAAATTTAAAAAAACAAGAGTAGAATGGGTGGGTCAGATTTTCCTATGCCAAGATGGCCACGGAAGTGTTCTGAGTGACAGATACAAGGGCAGAGATGGTGGGCAGGTGAATTTGGCTGAAAGGGAGGGTATGTATAGGAAGGAAGCAAGAAGCAAAAGATAGGCTTGAAGAAAGAGGAGTCTCATTTGTAAGCATCTTGAGAATCACATACCTTTGACTTTAGGTCCTGGAAAGCACTGCAGATTCTTGATCAGAGTGATTATCAAACTTTTCTTAAGCACTTACTTTGTGCCATACGCTTTTCTAGGCGCTTGGCTTATGTCAGTGATTAGAACACATAAAGGGCCCTGCTTCCCAGTAAGTTACAGGAGAGGGAAAAGGCAAATAAGAATCAACATAATACACGTGTAAATCAGATGCGATCTTGGAAGGGGGTAGGTAGGTACTGTGAGAAAAAGGAAATCGGAGCAGGATAAAGAAGAATCGTGATTTGGGGGTAGGGCAAGGGGGTGGGCACGGATTACGATGTTGAAGAGCACGCTCAGGGTAGACTTCACTGGATCAGTGAGATTTGAGACAAGATCTGAGGGAGGTGAAGGCATTAACCAAGTCAGTACCTGAGAGTGAGAGGGGGGCTGTATTAGCCACTGGAAAACAAATTACTCCCGAACACAGAACCTGTAAACAATGACCAGCCCCTAAGAGCTCCTAGTTCCTGTGGGTCAGGAGTTCAGAAGCAGCTTAATCGGCTCAGGATGTCTCCCGAGGCTGCGGTCGGGATGGTGGCTGGTGCTGCGGTTGTGGGAGGATCTGACTAGAGAACAAGGGTCTCCTGCCGGGGGGGGGGGGGGGGGGGGGGGTGGGGGGGGGGGGGGGCTCACCTACAGGGCCCCCAAACTAACCTGTCTCTCAGCAGGTCTCCGTTCCCCGGCACGCAGGCCTTCAGGATCCTCACGACAGAGTGGCCGGCTTTCCCCCTGAGCCGGGGGTCCAAGAAAGAACAAGACAGAAGCCATAACGTGCTTTGTCACCTCGCCTCAGAAGTCACAAGGCATCACTGCGGAAGTATCTTATTGGTTACGCAGGGCCGCCCTACTCAGCATGAGAGGGGACCACATTGGGGCCTGGATGCCAGGAGGGGAGGCTCGCTGGGGGGCCACCTTGGAGGATGGCTCCCACAGGAGTACGCCAAGTAACAAGACAAAACAACTAGAACAAAGGCTCTGTGGTGGCAGCGTGTGCGGAAGGGCAAAGTTGGGGTGCTGGAGAGGGCGGAGCGGGGGGGCAGTGCGGCTGCGGAGCTCAGCTTCACTATCAAAGTGAAGGGATGGAAAACATGCCATGTAAATGTAAACCAAAAGAAAGCTGGGGTAGCTATATTTATATCAGACAAAAGGGACTTCGGGACTATAATAAGAGACAAAGAAGGTCATAATGATAAAGGGATCAATCCAGTAAGAAGAGGTAACATTTGTCAATAGTCATGCACCAAAGATAGCAGCACTTACATACATAAAACAAATATTAACAGACCTGAAGGGAGAAATAGAGAGCAATACCAGTCGGGGACTTTAACACCCCAATTACATCAATGGAGAGATCATCCAGACAGAAACCTGATAAGGAAACATTGGCCTTAAGCAACACATCAGATCATATGAACTTAATAGGCATATTTACTTATTTTATTTTTGAAAGACAGAGAGACGCAGAGATGGGGACAGAGCATGAGTGGGCAAGGGGCAGAGAGAGAGGGAGACACAGAGTCCAAAGCAGGCTCCAGGCTCTGAGCTGTCAGCACAGAGCCCGATGCAGGGCCCAAACCCACGGACCGCGAGATAATGACCTGAGCTGAAGTCCGATGCTAAACCGACTGAGCCACCTAGGCGCCCCCTTAATAGGCATATTTAGAACATTCCATCCCAAAGCAACAGAATACAGAGTCTTCTCAAGTGCACAGGGAACATTCTCGAGTATAAACTTAGAGAGACTGAAATTACATCAAGTACCTTTTCTGACAGCAGTGGTCTAAAAAAAAGTTACATAAAGGAGCCTGGAAAATTCACAAATATGTGAAGATTAAACAACATATACATGAACAGTCAATGGGTCAAAGAAGAAATCAAAAGAGAAATAAAAATACGTGTCTTAAACACAAGTGAAAATGGAAACACAGCACACTAAAACTTACTAGACGCTGCAAAAGCAGATCTAAGGGGAAAGTTCATAGCAATAAACGCCCACCTCAAGAAATAAGAAAGGGGTTGGGGCGCCTGGGGGGCTCCGTCAGTTGAGCGTCCGACTTTGGCTCAGGTCATGATCTCATGATTCGTGGGTTCAAGCCCCGCGTCAGGCTCTGTGCTGACAGCTAGCTCAGAGCCTGCTTCAGATTCTGTGTCTCCCTCTCTCTCTGACCCTCCCCCGCTCGCTCTCGCTCTCTCTCTCAGAAATAAATAAAAATTAAAAAAAAAAAAAAAAAGAAATAAGAAAGGGGCACCTGGCTGGCTTAGTTGGTAGAGCATGCGACTCTTGATCTTGGGGCCATGAACTTGAGGCCCATGTTGCATATAGCATTTACTTTAAAAATAAATAAATTGTTTTTAAGCAAAGGGAATATGAAAGATCTCAAATAAACGACTTATCTTTACAGTCAAGGAACTGGAGAAAAGAACAGGTGAAGCCCTAGGTTAGTAGGAGGAAGGAAACAATGAAGATCAGATGAAATAGAGACAAAAAAGGCAAGAGAGAAGATCAAACTAAGACACTGGGTTTGTTTTTGAAACTAAGAGCTGGCTTTTGGAAAAGATAAAACCAATAAACTTTTAGCTAGACTCATCAAGGGAAAAAAAAAGAGGACTCAAATAAATAAAATTAAAAATCAAAGACAAGACGTTACAACTGATACCAGAGAAATACAAACTCCCATGAGGCTAGTATGAACAATTACACACAAACTGGACAACCTAGAAGAAAAGAACAAATTCCTAGAAACATACAGCCTACCAAGACTGAATCGTGCAGAAACTAGTAAGGAGATTGAATCAGTAATCAAAAACAGCCCAAAAAACCAAAGTCCAGGACAGATGGCTTCATTGGTGAATTCTACCAAACATTTATTTATTTACACAAAAATTTAAAAAAAAATTTTTTTAACGTTTATTTAACACTGAGATGATAGAAAGAGACAGAGTGTGGGTGGGGGAGGGTCAGCATAGAGTCCAATGCTGGGCTCGAACTCACAAACCGTTGAGAACATGACCTGAGCCAAAGTCGGACGCTCAACCGACGGAGCCACCCAGGCGCCCCTAAACAAAATTTTTTTAATGTTTATTTTTGAGAGACAGAGACAGAGTATGAATGAGAGAGGGGCAGAGAGAGAGGGAGACACAGAACCGGGAGCAGGCTCCAGTCAGAGCACAAGATGGGGCTTGAACCCACGAACCACGAGATCATGACCCAAGCCAGTCGGATGCTTAACTGACTGAGCCCCCCATGCGTCCCTCTAGCAAACATTTAAGAGAAGAATTAATATCAATCTTTCTCAAGCTTTTCCAAAAAGGAGAAGAGGAGGGAATACTTCCAAACTCGTTTTATGAGACTGGAATTACCCTGGTACCAAAACCAGAGAAAGCCATCACAACAAAAGAAAATTACACACCAATATCCATGATGAACATAGATGCAAAAATCCTCAACAAAATATTAGCAAAGTAAATTCAACAACACATTAAAAGGATTATACACCATGATCAAATGGGATTTATTCCAGGGAGGCAAGTATAGTTCAACATATGCATATCAATCACTAACGGAAGGATAAGCGTCATATGATCATCTGAATACATGGAGAAAAAACATGTGACAAAATTCAACATATATTAATGATAACTCTCAACAAAGTGGGTATAGAGGGAATGTAACTCAACACAATAATGGTCAGCTAACACCATACTCAGTGGTAAAAAGCTAAAAGCTTTTCCTCTAAGATCAGGATCATCCACTCTCATCACTTTTATTCAATATTGTTTTGGAAGTCCCGGCCAGAAAAGTCCGAGGCACAAAAAAGAAATAAAAGACAACCGAGTTGGAAGGGAAGAAGTAAAACTGTCACTATTTGCAGGTGACATCCTATTATATATAGAAAACCCTAAAGACTCCACCAAATAAACAGAAAACCCCATAACCTGATAGATGCTGGCGAGGATGTGGAGAAACGGGCCCCCTCCTACACTGTTGGTGGGAATACAAAATGGTGCAGCCCCTCTGAAAATCAGTGTGCAGGTTCCTCAAAAAATTCACAGAACTCCCCTATGACCCAGCAGTAGCACTGCTGGGAATTTACCCAAGGGACACAGGAGTGCTGATGCATAGGAGCACATGGACCCCAATGTTCGTAGCAGCACTCTCAACAATAGCCAAACCATGGAAGGAGCCTAAGTGTCCATCAGCGGAAGAATGGATCAAGAAGATGTGGTTCATCTACACAATGGAATACTCCATTGCAATGAGAAAGAATGACATCTGGCCATGTGTAGCCACATGGATGGACCTTGAGGGTGTCATGCTGAGCGAAATAAGTCAGGCAGAGAAGGACAGATACCATATGTTTGCACGTACAGGAGGATTAGGAGGAACTTAAAGGAAGACCGTGGGGGAGAAGAAGGGGAAAAATAGTTGGGGAGAGGGAGTGAGGCAAACCATGAGAGACGCTCGAATGCTGAGAACAAACTACGGGCTGATGGGGGTGGGGGGGAGTGGGGACAGGGGCGATGGGCATGGGGGAGGGGCACTTGTGGGGATGAGCACTGGGTGTTATCTAGAAACCAACTTGACAATAAACTATTTTAAAAAAATAAAGTGAGAAAAAAAAAGAACATACACATTCTGTAAAGTTGCAGGCCACAAAATCAATATACAAAAATCCGCTGCATTACTATACATTAATAAGAAGCTACCAGAGAAAGAGAAATTAAGAAAATAATCCCATTGACAATTACATCAAAAAGAATAAAATACCTAGGAATAAGTTTAGCCAAGGAGGTGAAAGACGTGTACACTGAAAACTAGAAGACCGTGAACAAAGAACTGAAGAAGACACAAATAAATGGAAAGACATTCCATGCTCATGGATCAAAAGACTTAATATTGTTAGATGTCCATATTACCCAAAGCAATCTACAGATTCAGTGTGATCCCTATCAAAATCCCCATGGCATTTTTTTTTTTTTTACAGAAATATAACAAACAATCCTAAAATTTGTATGGAACCACAAAAGACCCCAAATAGCCAAAACAACCTTGAGAAAGAACGGAGCTGGAAGCATTATACTTTCTGAGTTCCAACTATATTACAAAGCTATAGGAATCAAAATGGTGTGGTATTGGCATAAAAACAGACACACAGATCAATGGAGTGGAATAAGAGAGTCCAGAAGTAGATTCACACATATGTGGTCAATTCATTTATAACCACATAAATGTTTGGAGCCAAGAATATATATAACGGGAATTTCTTAAAAAAAATTTTTTTGATGTTTATTTATTTCTGAGAGAGAGAGACAGAGCATGAGCAGGGGAGAGGCAGAGAGAGAGAGACAGAATATGAGGCAGGCTCCAGGCTCCGAACTGTCAGCACAGAGTCTGACATGGGGCGCAAACTCACGAACCATGAGATGGTGACCTGAGCCGAAGTCGGACACTCAACCAACTGAGCCACCCAGGCGCCCCAAAAGTTATATGTGGATTTCTGCCTGTGCAGCGGGTCAGCCCCCCCAACTCCTGCGTTGTTCAAGGGTCAACTGTATATATACAATGCAATATTATTCAGCCATAAAAAAGAAGGAAATCTTGCTGTTTGTGACATGGTTGGACCTTGAAGGCTATATGAAAGACAAATATCGTGTGATCTCATTTATATGTGGAATCTTAAAAAACCCCAAAATCAAAAAACCGAACTCAGATACAGAGAACAGATTGGTGGTCACCAGAGGCAGGATTGGGAGGGGGGGGTGGCAAATGGGTGAAATGGCTCAAAAGGTACAAAGTTCCAGTTATAAGAATCAAGAAGGCCTGAGGATATAATGTACAGATGGTGATTAGAGTTAATAATAAAGCTTTGCATATTTGAAAGGTGCTAAGAGGTAAATCTTTTAAAAGGTCTCATCATAAGAAAAAAAACTTTAACCGCATGCTGACGGATGTTAACAGACTTCTCCTGGTGATCATTTCCTTATACAAATATTGAATCATTATGCTGTGCCCCTGAAACTAAGGAAGTCTTACGTGTCAATTACATCCCAGTAAAGAAACTGCATATAAAAAAGACTTTTATACGGTGACTAAAATGGGGAGTTACGGGAAGGTTCTGAGCACAGGAATGACATGAGCTCACTTACGTTTTAGAGTCTCACTCTGGCTGCTGTGGTGTGGTGTGTCATGATGAGCATTTTTGAAGATGAACATGACCCTGCTCTTTAGGAAGTGCTCAAACTCCAGTAAGGGAATCCATTAGGGTGCTAGTATAAGGATCTAGATCATCCAATAATCCTGGGTCCTCGTGATAAAGAGGACCTGCCCCCGACAGAGGCAGGAGAAATAGAAAGGCAAATATGACTTATAAACGTGTTTTAAAGGACAAATGCCCCCATCAATGACTGATTTGATACATGAGGTGAGACGGTAAGCAAAAAGATAAAAAATACGGGAAGTCTGAGCCTTTGAGACCTGAAGAATCTACCTTGAAGGGAGAGGTGAGGTCAGCAGAGGGTACTCTCCTTAAAAACCAACAACCAGGGGCGCCTGGGTGGCTTAGTCGGTTAAGCGTCCGACTTTCGCTTAGGTCATGATCTCGCGGTTCGTGGGTTCGAGCCCCGCGTCGGGCTCTGTGCTGACTGCCAGCTCAGAGCCCGGAGCCTGTTTCAGTCTGTGACTCCCTCTCTCTCTGACCCTCCCCTGCTCACGCTGTCTCTCTCTCTCTCTCTCCTAGAAATAAATAAAATATTTAAAAAAAAAAAAACCCAACAACCAAATTATTCTGAATAGAGATGAGACGGAGCTCCTGGGACAGCCCTGAGAACAAATTTCAGACTTAAGGGCGCCTGGTGGCTTAGGTCATCATCTTAACAGTTTGTGAGTTCGAGCCCCGTTTTGGGCTCCCAGCTCTCAGCGCAGAGCCCACTTTGGATCCTCTGTCGCCCTCTCCCTCTGCCCCTCCCCCACTCATGCTCTCTCAAAAATAAATAAAAACACTTAAAGAGAAAATTCCAGGCTTCGAGCAGTGCGTTAGTATTAATGCAGGAGAGCACAGTTAGTGGGCTTAAAGAAAAGGCTGTTAAATGCACCTTCCATCTCCTTTCACCCTTGAATCTGACCCCAAGTCAAAGCAGAGGACTATGGAAAAGAAGCAGTGTTTATGGCCATAACCTCCACCATCCACGGGAAAACCACCGTCTTCACCGGCAGCAGCTTCCACTCTCCCTCTTACCTTGCTTCCGCTCCTCTCTCGTGGCTTTTCTCTCCTTGCGTGTGGACCCACGTGCAGGTGATGACGCCCGATGACGGGGCCCGGAGGTAGAGCAAGACTGCGAGGCATTTGTCGTTTCTGGGCTGCTCCGTTACTCAAGGGTGCAATTCCCAGGCATATTTGGTTATATCTGGCCGAACAGCAGAAAGAATCCCTTTCAAAATCAGTTAAGGGGTGGAAAGGTTTGGCGAGGCCCCAAGCCCGCGGTGGCAGGTCCGGCAGCAGCCCGCAGGCGAGGAGGGACGCGGGACGAAGAGTGGCGCTCGGGCTTTGGAGAACGCGGAAGGAGAGAGGGAGACGGCGGTCCGCGCAGGCGCAGACGCGGTGCACTGGAGCACGGCCCACGCTTGACTGCGGCCCCCGCGCAGGCGCAGGCGAAGCCCTCGGGCCCACACTTCGTCAGAGACGGGCTCTCCTTGCGGTTCCCAGTGACCCGGCCGTCTGCGGGCCGCACAGACGCTCCAGAGCTGTTCCTTTGTCCTTGAGCGTCCCCACGGCAAATGCACGCCTCCTGGGCTTGCGCACTCAAGATGAGCTGGAAGAATCCAGGCGCACACGGCGCTGTGGCTAAGAAACCAAACGCGCGCGGGGACTGGAATGGGCGATGCATGTTTTCAGTCCCAGCACCGAACATGGGTGTGATTCTCCCCCTCTGAGTTACCCCTTCAGGAGGTTTTTCCTGGTGTCAGAGTTTGGGGCGTCCTCCGGAGGCAAGGATATGAACACCAGTTGTCTGCCTGGGAGGGGGTTCCCACGAAAGGAGGGGAGCAGGACTTGAGCCTCAGGCATGGGAAGGGGCAATAAGGGCTGGCTGGGTCCTCAACAACCGCCGTCGGGGACCTCTGGGAGCCAGCCTAGGACCTTCTGGAAGTTAGCCTCGCCAGGATGGCGAGGGGGCTGCAATGCCCGTCCCGGCCGATTGTCATCTGGCTGCGTGCTGCTTCCAGAACAGTGCCTTTCCAACACTTCGGCGTGTCTGTACAGCAAACACCTTCAGGCAACCAGAAAAATAGCTTTCGGGCCGAGAAACACAGGGGTTCACCGGGAACAGCCTTCAGCGCTGGGAGAGGGGGGCGCGGCGCAGGTGTGGCGTCTAACTCCGCCGCCAGCCAGAGTGATAGACGGGATCGACGACAAATGAGGCCCCCTGAGCCGCACTCTGCAATAGCGGCCCACCGGCCTGGACTGTCCTCAGCACCCTGGAAAAGCATCATGGAGAACCCGGGGCCAACCTCTCCCTGCATGCAGGCACGCTGGAAATACAACGTGTTCCCTCGACTCCGATGCAGGCCCCAATCTTAGCTCCGCGCTCATAAGCGGAATGACTCCAGGAAATTGTTTCACTCGCCTGAACCATCTATAAAAACAGACATAATAAATAATACCTGACTTGGAAGCTGAGGTGAAGTTCAAGGGAAGGGATATATGAAAAATGTAGCATATATTAAATGCTCTAGATGTCTGTGACGTTGAATGGCAGGATGTGGATATTGGCACATTCTCCTTTTTTCTTGCTCTGAGAAGTCAATAGAGTATAGCCCGCAAAAAGTCCAACAGTTAAAAAGTATAAAATGACCCCCAGGCCAGCCCCAGTTCCCCAGCTCAGAGGAATTACTGTAGCCAGTTTCTTGTGTTTCTTTCAAAATACCGTTTGTAATATATACATATATATACAAACATATACATATAGCATACACATATATGTAACATTCAGCACCTTCCCCTTTAAAATTTATTATTTTATTTTATTTTTCATTTTCAAGAGCGCAGGGTTGGGGCAGAGAGAGCCAGGGGCAGAGGATCTGAAGCAGGCTCCATGCTGATAGCAGCGAGCCACCCATGAACCATGAGATCACGACCTGAGCCGAAGTCAGATGCTCAACCGACTGAGCCACCCAGGCGCCCCTAAAATTTAATTTCTTTTGAAGTCATTCCGTGGCAACACACACACTTAGTTCTATGGCCACAGTATTACCATTATTGCTAGTGGCCCGTTCCCCAATCTTGACGCTGATTTCGTTAGTGTCCTCAAATTCTGCGTTGTCAGAGTTGAAACAGATTTAGCCATCGCATAGTCCAAAACTCTCGCCTTACCCGTGAGGGGGGAGGCCCACAAAATGGAAGGCTAATAATGGGTGGACACGAACCCCGTTCTCACACAGTACCTTTTTTTCTGATTTGAAGAATAATGCAGATCGACAGTAGAAAAATGAGGAAACACAGAAACATGTGTAAGGCAAATCTAAAAGGAATTATTTTAGCGGATCCCTTACTTGGCTTGTCTCTGAGTTTTCATACACCGAAGACCACGTTCAGACTCTGTTAAAAGTCAAGTTGATTATTTACAGACTCACCTCTTGGGAACGTGTCCAGAATATGTCTGAGGGAAGGTGATCCCAACAGGCAGGGGAGCAGCTAATGAGGGTAAACCACCAAAGCAATCTCATTGTTCCTGGGGCAGTTCATTGCAGTGTAGACAGATTAAAATATTTTCACGGGGAACCTACTTTTCTAGAGGCCCCCAGGAGATCTGCCTTCAGACTTCAATGCACCAAATTAGGTTTGAGGCTCACGTAGGCCCCGTGGCAGGGATAGTGCAGGTAATAACCTTAGAGAGAATGATTGCTCTGACTCCTTGACTTTTGCTTAGTTTCCTATAGAACCGGCAAACAATCAGATGAGGCTTATTCTTAGGACCAAGGGGCTGAGTAGAAGCAGCCTCTCCGTGCTTTCTTCACAGAGATAGATGAGCCTGACGTTGGGGGTCCCAGCAGACTGGGCAGAGCAGGAGACCACCAAGGTAGAGGAGCTCAGAAATTTAGATTTTCTCCTTCTAGTATCCAGTTAGGCTGGAGGTTAGGGCAGCAACCCTCTTTCTATGAGAAGATATTTTTGCTGCCTGACATCAATATAACTTAGTTACATACACATTCTATCCATGTCCATCCCAGAACCAATCTCTTTAGTCATGGGACATCCATGCTCAACTTGGCTTCGGCTGAGTCCCGAGGGAGGTTATCCTGATGAGGCTGAAACAATTCAGGCTGCAGGGGATGAAGAAAAACTGTTTAATGCACATGGGGTCTCCCTTGGGGGGGTGATGAAAACGTTTTGGAACAAAACAGAGGTGAAGGTTGCACAACACTGTGAATGCACTAAATGCTGCCGAATTGTACACTTCAAAATAGTCAATTGCATGTTATGTGAATTTCACCTCGGTATAAACAAACAGGTCACACCTACAGCCATGCTTGGAACTTCATGAGGAGTCAACCCCGGCCCCCCTTTGCCCCCCAGACTGCATGGCTGATACAGAATGCAGAATGGAAGTGTTGGGCATTGGGCAGATAACTCGCTGTGTACCACAAAACCCCTATTCAGATCACACCCAGGGTTAGAGGTCACAGCAGTCTTAGGATCTAATACTGGCTTAGCTTTTCTCACACATTTGCTTTGTGGTTTGAGAAAATTACTCACCTGCTTTGAGCCTCACCTGTTAAATGGGGATGATGCCTATGGTGTGTGAGCGTCCTGGGGATCAGCTGGGTCAACCCATAAAAACCACTGGCACACATAATACATAGTAGTCAATACGGATGCACTCATTCCAGTCGGGAAAAGAAGTCTGCAGGGTGTGTTACTTGACAATGAGAAGAAAGGCAAGGCGACTCTCAAATGTCCAGCTTAGGGATTGGTGGATGACGGAATAGTGAAGACTGAAAAGAGCAGTTCTAGCGGGAAGTTGATGAGTCTGGTTTTGGACATGCTACACTTGAGCCAGCCAAAGCAAATTCACATGGAACTTTCTAAGCACTCAGTGGGATATGTTAATCTGCAAGAGTGGTTAAGGCTGGAGATGTGGAATTGAGAGTCATCATTTGTAGGCTACAGTGAAAGTCCCAAGAGTGGATAAAAATATGCCATAAATTTATGTAGTGAGCAGAGCAGTGGGCCGTGGATGCCACTTATGAACACTGAGATTTAGAGTGGCTATAGGAGGCCCTAAATAAGACATACGGTGAATTAGACAGAAGGGAAGGTAGGTGAGAGTAATATCATTAGGATGAAGTGAGTCTAGAATGTCAAGAAGGAGCAAATGGCCAATAGTGTTGAATACAGCAGAGAGGTCTGATAAGATATGGACTAAAAATTGTCCAGTGGCTTTCACGGCATGGTGGTGATTGGTGATTTGTGGCCATTCCCGGACCAGATTTGATGGAGTGATTAGGACAGAATCCAGACTGCTTGTGGCGTAGAGGGGAGACGAGGAGGTAGAGACAGCAGGTGTGCATGCCCCTTCCAAGTGAGCGAAGAGCAGGTGGGTGTGCCCAGTGAAGGATCAGGAAAGGCTTGTCAGAGCGACATACTTGAAGAGATCTACGGACCTAAAGAAAAAGGCAGTGCAGAGGGAGAGGGTGAAGACAGAGAAAACTGAATGGGTGATTGGTTGACGGGTGACAGAGAAAACTGAATGACGAAGGTTCTGGAGAAGAAGGAGGCTAGAGTCAGAATCAGAGATTGAAGGGTTGGCCTTGAGAAGAGACATCTCATGGTTGGGGACTGATGGGAGAGGTAAGAACGGGATCCGATGCAAATTAGTTCATAGGTTGGAAGGGAGCAGATGAGAAGACATACCTGATGACCTTATTGTTCTAGAACAAGAGTCAGTACAATTTTTCAATAAAGGACAAGCTAATATTTTAGGCTTTACAGGCCACATAAGCTCTGTCACAACACCTCAATCTTACCATTGTAATGCAAAACCAGACACAGACAATATGTAAACAAATGGGTGTGGCTGTGTTCCAATAAAACTTTATTTATAGGGGCGCCTGGGCGGCTTAGTCGGTTAAGCGTCCGACTTTTGCTTAGGTCATGATCTCGCGTTCGTGGGTTCGAGCCCCACATCAGGCTCTGTGCTGACTGCCGGCTCAGAGCCTGGAGCCTGTTTCAGTCTGTGACTCCCTCTCTCTCTGACCCTCCCCTGCTCACGCTGTCTCTCTCTCTCTCTCCTAGAAATAAATAAAACATTAAAAAAAAAGTAAATAAATAAAACTTTATTTATAAAAAACCTGTGGTGAACTGGGTTTGGCCTGTGGAGTTTGGAGCTGGCCAACCTGTTCCTGGAGATGTAGGAAAAGTGTGCCATCTGCTGGAAGTGGTGGGGTGTGGGGACTGAGAAGCATATTAAATGTCTTGTAATCACAAGGAAGGTTTCCATCAGCCCTGAGGGACAGGCTGTGGCCGGAGTCTAGGATTTTGTGATTGCACCGACCTGTCGCACTGGGGGTAGTGGACTCACCTTTAGTAGGGGTAAAATGCGAAGGCGGATTGAGTATGCTGGTTTGGAGCTTTGCCCACCGCGGGTGGTGGTAGAACAGTGATACAAGGCAGTTGGGTGTGCTGATGAGAGCGTGTTCAATACGAGCTGTGTGGTCTACACTTGGGAGAGAAATCAGGCCAGAAGTAGACTTCTACACGGGGAGGAAGTAGGATGGCCAGAAGCAGGAAGAGAAGGAAGGCTGGAGATGGGGCAAAGATAAGAGACTGTGGTTGGATCACACGATTTAAGGAGGGGGGTGGAGCAGTGATGGTCTAGACATGTCCTGGGGCCAATGAATGGGGCTGCTGAGGTAGAGTGGAGGTGAAGGTCATCAGCGGGCGTTCTTCAGAGATGGTCACCTCCACCGGTCCACTCTGTGATTGTACAGATTGATGCCCACAGTCCGCATCAGTAAGGCTGTTCCTGCTGTCATTAGCCCTCTATCTTTCATTGATGTAACAAAGCCGCGTATTAGACATCCCCTTGTAAGCATAATTCGCTTGTTTCACTTTGCTGAAACAACATATGATAAATTGCATGTTTGTTGCATACACATCTTGGATAACTGGTCCACGTCCAGAAACTTGGAGGGCAAGCTTCCCAGGTTGCTGGCTTAGGGATTACTGGATCATGATGGACTGACCGAGACCATTTTCTTTAATGAAACCCAGGCGTTATTTTCATTTTGTTTTTGTACTGCTGTTTGCAGGTTTGTTTTACGTACTAGAGTTTTGCAGACCTTGCAATGCTGGACACACTAATGAATTCCAGTGCAAGTTGAAAAAATGATTTCTAATCTTTCACCACATAAATAACTCGTTTGAGAGAGACTGTGAGGGCTATTTGAATGTCTTTCTATGATGAATTGTTACCTTAGTGTTGGTGGCATTTTAACACTGAACACACTGATTCCACTGTCTAAGAATGGAGTTTGGTCTTAGCATCTGACAGTTTTTCTAGCAACTGAATCATCTCACTCCATCACTGTCTGTTTACATGGGAAAGACATACCTCGAACAGGAAATACATGTTCAGCTGGGACCTTCCAGTAAGTTAGGAAACACATCCAAGGGAAAGTTTGGATTTGGTCTTTCATTTCTGCTGCGAGCCCAGGAAAGAAAGGCATTAGTTCTTTAGGGGACATTAGCCTTTTGATACTTTTTTGAGCAACAGATCCAATCCTTTAAGACAACAGGAAACACATTAGGAAATTGTCTTTTTTATGCTCGTTTGGTCTTCTGAGACCTAATTTCGTTGTGGGGAAGGAGGTTCCCCATACATTCAACAAGCAATTCTTCAGATACCAGCTGGATATTCTACAGTTCAACTCGGTTTTGACACTTATCTACCCAGAGACAGTGTCTTATTCCACAGACCAAGGGCTCAGTCCTACAAGACTGCCCCCCCCCCCCCCATGTCAGATGCCAGCTGAAAGTCTAGGTTGTTACCGAGCTTCTGATCTACGGCCTATAGACTGGAGGTTCCAAAGGCTCTCTCCTTGGATTCAATTAATTTGCTAGATTGGCTCATAAAACTCAGAGAAACATTTTACTTATTAGATCACTGGTTGAGGGGGTGCCTCCTGGGTGGCTCAGTCAGTTAAGCGTCTCAGCTCAGGGTTCTCATGGTTCATGGATTTGAGCCTGATGTGGGGCTCCGCGCTGTCAGCATGGAGCCCACTTGGGATTCTGTCTCTCCCTCTCTCTGCCCCTTCCTGATCTCTCTCTCTCTCTCTCTCTCAAAATAAATAAATAAACTTAAAAAAAAAAAAGATCACTGGTTGATCATAAAAGGGTATAACTCCAGAACCGCCGGATGGAAGAGCCTTTGGCAATAGATTGAACCTCCAGCCCCTCCACCCGCCCCAGAGTTGGGGGAAGGAAGGGGTGGGACTGGAAAGTTCCAGCCATCTAATCACTAGGTTGGTTCTCTAGGCAACCAGCCCCCACCTTCAGCTGCCTTCCAAAAGCCACCACATTAACATAACAAAAGACACCTTTATCGCTCTGTCAGGAAATTTCAAGGGTTTAGGAGCTCTGTGCTAGAAATGGGGGTGTAGACCAAATATATATTTATTATAAATCCAAATATCACATATGCCCTCGGTCAACCACCACTTTGAAAGGACAAGATAGTGTTAAAACACTATGCCAACCTCTCTGAAGAAGTTGCATTTGGTTGCGTTATTTAGTTTTTATTTAACTGAGGTCACACCTTGTTACAATTATTATCTGCGGTTCTTCCATTTAGATTCGGTGGCTGGTGAATTTCCGGTCTTTGTGGTGGTATCCTCATCAAAAAAAGCAAGATGTTACAATAAAAGTTCTTAGATGAAGCTCCTTTGAGGCTTTGCTTCCATAAAGGCCCAAAAATCTTTGATTATGAGCCGGCCTGTTAAAAAGCCCCTTTGTTTTGCCATGTGCCAAGAGCGACATCTGCTGGCCGCTACTAGACATCTTTATTTTGAAAATTGCCAGAGATGTTTCCCTTAAAACTTAAGTCCTCTTTTGTTGTTGCTATTGTTAGTTATTTTAAAAATCAGTTCTCATGCTCATACAGAGTCTTTAATAGAGAGTCAGCCTTGCACAGGGGGCTTGGGTTAGAATCAGGTTTCTACAAACGATGAAGGCCTGTCTGGCTACAACGTCTGTGGGACTCAGTGCAAAACATAGGGGACCCTCTGCTCACAAATTAAGAACTTCGAGATGGCGACCACTGAGCATGACGCCAAGGGCAGGGCCCTTCTGAGCATGGACCATGTGGGACCGCGCTGGTCACATGCCCTTGAACTGGGTCTTAGGTGAAGGGGGTTATGAGAATGAGCCCCACTCTCAGCTTCAGCAGGTAGAGCATTTGGGGACCCCAGTGACCTTGGAACCTACGAATGCCTCCCACACCGTGTTTCAGCCACGGAAGAGGTTAAGTGGTTTATATGAAAGTCGGAAGGAGCTGAGTGGGACATTGGACTTTATACAGACCACACATTCCCATCCTCTTCTCCCCTGACAGAGGTTTGGGCAGGTGGAGGAGTTAGGTGGGGTTGCGGGGGGTGAGGTGGGGCGGGGTACCCGGTCCCCTTAGATTTAGCTGCATAGAGGGAGGGGCTGATTGGACAACACATTCCTGATGTCTCTTCTTTAAGACTCCTTGGGCCTTCAGATCTCCCCCGACTGTTAAATGATGAAAGAGAAAGCAGAGGTCTGAGGAGAAGCCATCCCTCCTTTCAAAATGTCCTTTGAGCATCTTGTTTTTACTAAAAAAAAAATTTAATGTTCATTTATTTTTGAGAGAGAGAGAAAGAGAGAGTATGAGCAGGGGAGGGGCAGAGAGAGGGAGACACAGAGTCTGAATTGAAGCAGGCTCCCGGCTCCTAGCTGTCAGCACAGAGCTGGACACGGGGCTCGAACTCACAAGCCATGAGATCATGATCTGAGCCGAAGTTGGACGCTTAACCGACTGGGCCACACAGGCAACCCTTGGAGTACCTTGATGTAAATATCATAAGTAGTCATAGCGGCAAACATTTACTGCATAGCTATTCTACCCCAACAGCCAGAAACAGCATAGTTATCACAGACTGGGGTCTATGTGCCAGGCACTAGTTTAAGTGCTTAGTACTGAGTGCTCAATGTACATACACTGAATTCATTCGGCATTGAATGAATTCAATTCAGTCATTGAATTCAGCCGGCAATCCTATGAAGCAAGTCTTATTGTTATAACCATTCTGCAGCGAAGGAAACTGGAGGCCAGAGGTCTTTGAAAAACTCACCCAAGCTCATGAAGCTAGTCAACAGCGGAGTCAAAATGAAGACCCAGGCTGTCAGACCCCAGGGGTTAACACTAGGGGGCGCATCGGTGGCTCAGGTTAAGCGACTGACTCTCAGCTCAGCTCAGGTCGTGATCTCAGGGTTTGTGAGTTCGAGCCCTGTCTTGGGCTCAGCGCTGACAGCATGGAGCCTGCTTGGGATCCTCTCTCTCCCTCTCTCTCTCTGCCCCTCCCCTGCTTGTTCTCTCTCTCTCTCTCTCTCTCACAAATAAACATTAAAAAAAATCTAAAAACAACAAAAGGAGAGTTAGCCCTAGTAACCCTGTAAATATAGTACATGTTGCCTGCTGTACTGACTCTCAGCCAATGTCTGTGTGCGTGCGTGTGTGTGTGTGCCCGTGCGTGTGTGTGTGTTGGGGGGGCAGAAGGGGAGGAGTTTGAAAACTACGAAATAATACATTTCAGGATTTCTTTCCATAACGACAAAAAGCCTTGTAATTGATTTTCTCTAGCACTCTAGATGAGAAGTCAGCAAATTTTCTATTAAGGACTAGAGAGTAAATATTGTAGGCTTTGAAGGCCATACAGTCACAGCCTTAACTACTGAGCTCTGCCGTTGTAACACGAAAGCAGCCATAGGCAATACGTAAAGGAGTGGTGTGGTTGTGTGCACGCTTATCCATGCACATGGCCATCGGTCTGGGGCGGGGCCTGAGAGTTTGTATTTCTGACAAGCTTCTAGGTGATGCGCTTGCTGCTGGCCTACAGATCACTCTTTGAGAACCACTAGCGAACACCCCAATGTCTCTAGTCTCCTAATGAGAGGGCTTTTTGAGTCTTGTTCCTGGATGGAATTACGAATCAATCCTCTGCAATTCAACAATTGAAAACTCAAGGATGTCAACATTGCTTCGCCGCTGGGTATCTGTGCGTTTATAAGCGTGCTCAGTTATTAAGACGTCAAGGGCTGCTAATCTTGTAGAAGGACTTCGGGGACAATTTAGCGCTGTGTTATTCTCTCCTATTTCTTAGGCAAGAACAAAGTCGGGAAGGAAGGTGGGAGGCCTGAATCAAAGCATAATCACGAATGAAGGGAGCCCAGGTGGCCCCGAAACACTGCAGAAATCTGCTGCCATTCAAGGCATCGGCCCACTGGAAGGCGCCAGCAAATGCGCGATCAGAGAAATGGTTGCTTTCTGCACCCTGTTTGTCATGCTTCTCCCCTTTGTAGATGCGACTGGTGTCAGACAGGGTTTCTCAACCTTGGCACTAGTGACATTGGGGGCTGAGTGATTCTTTATGGTGGGGCTGTCCTGTGCATTGCAGGGTGTCTAGCAGCATCTTTGGCTTCTACTTACTGGATGCTTAGAGCACCTGCCTCCTACCCCCCCACCCCTGCACTTATGACAACCCGAGATGTATCTAGACATTACCAAATGTTTTGGGGGGGGGGCAAAATCTCCACCATGCTACCCCTGGTTGAGAACCATTGGTTTTACATAATTGGGGAGGGGTGCATTTTCAAAATATCAATGAGTCTCACTCTGTCCTTGGTACATCCTGAGGACGAGGTATGGTCAAGTCCACCTCAGCCCCTGGTTGTCTTCTTTTCTGGAATACTCACAAAAGAATGATATCTGTATGGATCTAAAAGCAAACAGAATAGATAAATGGGGGGAAAATGCTTCCAGGACAATCATACTAAGCAAAAGGGAAACCTCCAGGATACCTTTATCTATAGAAGAGACGTCATGGTTTTGAACTTCCTCTTGATTTAGGTTCCTTTATTGGTAAGCCAGTTGTATTTCCAATGTCTTACACATTACCGTGACCTAAAAAAGGGGGGCAGGGAAAAATATTAGCTTAGGAAGGCAGACGAGGTGACAAAGTGGGAGTCCCTTAAGAGAAAGAAAGAGGAACTAGGCAGTCTTTCCCTCTCTCAAGGATGATTTTGGAAAGGGGGTGAGACTGAGGTATGGCTGAGAGGCAGGTCGTGTGGCTGGCTCGGTGAACCTAGGGAGGGAGTAGCATGGCCCGTGGAAGCATGTGGAGGTACGGGGGACCCAAGGGCCCGCTGGCGGGGCTCATGGGATCTCTTCCTGGGCGGGCCGAGGGAGATCAGAGGGTCAGGAGAAGACCCACGGGTGGCCGTGTCTCACAGGCTGGGGATACTGGAATAGCAGCCCCAGAAAGTCCCCATATGGCTGAGCCTAAGGTGCCCCGCATGGGATCCTGGTGTCCCTGAGTTTGCCAGTCAGGGTCAAGGGGAGTAGAGAGCTCTGAAGACATGAAGCTGCTACGGAAGAATCATGACGACAGGTTAGAAGGAGGCGCAAAGAGAGAAGACATTTGAAAGACTGAGCACTTACCAGAAAGAAAGACCGTGAGCCACGCAGGAAACTAAAACCAGAGAGGTTGAAACACCATCGCCTGGTGAGATTAAAGGATGCGTCCTCCTCTCCCCTCCTCTCCCCTCCCCCAGCTCACCAGGGTTGTTTTCAAAACATGTGACCACTGGCATTCAGGCTCCTGACCAATCAGGTGAAAGCCACAGTGCTGGATTGGGGTCCTGGAGGTCCCTTGGGGGCCAGGTGTTAGCTCTGTAGATTAGGGGCCATCTATGGCCAGTGGGTCAGATCGAGCCCTCTGCTTGAATTTGGAAGCGAAGTTTTGTGGGAGCACAGCCACACCTTTTCATCTATGTATTGTGTTTGGTTCCCTTCATGATACAATGGCAGAGTGGAGATCCGTGATGGCGGCTGCATGGTGTGCAAGGTCTAGAAGAAACGGCCAGTCATAGGATCCAGTCACTGGGTGGTAAACTGCTCTTGGCTAGAAGTAGAGTTGCCCTAGAACGTGTTAAAGGTGGGCGGGTGTATCGGCAATTTCTATAGCCTTTCACCTCGGATATTATATCTCTAAGTTCCTAAGTTCTATGTGAAGCTGAGCTAAATTTTGGTACAGCTTAGTGTGAAAAACAAAACTGTACAATAATGCAGCAATTACACCACCAGGGGATATTTTCAGGACACATTACAGGGGAATAAACTCTCAAAGCCTTTCAGGCAGCACCTGCCACTGAAGATGAATTGGAATGCTTTGCGAAATCTGCACGGAAGAGTCGAGAAAGGCCAATTCTAGAACTGTCAACATTATGTTTAACGAAACTTAGCTATAGGCACTGTTTCCTCCACCTACCAGGTATCAGGTTCAGATGGCACAGGATTCTACAGCCATAGGAACCTCAGAGGCTGTCCCATCCAAACCTCGTATTATACAGATGAGAAACTGGGGGCGGCTTTCTGTGAAGCAATCCCATGCCATTCAGACAGTCGGTGGTAGAGATGAGAACACAGGGCTCCTGCCTCCGCGTTCTGTTCATATCATAAATCTGTGCTGGAGCAGATTTGAAAGCATTTGTCCCTTTTTTTAATTTTGAAATGCTTTTCTAAGGTCGTTAAACAGATTGTGCTCTGATTACTTCCAGTTCAATGTGAAGCAGAAGAGAAGGCTGAGTCCTATCAAACCACTTACAAAATGAATGAAATAAAAAGCCATCTTTTCATGGTTTTCCTCTCTTGTCTCTCTCTCTCTCTCTCTCTCTTCCTCATTCCTATTTCTTTCCTTTTTAAACCGAGAGCCATCTACTACGATGACTTGTTCGGGTCCAACTACTTTCTCCCTTTATGTGGCAATAACCTGTCAGCTATCATTTCCCGCCTGTTTTTCATCACCTTTATTGAAGATGTCTTAGGGAATTTGGGGAAGCATCGTGGTGGAAGAAGAAAGTGATCTCAAGTGGGATGGGCTGGGACCCATCGGACCTCCCCTGAGGCACATCAGTTCCCATTGCCTTGTCAGTGCAAAGAAAGGCTGTCAACACAGTAAGATCTGGCCCCAAACGCCAGCAGCACCAGGGTGAGAAACCCTGAGCGAAGTCATGGTGGAGCTCTCCCGCAGTCCCCAAGTGCCACCTTCCTTCTCCCCCAGCCCCAACTTGCTTATTCACTGCTTCAAATCTGCGAATCAAATTGCTGGTGCCCCCCTCGATTGGAAACACGGTACTGCTTAATTGCTTTATTCTGGCGAGGCGGGAAGAGTCAGAAGAACTGGGTCCCAGCTCTGAATTTATGAGCTGCGTGGCCTTGGGCAAGTGGCCTGATTTCTCTGAGCTGTTTTCTCTTTTGGAAGCCGGTAGCGGTAGGTAGCCGTACCTGCCATTATTCCTCCATTGTTATGGGCAGTGGCTAGAGGATGCAATGCAAATGCATCACGAATGCAGGCTGTCCTTGCGGTTTGCAGGCCAGGGTGGTACATATTCCTGGAGATTTAAGATTCCTCTTCTTGTTGGGGCTGCAGTAAGACCGACTCATTAATATTAATGATGATATAGTAATAATAGCTCTTGTTTATTGAGCATCTATGACATAAACAGAAACCGTATGAGAGAACTTACTTTTATTATTATGTTTAAATTTGACAGCAGCCCTATAAAAATGAGTATCCTCCTTTCATTTGTTTTTTATTGATTGTATTTAAGGGAGCTGTATGCCCAGTGCAGGGTTCGAACTCATAACCTGGAGATGAAGAGTCACATGCTCTGTTGACTAAGCCAGCCAGGCGCCCTGATCATCCTCCTCCTACAGTTGAGGATGCTGCAGCTCAGAGAATGTAATAATTTGCCAAAGGTTTTTTAGCCAGAAGGAGATAGAACAGGATTCAAAGCCAGCCCTTCTCACCCCAAAGCCTGGGCTTTTCCTCTGCGTTCTGCGTGGGGCGGCCCTTACCGCTCACAGGGGCTGGGACCTGAGGTATCAACAGTACACTGAGGCAGATGCGAAGCTTTCTTCTCATAAGAAGGAGCTTCTGCTGATATCAGAAGGCAGTCTGGCAGCGGGAGGTGGGTGAGGATGCACCAGAATGGGGAGTGTGTGGTGCTCAGGGCTGTGAGGACCTGGGGTCACAGCCACCCCGGCTCCATTGGGAAAAAGTAGGCCGAAAGAAAAACGTAAGCCTGAATTTGCCTTCCTCCCTCGCTCTCTCTGCCTTGTTTCTATATGTAAACTGCCCCCTCTCTGTTTTTAAGCTTCTTAAGAATTGCAGAAGAGAAGGAATAAGAACTGAGAGTTTATGCATATATAACAAAAATTGAAAATCAGAAGCTTCATTACTATTTCCTGAGGACACATGAACTCTGGAAGAAGAAAGGGTAGATGTTGTTTTGTGATCTGTACTATGAAAGTGAGAGTGATCACTTTCGGGCCAAGGATGTGACTCCCTTAAAAGTCACCAGCTTTGGGGCGCCTGGGTGGCTCAGTTGGTTAAGCGTCCGACTTCGGCTCAGGTCGTGATCTCGCGGCTCGTGGGTTCGAGCCCCGCGTCGGGCTCTGTGCTGACAGCTCAGAGCCTGGAGCCTGCTTCAGATCCTGTCTCTGCCCCTCTCTGCCCCTCCGCTGCACACACACTCTCTCTCTCTCTCTCAAATATAAACATTAAAAAATTAAAAAAACATCATCAGCAGTTACTTAGAAAGGAGATATTGATAGGAACAGTACCTCATGTGGCCACAAACTAGACTCGTTCCTGAGCCGTGAAACACTGCAGGGGTGATAAACATTAGCACCTCCTAACGCTTCGCTGGGACCGACCACTGCTCCAATCAGTTGGACACACCTTGGCTGCCAACTCCAGCACTGATGGGACCCAGGGACGCTGGGGAGGTAGGACTGTCATCCTCCAGGAGGCTTCAAGGGTAGCTGGGGAGACAGACAAGCAAACTCACGATCGTGACAAGGTGCACACGGCACAGTGACGGGGGAACTCGAGAGTGCGCCAAGAGCCCCCGGGAAGCCCGTGCGACCCAGAACTGGGTGAGTGGGGGCTTCTCAGCAGACATGAGGACTCAAGTGAGATCTAAAGTCAGAGGGATGAGCAGAAATCGGTTGGCAGGGAGTTATTACTGATGGCTTTAGGTTTTTTCTCTCGCTCCTTTTAAAATTTTTTTAATGTTTTATTTATTTTTGAGAGAGAGATACAGACAGTGTGACCAGGGGAGGGTCAGAGACAGAGGGAGATACAGAATCAGAAAACAGGCTCCAGGCTCTGAGCTAGCTGTCAGCATAGAGCCCGATGAGGGGCTCGAACCCACAAACCTTGAGATCATGACCTGAGGCTGAAGTCGGATGCTTAGCCGACTGAGCCACCCCGGCGCCCTGGCTTTAGTTTTTTTCTGAGCAGTAGGAGGAGAGCCATGTGGCGACCGCCAGCATGGCCGTTGGCGGCAGGTTTGAGGAGAGTGGACGGTGTTCTACTTGTTAGTTTGTTTAATTTTTTAAATCTGTTTTGTTGTTGTTGTTGAATAGTTAACATAGACCCCTGGCTCAGTAATCTGCACATGCACTGAGTACTCTTACTTTTCTCCTTCTGGCGCCCTCTACCTCTTCTCCCCTGCCCCACTGAGGTAGTCATGTTTATAACTTGAGGTAGTCATGTTTATAACCTTGCTGTACTAAGCTTTTCAGTGCAAATACAGGACATTTTAATACTCTCTCTTGTTGCCTTTCTTACTTAAATGTAACTGTGGTGGAGACAATGTCATGCGATCACCAAGTTCCCCTTCTTTTTCTTCTCTGAGGAACTCAGGAAGACTATATCCCAGCCTCCTTTGCTGTTAGGTTGAGGCCATGTGAGTAGGTTCCGGCCAATAGAATATGGGCAGAGGTGATTACATCACATCTGGGCCTGCCCGTACAACCTCCTGAGCCTTGTTTGTGCCCTCTCCCTTTTTGGTTATGGCTTCAAAGTCCACACGTTTAAGACGGTAGCATCTAACCTGAGCTGACAGTACAGAGCCTGCTTGGAATTCTCTCTCCCTCTCTCTCTGCCCTCCCCTGCTTGCGATCTCTCTCAAATGAATAAATAAACATTAAAAAGAAAGATGGTCGCATCTAGATCTCTGAGTCCCCCTACCCACATTGAGTTGTGCCATGAGCACGGAATAAATATGTATTATGTTAAGCTGCTGAGATGTCATAGCTTCTTTGTCATTGCATACAAAGTGTCCATTGGGACGAAGGAAATGACTAATACTACTCTGAATCATTCTATTTTACTTAAAACAATATCTCCTGGAGATGTTCCCCATTTTACTAATAGGTACATGGTGTTCCATTTCGTAGATGTAATACTTAATTAGTCCCCTTACAATACACATGGCTTACTTCCAATCTCTTATTGTTATACACACATGTCATGATGTAAATATGCAGATCAGAGAATGTCTTAAGTGGTTGATGTGGAAAATGGGAGAGACCTGACAAGGGACACACAATAGAGTTGCAGCGATATCGAAGACCCAATTGATTTGGATGCCATCAACATATTATAGTGCAAATCTCAGAAACTCTCTGCGTTTTCTCTAATGTTACCAGCAGTTCAGGTGTAGCTGGAGAAAAGGCAGACGGCTGGACCCACGGGGGATGGGGTTTTGATGGGCTGAACTGGGAGCTGATCAACAGACCTTGGGAAGGAAGATCTTGGCAGGAGAGTGGTTGAAATGCTGACCCACGTTATCAGAGCTGGGTGGGGAAGGGAGTGAATAAAGGAAGGGGGTAATGGGTAGGGGGAAGGCTTAGGGGCCAATGAGCTGGAGGAGTCTTAAGAAGGCAGAAGAAGTAAAATATTGGAATTAAGTGAGTGAGAGAGAGAGAGAGATAGTTGGAAAGAAGGAGTTTGGAGTCAGGGTGTCAGATATTTGAGTTTGTGATTGCAGAGGTGACAGCAGGTGATCTTCCGAAGACCAGCTCTACGAAGTGGTTATGTGACCAACATGGAATAGAAGAGAAGGTCATTGGTGGTGCAGAGAACAAGAAAATTAGAGGCAAGATTTTCTATGCAACATTCACTTAAATATTAGAGACTTCTGGGAATATGACAAGACTTAGAGGAAAGAGTAAGATTGTGAGTCAGAGATAAAAATATTTAAAAGCTTTCTGAGGTTGCTTAACTTGGAGTCCATAAATCTCTCAATGGTCTATAAATAGGTTTCAGGGAACCACAAGAAATCTGAAGCGATGGACAAAAGAACGCATATATATGTGTTTGTGCATTTTATTAGGAAAGGGTCCATAACTTTTGTTAGTTTCTCAGAGTTTATGACCTTCTCCCCAACCCTCACCCAAACCTAATAACCTCAGCTCTCAAATAGTGCTAACAGAACTTTCTACGATGATGACATATGTTCTCTATCTGCGCTGTCAATATGCCAATATGGTAGCCACTAGGGACACATGGCTGTTGAACATTGGGATGTGGCTAGTGTGACTGGGGAACCGTGTGTCAAATTTAATTAATTAAAAAATGTTTATTTATTTATTTTTGAGAGAGAGACAGAGACAGAGTGCAAATGGGGGAGGGGCAGAGAGAGAGGGAGACACAGAATCCGAAGCTGCTGAGCCCAGAGCCCGTTACGGGGCTTGAACTCATGAACCATGCGGTCATGACCTGACGAAGCTGGACGCTCAACCGACTGAGCCACCCAGGCGCCCAAGAAAAGAATTTTTTTGTGACTCCATAGGGTGACAGTTGTTAACTAGACTTACTGTGGTATACACACTTGAAACTAATATAATATTATTTGTCAACTATACCTTAATTTACAAAAGAAGACAGTTTAGGGGATACAAACAAACCTTATTTAACACTTCACGAAGGGGACAGTCTCCACTCTGAGGACTGCAAAATGGGGCAGAAGACAGGAAGCTTTTATAGGATGAAGAATAAAGAACAAAGAGAATGAAGAGACAGAGAAAGCATCTGTTCGGTAGGGGCCACACAGTCAGCCTTGTTTGGGGTGGGCTTGGCGTTTGGGGATGGGCTGACTGCACCTACGGTATTCCAGGACAGGGAACATTTATAGGGACAGAACGCCACCCAAGGTTCAGTTTGCTGACATGGTGTCCTGGGAAGCCTTCCTCTTGGGCCCAGAAATGTATTTTAACACTAGTAAGCCTCCATCTCCTCCAGAACTGTTTTCTGATTTAAAATAAAATTAATGTTTATTTATTCATTTTGAGAGAGAGAGCAAGAGAGAGCAGGGGAAGGGCAGAGAGAGAATCCCAAGCAGACCCCCCACTGGCAGCACAGAGCTCAATCCCATGAACCGTGAGATCATGACCTGAACTGATATCAAGAGTCGGAGGCTTCACCGACTGACCACGCAGGTGCCCCTGATTTCTTTCAAAATATGAGTCCCTTTTCCTTTGGCCTTGCTCTGTTATATCTCTTTTGTGAGGTTTGAGTACTTTTGCTTATAGTCCACTTAACTAGGTTAACGGCCTCTGAAGCTAGGTCGTCTATCTTTCCCTTTTTGTTTTGCTTTAGTATTGTGCTTAATTTGAAACAGATTTCAAAGTGGCTTTCAAAGACATAGTAGTATATTCAATAGAAACATCAGCCATGAAAAGACAAATAATATGCTATTCTCTCTTTCTAGGACTTAAATTCACATGAAAAGAGCCATGCTCTTGACCTGTCAATGCTCACTCAATTACAGTGTTCATGTTGGGATGATGGTAAGTCTGATATAATTGAATGCATTCAGTTTAATCATTAAAACAGGGCCATCTAGGGGCGCCCGGGTGGCTCAGTCCATTGAACGTCTGACTTCAGCTCAAGTCACAATCTTGCTGTTCGTGGGTTCGAGCCACACGTCAGCTCTGTGCTGACAGCTCAGAGCCTGGAGCCTGCTTCGGATTGTGTCTCTCTCTCTCTCTGCCCCTCCCCTGCTCGCACTCTGTTTCTCTCTCTTTCAAGGATAAACTTTAAACAAGATTAAAAAATAAAATAAAATAAAATGGGGCCATTCAGGGGGCTGGCTCAGTCAGTGGTTCATGTGACCGTTGATCTTGGGGGTGTGAGTTTGAGCCCCACATTGGACATAGAGATCACTTAAAAATAAAGTCTTAAAAAAATGGGGCCATTCAGTCCCCTGGACAGAAACGTATGGAAAACAAGCTGCCCTCAGATCCTTGTTTACACACAGACCTTGACTCTTCAGTGGCTGGAGGAAGAGCTCTCTTGGAAGTCAGTCATCCACTGGAGACGATCGGAGCGAAGTCTGTTCTCTCAACAGATGTACACTTCTGTTTGCCCTCCTCAGTTACGCGCTTATATGCGTGTTTACTTGGCAATCTCGTCAGCAAATGTGGATAGGAACTGTACGTACGTTTTACACCTGCTGGCGATGTTTATTTTGAAGAAAGAAATGCCGTTGCTGGTGCAGAAGCCTTTCGCAATGCATTACAAAGCTCGATTACAAACATGCAGCCTAATATTTGGAAACAGATCCCTCTCGTAATGCAGGAAGAAATTTTAGTGAAAAAAGAAAACGTGGGATGCCAATGAGGAGACGACTCCGCAAACAAAAGCATGTACAGTACTATGAATGAAAGACTTCGAAGACAAGTCCCTAGGTACGATCCACAAAATAAAACCAGTTATTCCCACAGTATTGCCATGAATCTACACTTCACATGTGGAACGTATTCAAATATTGTGTATTTTGCAAGAAAGTCTTTCTAATTTTGTTACTGGACCAAAAAAAAAAAAAAAGATATGCCATTACCTTCTTTCTTGACAATGTCCCGTGTGTATATTTGTGTTTTGCTTGGCTTACAGTCAGGCATTCAGTGAGCAAATAGATCCTTCTTTTTCCTTTAATAGCCACCTTCTACTGGTGGCTTTCAAAGGCATGTGAGTTTGGGGAACCTGGTTGGCTCAGTTGGTTAAGCATCTGACTTGATTTTGGCTCAGGTCACGATCTCACGGTTGTGAGATGGAGCCCCACGTTGGGCTCTGTGCTGGGCGTGGCACCTCCTTAAGATTCTGTCTCCCTCTCCTGCTCCTCCCCGTCTTGCGTACTCTCTCTTAAAAAAAAATCATGTTAGTTTGTTCTTATGACATCTGGTGCCCTCAAGCATTTCAGAAGCGATAGCTACTGGAAAGGTAGTTATAGGGCCTTGTACCCTGCTGGCATTGGACGCCATTATGTGGCTGCTCAGAAGAGGTTCTGAAAACACCTGTTTTCAGTGTTCCCACCTGCCCGGTGCTTCGTCTTTTCCTGTCCCCCGACCCATCTCTGCTTTAGCAGCGTTGATGATCTTCCCTCACTTATATCACACAGACTCTGTGTTTCCCTGGAGGCCGAGAGAACCTACTGTGGCGAGAGGAGCTGAAGACTCGACACTGACAGCTGGGGAGTTTGTGTTCATCTGAAAATTTTCAGCCCGGCCGGGACTGCCAGAATATTCGGCCTTAGGCTAGTCACCGCCACATTGCTGGAATAAAAAGAAAAAAGTGCTACCTTGCATGTATTCAAAGCACGGTTTGCGTTATGCAAAACCATGACCAACGACATCTCTAATGAGATTCTAGCTCCAGATTCATATGTATTTCCAATCATTTTATCCATATCAGCAAACGTCATCTATCGCAGAACATTTCTATGAAGAAGAAGGAAAAGTGTTACCTCTAAAAGGGGTGATGAGCAGGAAAAGGCATGTTTCCCCGTTCGCCACTGCTCAGGGAGGTGCTCTCTCACCCAGAGGAGTCCAATCTAAATCAATCCAGAGTCCATCTGGAGAAAACAAATCACATTTTTTTTTTTTTATGGATTCAAATGAGACGAGGACAGGGCCACAGGAAAATCTAGAAGGATGGTATCTGACTGGATTATTATTATATGTCAATCAAGTTAGAAGGTGAATGAGGGGCACCTGGGTGGCTCAGTCGGTTAAGCATCTGACTTCGGCTCAGGTCATGATCTCACAGTTCGTTGGTTCGAGCCCGGCGTTGGGCTGTATGCTGACAGCTAAGAGCCTGGAGCCTGCTTCGGATTCTGCCCCCCCCGCCCCTCCCCCACTCACGCTCGGTCTCCATCTCTCTCTCGAAAAATGAATAAACGTTAAAAAAAATCTTTAAAAAATAAAAATTAAAAAATTAAAAAAAGAAGGTGAATATCAGTTAATGACCATTAGGACAAAAGGTGGCATTTAAGAAAAAGAGGATCAGAGGGGCGCCTGGGTGGCTTAGTCGGTTAAGCGTCCGACTTTCGCTTAGGTCATGATCTCGCGGTTCGTGGGTTCGAGCCCCGCGTCGGGCGCCTGTTTCAGAGTCTGTGACTCCTTCTCTCTCTGACCCTCCCCTGCTCATCCTGTCTCTCTCTCTCTCCTAGAAATAAATTAAAAAAAAAAAATTAAAAAAAAAAAAGAAAATAAAAAGAGGATCAGGAAAACCACACCAACATCTTAAGAGTGATTGTCATTAGAATATAGAATTATAGATTTTTAAAATTAATTTTAATATTTATTCATTAAAAAATTTTTTTTAATGTTTTATTTATTTCTGAGAGAGAGAGAGAGACAGTGTGAGCAGGGGAGGGTCAGAGAGAGAGGGAGACACAGAATCTGAAGCAGGCTCCAGGCTCTGAGCTAGCTGTCAGCACAGAGCCCGACGCGGGGCTTGAACCCACGAACCGTGAGATCATGACCTGAGCCGAAGTCAGACGCTTAACCGACTGAGCCACTCAGGCGCCCCCTTGAGAGGGAGAGATGGAGACAGAGCGCAAGTTGGGGAGGGGCAGAGAGAGAAGGAGACACAGAATCTGTAGCAGGTTCCAGGCTCTGAGCTGTCAGCACAGAGCCTGACATGGGGCTCAAACTCACCAACCATGAAATCGTGACCTGAATTGAAGTCGGATGCCTAACCCACTGAGCCACCCAGGCGCCCTGGAGTTATAGATGATTTAAATGTTTTAGAGGGTATTGTCTTTTTCAGATTTTCTACAGCAAACATCGATTGACTTTATAATCCGACAAAACCAAGCAATGTCACAAAAGCTATCTATAGTCACAATTTTAAAATAAAGCCAATGTTATCTAAAAACCAAAAAGAAAGAAAATAACTGATGCCGTTTTTGGTCTCACCTGTTTGCCTCTGCTCTGCTCACTGAGCAACCGGGGCTTCGACAGGAGCCCCGGTTCTCCAGACCAACCCCATGTGCAGGCAGAAACCATCCAGTGGTCCCTACGGGGGTGTTAGAGGTGGGGGCCGTGCTGTGTGTGTGCGTGCCTATGCGCACGTGCGTGTGTACATGTGTGCATGTGTGTACGTGTGGGGGGGTGTGGGGGGAAGGGGGAGTTGCTTTTTGTTATGGAGTCAGTCTTCCTATTTCTCACACCCAAGGTGCAGTGTCGCATGGCTTCTGGCCCAGCTCGGCGGCATTCTCCACGCCTCCACCTCTCCCGCCTGGCTTCGCTACTCTGCTAATGCAGACCCATCGCCCGTTTTCCAAACCGGGCCCCAGGCTCCCATCTGCTCTGCTTCGCAGTTGCACGGGAGTCCTTTTCTCAAATCCTCCTTTAGGTGGGTTGCAATTATCCAGGCCCCTTCCTCTCCCTGGGGTCCTGATGCACTCTTGCAAGGCGCCCCACCCTGGGATCCAGCCTTGGCCCCAAACCTCAGCTTGCTGCCTGGGACTGCCTTACCTTCACGGAAACAGCCTATTTTTACAGTAAAAGTCTCTACCGCCCCAGATTCCCAGCCGCTGTGTCCCCGCACCTGGCAGGACAGAGTGTCTCCTGCAGAGCCGTTTGTGCTGACTGTCAGCTTGCATTGCGATTGTGGCTCGCCTCCCCCAGCCCTGGCTGAACCTTTGATGTTAACTGGCCTGCCCCCCCAATGTTGGCGGGGTTCTATGCCAAGGCTTCCTCCCTCCTTCCAAACCGCCCTATTGCTCTGCCAAAGTTGAACTGGGTCTAGACATCCAAAACTGGATTGGCTACCAGGGCAGATACAAGTGTGGGAACAAAGGCACAAAACCAAAAGCGAATAAAAAGAAAAAAACAAACCCAGAAAACCAGTGGGCCCAACAGCAGGGGTGATCCTAGGGTAGAGTTTCCCCATCTTGGCGCTATTGGCATTTGGGGCTGGGTCGTTCTTTGTTGCTGGGAGCTGTCTGGTGCACTATGGGATGTTGGGAGCCGCTGGTCTATATTATTAAAGGCTCCCCCCAAATGGTTCTTTTCTTTGGACTTTATGGATATGGTTGCTTTGAATCCAGGTTTCTCGACCTCAGTGCTCTGGTTAATTTTGGTCCCAGTAATCACCGTGGGAGCCGTTCGGTGCATTGTAAGACGTTTAGTGGCATTCCTGGCCTCGCCCACCACATATCGGTTGCACCCACTCTTCCCCAGGGCTGCCAAACAAAAGTGTCTCCAAACGGTGCCAAATTTTCCCCGGGGAGTAGTATTACCCTTGGTTGAGAATCCCTATCCGAGAGTGATGCTCGGTTTTAACTGCTCATGCGCATGGGCCTGATGGGAACAGAAAGGACTAGAAGACAGTTGGAGAATTTTGGAAGGAAGGCCTTCTCAACTTATTACTCAAACTGGGTAGTTTCAAAACAACAGGACGATTTGCTTTTTGTTTTTGTTTTGTTGTTTTAGCTGGCAAACCGAGAGTGAGTTTATATTAGTCGTTCTCGACCCGGGGGCAATTTTGACCTGAAGGGTGTATTTGGCAATTTCTGCAGACATTTTTGGTGGGGGTGAGGGTGCCACTGGTATCTAGTGGTGGTATCTATTTTGGTGGAGGCTAGGAGGCTGCTAACCATCTTACAGTGCATAGAACAGCTCTACCACAGAGGAGGATCCAGCCCCAAATGTCAATGGTGCCAACGCGGAGAGACCTTGGTCCATGAATGCGGTTCCACAGGGCTTGATGGAACGTTTTAACATAACCCATCACATCTGGGCTCCAGTTACAGAACAGTCTTCGCAACAGCGCTAGAATACTCATTCCGGCTTCGGGTGACTGTCTACTCTGCTTATATTTACAGAGAACCAGCTAACTTTGCTCTGACAGGCCCAGGAGGGTCTCCACATTACCTACTTGGTCAGAGAGTCAAGTCTTTAAGTTGGCAATAAGTTGCATCCCAACTTCCTACAAAGTTTTTCAAGGGTATAAAATGAATCGACTTTTGATTTCATATAAATCAGTTTCATCAGAAATATGGTCAAGTCCCCCAAATGAGCCAACCAAAAGCAATGCAGAGAAGAAATCAGTGGTTGTCAGCTCTGGGGTACAGGAGAATCACCCTGAGAGCTTTTGAACGATCCCAAAGCCTATGACCCTAACACCAATTAAATCAGGATCTCTGATTGAAAACTTCCCAGCTGCTGAGTAAATGAAATGTAATTTGCACAGGGCCATAGTGGAAGATCAAAGAGAGAAAAAGGCCAATGGCAAAATCACGGGACCCCCCCATGCTCTGTTCTATCTTGCCTCAGCTCCAAACCATGTTACGTCTAAAGTCCTCAGATTTTTTCTTATTTTTTTTAAAACATTTATGTTTTCCAAACCTGGTGTCCCTTCTTATTGTGCTCACTTTTGAGCCACCACTAAGTTAAACATACACATTACATCAGAGAGGGAAAGGTAAAAAAAACAAAAGCTGAAATCTGGGGCTTTATGGAAAAGTGTTAAGAAACGGGAACAGCTGGTGTGCCGTGGTAAACAGCTAGCTCTTGAGAATTGCTTGAGCAACACTTAGTTTTATTTCTCGTGGAGGCACCAGCCTCATTTCTTGAGTTTCTTAACTTCCATAACCAGGGACCATTTCTGAGAAATGATTTGATATGACTTGAGTGCCATGTTATGAGGTTTGGCATTCCATCATGTACTTAATGGGTCTTCTACACAATGAGGAGTTTCACGTAGGTCATCCGTTTAATCAATTAAAAAGAAATCATGTCATAATTTGAAAACTATAAATGTTTTAATATTTAATAATGACAGATTCACATCAGTGAATTAATACATGAAAGAAAAGACCTTATTTGTAACCTGTCACCAAGGTGAAAGACACTGGCTACTTGTCCACCAAACCATTTCCCTTGCGCTCCTGGGCACCCAGCTAGACTACATTTCCCAGCCTCCTTTGCAGGTAGGTCTGGCCATGTGACTGAGTGCCGGCCAGTGGAAGATGAGAAGAAGTGTGGGCTCTATCACGTGCTACCTCCTCTTTGAAGTTCTGTGCCTCACCTAACGAGTTTCTGGCTCTACAGCGATGACTTGGGAATGAACGAGGGATTTCCTTAAACTAACACTCAGTTTATTAAAACGTCACGGTGGGGTGTGGGGTACCAGCTATACTATGTTGAAAGTCCCAACATTTGGGTGGCGATAGGTGTCATCTACCCAGCTTCAGATCTTCTTCCTCTTTCTCCCAAGCCTGAGCTCTGAGCAGAGGGCCTCTGAGCCAAATGTTGATGAAAAAGAGTAACTCTAACTCCATCTTCTTACAGTTTATCAAGAAGGGGATACCGAAACTTGAGGACTAAAAGCTTTTGATCTGAACAACTGGGAGTTACCTTATACCGAAATGTGGGAAGACTGCAGAAAAAATAGTTTGCCTTTTTATACATGAATACGACCAAGATGCCCCTCCCCAAGTCCTTCAGGAACTGCTTTGGAATCCACAAGGGAAGGTCTTGTGCTCGTAAGTATGCAAATCTGAAAATGTTATGCACTTTTGGTAAGAATATTATATAGCTGATGCTGTGTTTTTTTCAGAGTAGCACATCTCGAGGCCTGTGATGTCTCTCTGTTCTTTACTGGGGATTTTAATTTATCTGCATAGTATTCCACTGTGCGGATGCACCATAGTTTATTCAGTCTCCTCTGCTTTGACAAATAATGCTGTAAATGCATAACTTTTTGCGTGTGTATTTACATATTGATAGAGGTGTATTTCAGGGTAAATTCCCACAAGTAGCACTGGTGGGTTAAAGGCTAAGTGTATATGTAGTTTTGTGAGGCATTGCCAAATTTCCTTCCATCGAGGTTGTGCAATTTTGCATTCCCTCCGGCAAGGACAATGTCCCACAATTTACTAACAGAATGTGTTGTCCAGCTTTTTGAATTACTGTCACTCTGATGGGTGAGAATGGTGACTCTGCGTAGTTATAGCTTACATTTTTAAATTATGAGTGAAGCGGAGCATCTTTTTAGAAGTTTGAGAGCCACTTTTACATCTCTCTTTGTGAACTGTCTGTTTATGTCTTTTGCACATTTCTTTCCGGTAGGATTATTGACCTCTCTCAACTCAATTACCAAAAAGTTCTTGGCCAATTAGAGCTGTTAGCTCTTTTTCTGTGAAATATGTCACAAATAGTTTTTCCCAGCTTGCCATTTGTCCTTTGATTTTGCTTACATTGTTTCTGGTGTGAAAAAAAATGTTTTACGTCATCAAATTTATCAGTTTTGAGTTATGGTTAGAAAGCCTTTCATTATAGCCTCTAAATCATTTTTAGTTGGCACCTACCATGTCCCAGGAATTAGCTGAGATGTTAAAAACAAAACTGAACAAAATTCAGTCCTTATACTGAAGAAAGAATGGATCGTAGTTTATTTGCCCTTGGTTTAAAAAAAAAAAAAAAGAATTTTCCTATTCGTAATGTGAGTATAGATTGCCTGTAATCTTGGCCAGTACTCCAGGGTCTGGCTTTTCTGAAGCAGAAACCAACATGTATCATCTGACAAATGGGAGGAAAATAGAGTAGTGGTTACTACATTGGGCTCTGGGATCAAAATGCTGTAGGTTTAGCTCTGCGACTTACTAGCTGTGCAACTTAGGACAAGTCGCTAAACCTCTCTGAATCTCAATTCCAGAATCTAATAACAACACCTGCCTCATAGGGTTGCTGTGGCAAGTAAAGAAGATTATGTGTGAAAAATGAACATGCTTGGCACAGCGCCTGATATACAAGAGAAGCTCAAGTAAACAAAGCTCTACCACCCCTACCCTCTTCAGCAGGCGGCAGTAGTCATCTATAATGTCTACTACTTTGTCTATCCTGTCTCGCTCCCTTCTTATTGTTCATCTTAAAACCCCACCCACCCTGGCCACATATATGAACTCACGACCCAGGCAAGGGCAATCGGAAACTTTCAGCGAGGGGGCACCTGGGTGGCTCAGTTGGTTAAGCGTCCGACTCTTGATTTCGGCTCAGGTCACGGACTCACGGTTCTTGCATTGGGCTCCACGCTGACAGCAAGGAGCCCACCTGGGATTCTCTCCCTCTCTTTCTGCCCTCACCCTGCTCACGCTCTCACTCTCAAAACAAACAAGTAAACAAACAAACAAACAAACCAAAAGAGAAATTTTCCAAATAGGGATTAGGAGAAGGCATCCTCTTTTCCTCGGAAGGTGGGAAGGGGGAAGTGTGAACCCGAGAATGGCCGGTAACGATGCTTCCTGCCCCATGGAAAAAACCCATTTTAAGTAAAAAGAGAATGAACTCAGTATTGGTGAAAGATGGAGAAAACTTTGATGACATTCAGATTCTTGGTTCCTGTTCTCTCTGAGACGGAGCCCCATCTGTGGCCTTAATGTTCATTAACATGAGCCAATAAATTCTCCTTGTTGCTAAGTTCCGTTCATTTCTTGGGTCCAAAAGGGTTCAAGTGATACATACATTTAAAATCAGAAACATTCGGGAATCTTTCATCTCTAGGTATGCAGACACGCCAACTATGACCCTTTGCTAGGGGGACAAATTCGGCTAACAAAGTGGCTCTGTAGCAAGGCAACTTATAAAATACACGGCGTGACATTTGTAAAAGATACTCTGGAAGATGGCGTTGAAAGACCGGCATCCACCCTTCCCCTTGCCCCTTTCCCCCCTTTCCCTCCCCTCTTAGAAGACCATCTGTGGAACCTCCAATAATTGTATTTTCTCTAACAAGTGAAAGAAACTTGTACAGTGATCTACAATTTCTTGAAGCCTTCTAAAATACAGACCCTGCCCCCGCCCCCCAGCAATTCTGACAGTAAAAACCAGGAAGAGAGCAAATGTTGAAGCGTTAACCTTAACGGTGTTTATGGCTTTTGATTTACCGTTATTTCCAAATGCAAAATATTAATTATAACCCTGGTTACGTTTCTCTCGGAGATTGTGTTTGGACTGACTCTTACGGTGAATATCTGAGTCAATTATTTTATATCTCAGTTATTATTCCCAGGGAAGTACATTGGGTCATATAACGGATCTTTTTTTTTTTTTTTTAATGTTTTATTTATTTCTGAGAGAGAGAGAGAGACAGCATGAGCAGGGGAGGGTCAGAGAGAGAGGGAGACACAGAATCTGAAGCAGGCTCCAGGCTCTGAGCTAGCTGTCAGCACAGAGCCCGACGCGGGGCTCGAACCCACAAACCATGAGATCATGACCTGAGCCGAAGTCGGATGCTCAACCGACTGAGCCACCCAGGCGCCCCCATATAACGGATCTTTAAAGAGAGTTGGGCACTTGTATTCATTTTAGATTCTTCATGCAATATTTCTGGGCAAAGCCACTGAGTTTCAACTCCTTATGTGAGAACTATATATATATATATATTTTTTTTCTTTCTTTCTTAGAAAATAAATGGAAGAATCTAATAACAAGCCCAAATTGGTTTGCTGGGAAAGGACAGGAAAGTAAATGGAGATTCTGGTCACAATGTGCTCCCACCCAAGAAGGCGTGCTCCCAAGAAATGGTTTCGTTTCAAGGCAAGCTGTCCTGCATCTATAAAGTCCCCAGGTCCCCTCTCAAGCCATGATGGAATTTTCACGGCTGCGCGCACAGCCGCGAGTGCTCCAAGTCTCTCGCACCCGACCCAGCATGCAAAAGCCAGGCTCAAACAGCTGAAATCCCAAGTTGGTTTCCCTATGTTATAGTATATAGTAGGATGTTTCTTAAATGTGTTTTACACGGAGCTTGAAATTTTCCTTGGAGATGAAACACAACAAATCACAGGTTAACAGCAGAGGGCACCCTTGCCTCTGCTATGCACTCTCACGGCGGGGGCAGGAATTCTGCATTTGTGTTTGTTTTTCTTGGTTACTCAGGGTCCACCATGGGCCCGCGTTCCAGTCTGAGCTGACACACCCATGGCTGGTCCATTGTCTCCCTCCCTCTTCCCCCGCTGTCCTTTTTTCTCTCAGCGGAGTGATCTCATATTTGGAGGAACACAGAATACAAAGGAGTGGTCACTAGAACAGAGGAGTACGTGCTTTCTGTGCGGCTTCCAGGGCTTCAGAATGAGCTGGAAGGCCTGTTCCCTAGGCAGGCCTGCTTGGGAGGTTGAGACCTGCGCTGGGGCCACCCGCCAGGTCTATCATCCTTCGGGAAAGCGGACGGGAAGCTATAAAATGCAGAGCATTTATGCCCTTAGCCTCCACCCCGCGTTGTCTAATCTCCTCGTTTTAGGCTGACACCATTCTTTCTGTCTGCGTGCTGCAAGGAATGTCACACAGCACACGGGTGGGGTCCGACTGGGGGACACTTGAGAAGCATGTGTTCAGAGAATCGTGGGTGAATGTAACTGACATAGCCTTCCCCCAGTAGGGCGAGTTCTCCCCGCAGCAGCTGGGAAACGCAGATCGTCAACATATGGCCAGAAGGAAAAGGGGAGGAATCATTACGGAAAATGGAAGATTCTAAGTATTTTCTTAGGTGGCCTTTACAGGGACTTGGGTATGGAAGTATTTATTCTTTGGATCAGGCAGTTTTCTGTATTTATTCCGGTAGAATGCTCACTTCCCCTATCCGATCCTTTGTATTCTTGGGAGCCGTGGTCGTCTTGATCTGGACTTTTCAGTCTTTGCCGCCCCAACTACGAAAAGGGCTACAGGATTCCCAAATAAGGCAACAGGTTCCTGGCTGTCACATGTGATCATGGCTGGGCTATGTGTCAGGGAACCAGGGAAACAGAAAAACCACAACCTTTTTTGGAAGGTCTGCTGCCCTTCTGCGTGGAGAAACGTGAGAATTGCTCTGGTGACTCATACCCTCAAGGTTGAGGGGCAGGTCAGTTTTGGTTTACATGCCTTTCAACATACAGTGTTAACGGTGAAAGTCATTGCCAATCCGAGCAGGGTGTGTATTTACCACCATTCATTTAGAACACTTTCTTTCTTTCAGAAGAGGGAACACGGGGGAAGCGTCTTCTGTCAGCATTCTTTCCTGCTGGGCTGCCTGGTGTTCCCTTTCTACATTGCCATCATCTGCTAACCAGAGACGAATGACTCGGTACAGTGGCGATGTCCTAAATGGAATCATCGTCTATTCAATCTCCTACCTGAAAATGTTTTCCGGGGGCACCCGGGTGGCTCAGTCGGTTGAGCGTCCGACTTTGGCTCACGTCATCATCTCACAGTTCGTGGGTTCCAGCCCCGCGTCGGGCTCTGTGCTGACAGCTCGGAGCCTGGAGCCTGCTTCCAATTCTGTGTCCCCCTCTCTCTCTGCCCCTCCCCTGCTCGTGCTCTGTCTCTCTCTGTCTCAAAAATAAATAAAACATTAAAAAAAAAGTTTTCCTATAAATGCTAGTCCTTCCTAAAAACGCTAGGCCTTCCAAAAAGCTCTAGCCCTAAACTCGTTCAGATGCCAGATGGCAACTGACAAGTAGACTGGGGTCTTGGTGGGAACCGTGGGGTAGCACAGACTATCTACGACGCATGCACACACTATAGGCCTTCCGAGGTACAAGCACATGGAAGTGACGTGCAAAGGAAAATCTCGTAACATATTAGGTGGGTTTTGGAAACCATAGACAGGAGGAATTCTGGGCTCTGAATGGATTGTTCGCACATGCTGGGCTCACACCAAACTTCTTCAACTCCCTCTAAAACCATTATTTGTAACTTAGCTACCAAGGACCAATTCATTCGTTAGGTGACGCAAAGTGGTGATCAGGGCATGACTCTTTTTCCCCCTCTGTTCCTCTCCAGCATTTTGGCTTCTGACTAGCTCATAATCTGTTTCAAGACCAGATTGAGATTTCTTTGATTTTTCTTCAGTGTCTAGCGCCTATGGATCATAGGTGCCCAATTAACATGAGTTGAACGAACAGAATTAAAAGAACTACCCCTTACTCTTTGGACAAAGGGAGAACAAATATATCCTTTTTCCTTTTCTTTACAGACATTACAAGGGGGTGGGAGCCCAGCCTCAGAATCTGTTCTGGTCCGAGGTCAAGAAAAGTATCCCATGATATATTAACTAAACTTCAACGAAAACTTTTTTTTTTTTTTTTTTTTTTTACAAAAAATGAAAAGCATTCAAGTCTTAAGTCCCATCTTTTGAGAGCTAAGAGTAAAAATTAAAAGGTAAGTGGCTATGCTATTTGGAGTGGCACTATTACACGTTCTCTTTCCTAGGTATTAAGATGTCCTTCGTGATGATCTAGAAGCAGGAAGATGAGAAAAGCGGCCTTCCGTACGGAGAAGTTGCCATTTTTATCGTGGATGGGAGAAGCAAGGCAGATTCAACTGTCCCTTAGTGGATTAAGACTCTCTAGTCCCTGAGCCTTACTGTTTATTCTTCGGAAGGGTGCGTGTGTGTGTGCGCGCACCCACGCACACGCGCATAGGTATGCAGGTACATGCATGTCTACCTAGGAGAAGTTACTCATAAGAAACTGGAAGTCTGCAACGGTAGGGACCTCAAAGAATTTTCCGGGTGGGTCCAGACTGTGGCTTCTCTATTCTGAATTTTCCTGGGAATTATTATGTCCCAAGGATTGCTGTGACAGCGAAAGGACCTCGGGTGAGCATAACCATTGTCAGTAGGAAAGAGAGCTTTTCCTAAACAGAATGCAGTTAAGAACGGGCTCCGTCTTGAAGAGACAGAAGCAAGGCTGAAATGCTGGCTTATGGTAACAACTCCTAACACTTATTAAAGCGCCTACCTTGTGTCAAGCTCTGTGCTAGGTACTCTGTCCTTATTTGTGTCTGGCAGCCCCCTCGTGAGGAAGGTACTATTCTTACCCTTGATTTACAGATGGGGAAATGGAGGCACAGAGAGTGTAAGTGATTTGCCCAAGGCCACCCAGGAATGGGAGAGCCTTGATCCAGATTCAGGCATGCCGGTGGCACCAGAACGCACGCATGTGACTGCTACGCTGCCTGTCTCTTGCACACTCAGGGGCGTGTGGGGGAAGGTGTGGCGTCATTCAACTCCGGGAACAGTGTGATACAGAATGCCAGTTTAAGCTACTTCCATGCTGTCATCTTGCTACCGTTCCGTGAAGGCTGACAGTACACACACAGTGCGGTGTTAATGTTGTGAGAGACTAGGGATGGTGTAGGGCAGGAGAGCTCGGCTCTCTCCCTGAACGAAAGAAAACGCTGTCTCTGATTTTTTGGCGGTAAAACCAAGTGATGGCAGAGCTAGGCGTGGGGTGAGAAAATGGCTGTGATGTGGGTGGACACCGGAGCTGGGGCGCCTTCTGCTAGAGGGGGGGACCTGGGAAAAGGGGGTTGCGTGCAGATATTCATCACAGCTACCTAACGCCTAACACCTGAGCGAGGACTCCGGGACGAAACTGGACTTCTGTTCAAGCAAGAATAGTATGGTTTCCTCATGTGAAACACAGACAGACAGACAGACAGACAGACAGAGAGATCAAAGCAAAAAGTGGTAATAAAACTCCCTAACCAGGTAAGAGTGATGTGGAAGCTCCCGTTAACTTATTCTACTCGATCTGCGATTTCACTGTGTCGTGTAATTGCCACAAAGCAACAGACACGGGCCCTGCGTAGTCCCTACCTTATTCACAACAGCGAGGCAGGCATGGTTGCTTTCAGTGTCTTCCTGCTTCAGTTATTGTAGTTGAGGGCTTGACCACACGGCTGTCTTAGTCCGTTTGAGCTGCTGTAACAAAAATACCATCGGCTGCGTGGCTCAAACAGCAACTGTCCTTCTGATGGCTCTGGAGTCTGGGAGGCCCAAGATCGAGGCACTGGCAGATTCAGTGTCTGGTGAGGGCCTGCTTCCTGGTTCGCAGTGGCCATCTTACCACGGTGTCCTTGTGTGGTGGAAGGAAAGAGGGAGCTCTCTGAGGTGTCTTTAGAAGGAACCAATCCCATCAGGAAGGCTCGCCCTCATGACCTAAGCACCTCCCAACGGCCCCGCATCCTAATAACCATCACCTTGTGGCGTAGGATTTCCACATGTGGAGTTGGAGGCGACACACACTTTCAGCACAGAGCAGGGGCACTGAGGGGTAGGGGGCCACGGGCTGAAGTACGTTGGTGTGTGAGTTCGCGTGTGAAAACCAGAGACCAGCGGGCAATGGAGGAGGCGGGGATCTGCCCACATCCTTGGGACTTGTACTTTCGTAGTCCCCTCCATTGGTTTGGGTCCCCTCAGCAACAGAGCTTGAGATAAGGATCTGGGTACAAGTCATTTATCTGGGGAGTGGCCCCGGGAAGCACTGCGTTAGGAGCGAGGAAGTGAGACAGTAAGGGAAGGAAGTCAGTGAAAGGAACTTTACCAAGCAGGGTTCACAGTGGGTGAGCCAGGGTGCCAGCAGAAAACATGTGCCTCAGACCTCTCCCTCCTGAAGGCTGAGAGAGACTGGCCATTGCTGAGGGTACTTCCGGAGTGGGGGTAACTTTCTGGCACTTGCAGGCTGCTGTGGGCCACCAGAGAAAGCCATGAGGGAAAGCAGAGAGGCTGGCTGTTGGAATTCGGGTATACTAGGGGTACGGGTTAGACCCCAGCCTCGCCTTCTATACCCCTCTCAGCCCCGTGACCCGTCACGCTCATACGCTCACCCTCCTCCCCACCTTCCCACCTAGGACTGAGGCCATGGCTGGGAAGAGCCCGCTGCCCTCCGTGTTCACGACCCTCATTCAAACAATGGCACACGGCCATTTGCTTCCCAGGCTAGCCAAGAAAGGCTGGTTCCTGAGGTTTCTGAGACAGTGGGAAAATAAGGATTTCATTTTGGCTGAAGTAACTGAGCTTGGGACCAGAATTAACAGACTTTGGAGACAGGCTGAGAGGCTGCTGCCCACTAAATCACGCTTCCAACGCAAGCATGCTTTTGGAGACCTTCAAACATGAGCACGAAGTTTTGGAACAGAATCTCTGTGAGTTGGGTGTGGTCTTGGTTCTGCCTGGGCTCTGGGGGGAGTGTGTCCAGGGTGTCCTCTTGATTATTGCCACGGCCCTTTGGTTGTCTGTATTTGGATACGTGGGGTAGAGCGTGAGATCAAATGCTTTGGAATTTGAAGCATCTGTTCCAGGATTTTCTGGCGGAGGAGGGCACCTGTTCTTTGCCTTCTATTCAGGGAGCCATCTTGCCATCCCAACGTGTTCAGCGTTCTTGGAGTACTCTGGAATGGGCCAAGCTTCTCATCGATCCGGGGCACGCTACTGTTGAGCAACAGTGATTTATTGTGGGTGCCGGCATGCGTGTTCTTGCCTGGGTAGGACAGGTGCAGCTGAGCTGGTGGGTTGATTTACTTGGTGCTTCCTTGGTATTATCAAGAGAGCAGACCCCTTAGAGAAGATCCACATAACCCCAACCAGCAGACTGAAGGCGAAGAACGTGAACCCTCCTCCCCCAAACTGCGCGACGGATGCTGTAAAGTCAAATGAATAGGAAAAATATAAGAAACGGGGCCAAAGCATGAGACCTCAGGGCCCCTTCTTATTTTCCGTGTCCTAGAAGTCTGAATACCTAAACAAAGGAAGGCGTGACCCAAGCCCACGGTCAGATCTAACTGCAGAACCTCAGCCCGAGCGAGGGGGGTGCACCCGCCTAGGAAGTCTGCTTCCCTCCTCACTCCTGTTCGTTTCAATGTAATTCTTAGTCACCCCTGTGAGATAATTTTAAAAATAGAAGCTCTGCAATGCATTGGCAGGCGACTAGTTGACAAGCTGAAACTGTTAGACGCTTGATTGTTCCAATGAGGACGAGAAAACCAACAGAGGTTTCTAGCCTGCGTGGTGAAGGCAATCTTCCTCACACAGTCCCATTCCTATAATCACGCTTGCTCACTGATGCCAAGATTTGACGGGTAGAATTCATTTTTAGAGCACGAGGGAGCCTTCTGGTGTGCTCCAGAATGTTCTATAACAGGGGTCGCCCCGTTTTTTCTATCAAGGGCCAGATAGTAAATATTTTGGGCTTTGCAGGCCAATCTCCGTGTCAGCTCTTCAGTTCTGGTGTTGTAGTGCAAATGTAGACATAAGATGTTACGTAAACAAATCAGCGCGTCTGGGATCCACTAAGACTTCGTTTGTAAAAACAGGTGCTGGGCGGACTTGAGTTTGCCTCAAGTCTGCCCACCCCTCCTTTATATCTTGAACTGAATGATAGCTTCATAATAGACATACATGGAAAACGTCCTCCACCTTGGTTACGCTTAAGATTTTGCGCTTGCACGTGGACGTTATGCCTCTACGTAAAACAACTGGATAAAACTTCCCTTTTTTTTTTTTTTAATATTTCTATTTATTTCTAGGAGAGAGAGAGAGAGAGAGAGAGAGAGACAGCGTGAGCAGGGGAGGGTCAGAGAGAGAGGGAAACGCAGACTCTGAAACAGGCTCCAGGCTCCGAGCTGGCAGTCAGCACAGAGCCCGACGCGGGGCTCGAACCCACGAACCGCGAGATCATGACCTAAGTGAAAGTCGGACGCTTAACCGACTAAGCCACCCAGGCGCCCCAAAAACTTCCCTTTTTAAGAGGCACCCTGCCACATATTCTCTGGTAAATTCTTTTAAGGGGGGCATCTGCAGTGGGTAGGATATTGATTCAGCAGCTTGTAACAGGGATCTGCAGCAATGGCTTAAGGGGGTTTTTTGGCCCCTTACTCGGAGATTATGGTCTCCTCGTCCTAGTACCTCTGCTACCTCAGTATGTTACCTGTGCCTGCGAGGACAAGGGAAATCACAGGGCACGGTCTTTCTCTCTTCAAGCACATCCTTTCTTCTCTCGTTCCGCTGGCCAGAATTGAGCCCCTTGGCCATATCTAGCTCTAAAGAAATCTGGAGTTTTAGTCTTCGTTCCGGGTCGCTGCAAAACAAATCAAGACTGGGCATTCTGTTATGATGGAAGAAAGGAAGAACAGACGCTGGAAGTCAACCAGCAACTTGACCTTTTTCGTCTGCCAGGGAATAGGATGCCTATTTTCCTTGTGGCTTTCAGACGGCGACTGTCTGGTGTCCGTTGTCGATACTCATGGCAAATTGGGGGTTATATAAAAATGACTGCTTTCCAGATTCTAAATCAGAGACAGCAGAGAAGATACATAGTGCTATGCCCGTATTTATTCCTGCACTTGCAATTATATTTGCATACGAAGCACAATATTATTAAAATGTGACATTCTTCAAAATGAAACAGCTTGGTTCTAGTGGGGATTTCTAAACAGATTGGAGAAGGTTTCGTGTGTGGGTGGCCACCCACGATAATGAATTTAATTATTTATTATTTATTTCTTTATTTATTTTAATGTTTGTTTATTTTTTTAACAATTTTTTTAAAATTTATTATTTCTAGGAGAGAGAGAGAGAGAGAGAGAGAGAGACAGCGTGAGCAGTGGAGGGTTAGAGAGAGAGGGAGTCACAGACTGAAACAGTCTCCAGGCTCTGAGCTGGCAGTCAGCACAGAGCCCGACGCGGGGCTCGAACCCACGAACCGCGAGATCATGACCTGAGCGAAAGTCGGACGCTTGACCGACTAAGCCACCCAGGCGCCCCGTGTTTATTTTTGAGAGAGAGCAGGGAGAGAGACAGAGAGACAGAGACAGAGCATGAGCGGGGGAGGGGCAGAGAGAGAGGGAGACACAGAATCCGAAGCAGGCTCCAGGCTATCAGCACAGAACCCAACGTGGGGCTTGAACTTGCGAACCGCAAGATCATGACCTGAGCCAAAGCCGGATGCTCAACCCACTGAGCCACCTAGGCGCCCCGAGATACCGCATTATTTGGCTTTGCCAAAACAGACAATCAGCAATCTCCAAGCCCATAACATAGGCTTGGAAACTGCGGGGGAGAATTTCTGTACACGACTCACTCTGTTCTCTGTGCACGGACGCTGCTAATGAGTGACAGTCGTCACAAAGATGGTTTGACCTGACTGTCCTTTCTTTATTTGAGGTTGTGGGGATCAATGATCTCCTTTCCTGGGAGGTAGGGTGCCTTTAATTTATGGTCCCTGTCCGTGGCAGAGCGGTAAGTAGATTCCCCGTCCATTAAAACAGCAGGGGGAGGGGGGACTTACAGTCTCGGAGGGTTTGGGGTCCAATTAGGTTAAGATTCCAGCTCTCCTACTCACCGGCCAGGCATGTCACATATCCTTTGTAAACCTTGCTATATTCATCTCTTAACTGGTGATAAAGAGGTCTTCTACTCAAGTTGGTTGTGAAAAGTAAATGAGAATTAGTTTCAAAGTAAAGTGCTTAATACGTCACCAGTAACTTAATAAGATCCAGGAGACCATATAAAGAAGAAAGCAGTTTCATAGTTGAGTAATTAAACAGTCTTGGGGTGGGCCAGTATGGAGCTTGCATCTTCATGAGGATAAATAGTGTTAAAATAAGATTTGTTTATGGGCCTAAACTGACATGGCTCCTTTGGGATAAATAAGTAGTATGGTTATACTTTTGGCAAAGAAATAAAAGCACAGAACCACCCATTGCTTTGCTGGAAACACCTTGCCAGCAGCAGGTCTGGTATTTAAATTTTTAAGAACTGGGTGTGTTTCCTGACTCTCTTCCACCGTACCCTGGCTGACGCGGTAGTGACATTTCACCCGTCTTTCTTTCTCTCTTTCTCTCTTGTTTCCTTTCTTTCTTCCTCCCTCCCTCCCTCCCTCCCTCCCTCCCTTCCTTCCTTCCTTCCTTCCCTCCTTCCCTTCCTTCCTTTTTAATTTTGAGAGAGACAGAGAGTGAGTGGGGGAGGAGCAGACAGAGAGGGAGTCACAGAATCTGAAGCAGGCACAGGCTCCGAGCTGTCAGCACAAAGCCTGATGCGGGGCTTGAACTCACAAACTGTGAGATCATGACCTGAGCCGAAGACAGATGCTTTACCGACCGAGCCACCCAGGCGCCTCCCCCCACCCACCCAGTTTTGTTTCTTAAGAGCTGACTTATCACCTCTGAATGTTCTGGATATCCAGACATTCAAGCTGAATCTATCAAAGGTGGCCCATGACCTCTAGGAGGCCTGACTCCAATCATTAGAATCATCCTGTGGGAGACAGGATAGAGGTCACGTGCACAGCCATTCAGTCTGTGACCATCCTCGAGCTTCCAGCCAAGAAGGAACGGAGAAGGCGGCCTGGGGGACCTGAGCAGTTATCCACGACATATTGGATGCAGGGTACCTCCGATGGGCTTCCTGACAACGGGGAATAAAGCCGGGCTGCCGACTCCGACGGGAAGGCTGCCGGATGTGTAAATGGCCAGTCATCCTTCTTGCCCCGCTGTCCAGCGGCAAGAAGATCGGTGGCGCTGAGCTGCATGGCACTTCTGTGAGGTGTCTACTCAGGCCATTCTCCACTACTCCAATCTGCTCTCTACTCTCAAACCTCCCTACGCGGACGTTGCCACAAGTACAAGGCCTTTCTCTGAGATGGATTTTATCAGAAGAAGGAAGAAGAAACGGGGGAGAAAGAGGAAGGAAGAAGAAAATCCCGCACACTGGCATATTCTCTGTTCCCCTTCCAAGAGGAGGGTACATGTACCCTTCTGGCTTCCTCCCCATCTGCCTTATCAATCAATTACCAGTGAAACCTTACATGACGAAACTCCTTGATTCTTTTTCAAGCTCACTCGAGTGACATTAGCAGGGGTCAGTTCCTCATAACTCGCTGGACTGAGGGCCTCGGTTCCTCACTGGCTGTTGGCTGGGGCCTCCTTCAGTTGCTTGCTGCGTGAGCGCAGCTCACAACAGGGCGGCTGGCTTGTGCCAGAGTGCGCAAGAAAGGAAGGGAGGGGGCAGCGTGATGGAAGCCACAGTCTGGGTGACCTAACCTTGGAAGGGACATCTCATGGTTTCCGCCGCGTCCTCTCAGTCCGAAGTCACTTACTTAGTGCAGTGTTGTTGGTACAGTCGTAAGATTAGCTGCCTTCCAGAAGTCGCTTACTTAGAAGTCGTTCAGTCCAGCTCGCCCTTAAGGGGAGGAGCTTACACAGGGATGTGAATTCCAGAAGGCCATTCTAGAGACCGTGCGCCACTGATAGGAGTATTGCTGTTGTTGGAGATTTTATTATTTTTTAAGAGCAGTTTTAGGTTCACAGCACAACTGAGGGGAAGACACCGAGATTTCTCATATACCTTCTGACCCCATTTTTTTTCTACGTGAATTATTTGCGGTGAGGGCCCTGCAGCCCATGTAACCCTGTCCCTGACATCCTTTCGAGCCTCCTCCAGCCATTCTGAAATCTAAATTTAGGAAGGGCAATTGCTCACTGTGAGAAATTATTCAATTATTACTCAACTGGCTTTCAACCATTTAACCTTAAGGCAACTGCGTCCCTACCAACCCACCCAAACAGTCACTGCAAGAATGAAATATTAGGAGATAGAAGATGGCTTCCATCCCCCAAGTGCTGAAGAAAGGGAAAACACCCTCAGATGCCTAAATTAAGAGAACCCGAGGGTGGAAGGGGATATTAGAATGTTGTTGTTTAAAGAAACAGAATAGGAGAGAGGTTAAATAGAAGGAAAGAAGCCTCTCTTGCAATGCCCAGAGTTGCGGTCTTTCTGTTCCGTTATTTCGTATAGAATTTACTATAAATTTAGGTCTGGAGTCGAGTTGCTGTTTCCCGCTTGCAGTGGAGGACCCCATGTTGGAGGTGACCCACCGTCTGGGTAATGGTGGCACCTGAGTCGAGGCTTATTTTGATCACCGTCCTTTCGGTCTACCCCTCAACCGTCACTCCGCTTTGCACCACCTGCAGAATTTACAAACAAATATAACATCCTGATCCTTCTTAGCATTGGGCCTTATTTAAAGCTTTGGGGGTCACGGAAGAGCAGACACTGGCCAAATAGGCGGGGGATTGTATTTTGCTCCCTCAGAGCTAGAGATGTGGGTTTACATTTGAAGCAAACTCTTCGTTTTGAGAAAACTATTACGATGGGCCTTTTCGTTAATGCAAGTGCGGAGCAAGTGGGACCTGTAGTTACTGGGGAAGTCTAGAACTGATCTAGAAACCAGATTTTAGTGCGAGTCCCTGCAGTCCTACTTGATTATATAAATGGCATGCATTTGGAGTGTGTTCAACTGTGTGCAGCTTTCCGTTGGGCTAGGTCCCTGCAGACCTCACGGTTTTCTGGGGAACGAGCTGTTACTTCTTTTCAGTAAAGTTAACTGTGTGCTATCGCTTGTCTGGAAGGGGTCCTGTGCATTGATGTTCTAGCAGCTGCTTATCGGAGACCCAGAGAGGAGAACCTGAGAATCGAGGGAAAGACCCGCAGGCCCGGGCTCTAAGCTCGGCCGGGTCCATTGTAGTCCGACTCTATATCATCCTGACACCTTGGGAAATGTACAATTAGACTGCTGTCTTCTGATGACTTTGAGGGCCTATGTTTCTAGGGAGTGGACGCTCCCACTGTATTTCATCACGGATGGAGTTTAATTGTAGAATGCAAAATAAGGATTGGGGAAGGAGGCCTCGAGCTGGGGTGATGGGAAATGTCCTCCTCTCTCTCGGTTCCTTATTGGGTAAAATAGTTCTCTGTATTTCTGTTTACCTCCTACTGCCTAAGGCGGAGGCTGGGTCTGCTCGGCTGATCGCTGTATCCCCATCCCTGTGATGATGCTTAGCCTGCTGCAGGCAATAAACATCTATTTGCTGACTGACTGAATGACTGAATGAATAAATGCTAAAGATGTTGACCAGCGTCTGGCTACAGACGCGGCATTCTTAAGGTAATTATACCTTAAATTACAAGGCTTCGTCCTTATACTCCTTTTATGTTTAAGGCACATAGTTTTATAGGACAATCAAAAGGAAACCGATCAACTTGTCGCCCAGCTTTTAACACACCACCACTTGGGTCCTTATTTATAGCGTGTTATTTGTAGCTAGGTGGAAATGGGTGGGTTTTAATTTCCAGTGCCTGGGAACAAGCTCCGAAAGGTGGATGTCGTGATTCAGTACGACAAAAATGAAAGTTGGGGCGCCCGGGTGGCTCAGTCCGTTAAGCATCCAACTCTTGATTTCGGCTCAGGTCACGATCTCAGGGTTTGAGAGATCGAGCCCTGCGCTGACAGCGTCGAGCCTGCTTGGGATTCCCTCTCTCTCCTTCTCTCTCTGCCTCTCTCGCTCTCGCTCTCTCTCAAAATACGTAAATGAACTTAAAAATAAAACAAAAATGAAAGTAAGCTCAGTCATCAAATCATCTGTTCTTCATCATCATATCAAAGGGTTTGCATTGAGTGCTGGATCCTGAAAGAAGATTTGCACAGGGGTCAACTGTCGCCCTCCCGGAGTCTGCTTCCTTCCCAAAGTGGGCAGATTGTCAGACCCCCAGAGGGAGGCTGGATCCCTGCAGAAGTGGCTTTCAGGGTGGTTATTCTTCCGGAAAGTACACTATGTCTGTTTCTGGTTTGGCTTTTCAGTTTCCTGGAGTCCTCCTTTTGAACAGAGGGAGCAAAGCCCTGGTAAATACCGCAGCGCAATCAAACCCCAGTGTTGAATTCCCATTTCGAAAACCAAAAAAAAAAAAATTTTTTTTTTAATGCAGTGAACTTTCCCAGCTCTGGTGAACTTTCTCTTGGTTCACTGCAGAGGGCGGGCCTTGGAGTCCTTGGAGGCTTCTCACATTCTGTCGTTAAACAGCTGTTTCCAGAGGCCTGCTACCCTCCCTCCCACACAGGACTGAAAATAGCAACGGGACCATCCCCGAACAGTCTGTGCTTTCAAAGGCACAGTCCGCTCCATCCTGCCTTTTTGTCTCTTTCATTTTTCTTTTTGGTAAACAAGGAATCAGGCTTTTCTGTCTGGTTGGTTACAAGTTATCTTCAAAACACCGCAACCTTAGCAAGCCATGGAATATATCAACGCCACGGACGGAAATCAGGGAAACACCCAAGTTTTGAGGCTTGCTGTTTTGGAAGATGTTGGCTCTTCTTGCATATAGTAGGCTAGAGCGTGGCCTCGGAGCCTGCATCAGAGATACCCGGGGCTTATTCCGGAAAACTTCTGGGAGAATATCTTCCCGCTGCAAAGGCAGGGTCTGCCTACGATACATGCTTTTCGAAGCTTTTTCTTTCAGTGGTCCTTTCTAGTTTTTAGGATTTAACAAAAATTATTGAGGCAAAATTCACAAACCATACAATTAATCCCGTCGAAGGAGCAGCTCAGGGGCCTTTAGCACATTCACGATGTTGTGCGACCAACATCTCTAGGTCCAAAATATTTTCATCGCCCCCAAAGAAGCAGTCGCTCCCTATTCCTTCCTCTCCCCACAGCCTTGGGTAGCCAGCATTTGGCTTTCTTCCTCTGTAGATTGACCTACTCTAGATAATTGCATGTAAACAGGGTCACATATTAGGTAGTCTGCCGTGTCTTGCTTCTTTCCCTTAGCATGTTTTGAAGGTTCGTCCATGTGGTAGCATGTATCAGCACTTTGTTTTTTTGGGGTTTTTTTGTGACTGCATAATACTCATCATATGTATATACATTTTAGTTATCCATTCATCCAGTGACGGACATCTGGATTGTTTCTACTTTTTAGATATTGCGAATAACGCTGCTCTAAACATTGGTGCACAGGTATCTGTTTGAGTCCCTGTTTTTCATTCTCCCGGGTCCATATCCAGGAGTGGAAGTGCTGGGCTACGTGGTAATTCTAGGCTTCACTTTTTAAGGAACCGCCATACTGTTTTCCATAATGGCTGCGCCGGTTTATGTTCCTACCGGTAACGCACAATGGTTCCAATCTCTTGACATCCTTACCCGCGCCTGTTATTTTCTGATCCTTCAATGAGAGTCATTCTCATTTGTTTGAAGTGGTATCTCACTGTGGCTTTGATTTGCATTTCCCTAATGACTAATCATTTTGAGCATCGTTTCAGGTACTTGTTGGCCATTTGTATATCTTCCTGGGGAAAATGCCTATTCAAGCCCTTTGCCTATTTTAAAAATTGCGATGTTTGGCTTTTTCTGCTGAATTGTAAGAGGGTTTTTGTTTGTTTGTTTTGTATATTCTGGACACTAACCCCTTATCAGATATGGGGTTTGCAAATATTTAGTTCTATTTTGTAGGCTGTCTTTTCACTTTCTTGACAATGTCCTTTGGTGTACAATAGTTCTCGATTTTGATGAAGTCTGATTTCATCGGTCCTTTCTTACACAAAGGCACGGAAGTAAGACCACAGCAGGGCCAGTAATGTCTGGGGCAAGCTGACCAGCTGCCTAGCGTGACCCGCAGAATACTGCCGGAAAGTGTTTACCCTGGCTGCCAAGTTGAACCCACAGGTTGGGCATGTGAATACAAGTGTTACTGAAAACCATTACGGTTTTAGATTTTACTTATTTATAACTCGCCTTCTGCTAGAAAAATCTACTGTTACACATCTAGAGCTTCTTGGCTGGAATAGGTCACTTACCATTGAGGCTTAGAATATATGGTTATTTACGAAGAACGGAACTGACGCCACCTAATATTGCGCCTCCAGCTCAGACCTCCCTTCTGGACTCTGGACTCCAACTGCCTCTGTGACGTCTCCCCATGGGTGTCTAACAGGCATCCCAAATTTAGAACATTCTAGATCAAACCTTTCTTCTCTCCCCCGCCCTTCAGATGCTCGGTCCCCTCAGTTTTCCACAGCAGCTTTATACTTCCATTAGCTCACACTGAAAGCACTGGATTCATCCTTGACCCTTTTCTTTCTCTCACATCCTACATCCAGATCATCAGCAAATTCTGCTTGCTCAACCTTCCAAATATGGATATCTGTGGAGTTGGACGCTTCACCTCCAGGGGTACCAAGCAGCTAAGCCACATCTCATTAGCTTAGATTCTCGCCTCCTCACTGGTCTCCCTGTCACTCCTGTGCTTACGCCCCTTTCCCCTGGCTCACTCCGCCCTAGCCCCCCGGACCTTCTTGCTCTTCAGTACTCCACTGGCTCTGTCTACACTGCTGTGCCCCCTGCCTGGAGCACTTACCCTCCACGTGGCCAGAGCTCACCCCTCTCTGCCTTCGGGGCTCTGCTCAAAGTTCCCTGTATACAAGAGTCTGCTGGACACCCCTGCAAAAGAATGCGATTCCTTCCCCCCCCCCCCCCCCCCCCCCCCCCCCCCCCCCCCCCCCCGCCCCGTCCCCATCCCCTGCCCAGTCCCCCCACCGGCTCCCCGGAGCCTGGCCCAGCTCTGCCTGCCCTCCTTTCTCTGCTTTTTCTTTGTTGCACTTCTGTGCATGGCTGTTTTTATACAGCACATAACAGATATTTAGTGTCGTTCTTTGTATCCTTCCTGTCCCCCCCCCCCGCCCCCCGACACTGAGAACCAACTGAATGGTTGAATAACGGAAAAATCTGCGTTCCATGTGCATCGTGGGACTTTCCTTTCTCAATGTGATGCCTAGTTGTCTCTGTTTCATGAAGACCTTGAAGGTCAGCACCGCCGTGCTCTTTCTGAATCACCAAGTTTATTAATTTTTAAACAGTAGCGTCTCCATTCATGTGATGCGGTCCATTGTGCTCCTAATCCACTCATTAGGGATTGCCAAGTACGCCTTCATACAATAGACTACACCGCTCTGAAGAAACCATTATGGATTTCCACAGAGCGTCCCAGAGGATTAAAGTAAAGCCTTGGGGCTCAGGGAGGAGCGCCCCCTGCCCTGTGATCTGTCAGGCCCCAAGCTGTCAGCCTCAGCTCGGCAATTAATGATCCCAATTTGCAAGATTCCAGGAACTGTGATCCTATCAAGTGACAGGGACAGTCCAACACCAGAGCAGTGACTCTTTCTCTTTCCTCTTTCTGTAACACAAAGGAAACTCAAAGAAGTCTTTTCAGCTGTGGAGAAAGAGTCTGGGGTTCAAGTTCCGGGTCGAATACTCGAAGAAGGCTGGGGGGAAGCGCTGAAGAGATAACTGAGTACACTATACCCACAGAAGAGATTCAGAAACAAAGACCGGTGACCCAATGAGCTAGCTGGGGACCCAAAGGTAAATACTGGTGTGACTGGCACCAGAGCTCAGGGCTGGAAGGGACCTTGAAGGTTTCTGCATTCTATCTGAGGGAGCTGGAGCATAGCAGGCTGCGGCTACTTGCCAATGACCCCATGGTTATTTGGGGGGGGGGGGGCACGCAGGGAGCCCAGGCTTCCTAACTGCCCAAGCAGCCTTCCTTCTACGCAATCCCTGAACTGCCGAGTTGCTTATCTCTAGATACAATGATACCGTCCTTTGATTCTTTGCTGAAATTCTCTCATGGGAGCTGGGATTGGTGATGGACGAGAGAAAACAATTTTTAGCTGAGTCAGTGGCCTGATAAAATCAGTCTGTCTACATTTTTGATGAGCCAACTTCCACTTTATTTAACCTTTGTAAATACATTGAAGTGCAAATACCCAGAGAGTGAAGCTATCCGTGACCTAGCTTTCCAAAGGTGATTGTTTTTTTAAAAAATGTTAGAGGCGCCTGGGTGGCTCCGTGGGGTGAGCACCCGACTTCGGCCCAGGTCATGATCTCGCGGCTCGTGGGTTCGAGCCCCGCGTGGGGCTCTGTGCTGACAGCTCAGAGCCTGGAGCCTGCTTGGGATTCTGTGTCTCCCTCCCTCTCTGCCCCACCCCTGCTCACACTCTGTCTCTCTCTTTCAAAAATAAATAATCATGCTCTTGGGCCGGAGATGCTCGCCCCACCCCCAACCCTAGGCCGGGTGGCTGGGAGCCGATGACTGATTGGTGGAGGTTATCAAAGCCTCTTGCCTCAAGATGGGACAGACTCTGCTGATGAGGTTTTGGGGTGACGGTGGGGTTCGTGGGGTGCGGAGCCGACGGCCAAGAAAGAATTCTTGAAGACGTCTTTGGTGTAAAAAGGTGATTTCACTGAAGCACAGGGACAGGATGCGTGGGCAGGAAGAGCGGCCCTGGGGTCGTGACGGTTAACTCATTATCTATCCTCAGGTGGGGAGGCGGGCAGGGATGGAATAAGTCTCTAAGGTATTTTTGGAAGCAAGATTTCCAGGACCTTGAGGGGCCAGCTGTTGCTAGGGAAATGCCACTTATTACCATTTAATAAAACCTCAGTCAGAAGACTCTTCGGATGCATGTGGGGCGGGGGGGCATAAGCTTGGGGCATGATCGCCTGCATCTATCTTGGGCCGGTTGAGATAAAGGAAGTAGCCTTACAGGATCCGAAAGGTTGGGATAATGTTAAGCTAAGGTTTTCTTTTGCCTCCAGCAAAGTGTCATCATCGAGGCAGCTGAGCTCGTAGAGGGAGGTCACTCTACCGGTTTCAAGGACTTGTCTACGGGCTGTAAGGGAATTTAATTTTTCATTTGCCTTAGTTTCCCACATCAGCATGGCAAAGCACTTAACCCCCTTTCCTTTGTTCTTGGGGAGCCAGGAGTGTCCGAGGAATAGCACATATATTCTCCCTGGGGTGGGGGGGAGGGTGCCAGCCTGCATCTTGCCCTCATCACTGCTACGCTGTTTATGCTCCAGAGCTGCCCATGGGATTAGGCAGAGAGACGCTAGACTTCTCTTGAAACCACACCCCTGCTTTCCTCCTAAACCTGTTTTCCTTACTCCCTTATAGATTTCTCCGGCAAACAGCCCCCAATAAGATTACACGCCCGAGGATTCCTATCTCAGGCTTTGTTTCCGGGGAACGCGACCCAAGACACCTCAAGATATTTGTAAGTTCACCTCAAAGATATTCCTTTTATGGATAAACATGTAGGGCTGGGCCTAGAAGGAGACCGTTCCCAGCAAGTTACTCTATCCAGCCTTGGGCAACCCATCTGGCTTTGACTTCAGACACACCTCCGCAATTGTCACATCCTGCCTATAATTTTGAAGGTCCCTTTGACTAGATGGTAATTCAATCTCATACAGATCGATTCTGGAGCGGAAAGAAACTGAGTGATGGATGATCTCCTTTTAATGAGCTGGAATCACTGGTAAAATATGCAGTTTGGGTTTGTTGAGGTTGGAAATAATTGGTAAATTGAATGTGACCATTAGAGGGATCTAGTGCATTTATTTTGGGTCATTTTATCTCAGGAGGCACATATAAAACATCTGAAGGGCTCATTCCAGGGTCATTTCTTCTGTGGGAAAGGGCCACAGTATGTCCAAGTTTGAGCTTTAAAGGTGCCTATGAAGCCTCTCCCCCAGCCCTAAAATCACAAGGAAAGGAAGCCCTAGGGAGCTTTCCATCATGGAATGGAAAAAGATTGAATAAAGAGGCTATTCCCGGGACGCTCTCCCATCTCCCTGGGCCCCGGAATTCTTGGTTCCCACAAAACGTCAAGCAGATGGTCGCCAAGCTTGAATCTGGCCTTAGGGAACTTGAGCCTCCCCCCCCCCCCCAACTGAAATTCACCTCTAGGTTGGCCAGGAGCCCTCTTTTCTAATGTTTCCTTTCTCCCTCCTGCTTGACCCAACTCAGGAGCCAAGAATCAGCACGACACAGTCTTCTGCTCCCAGCATAATGGAAATGAATCATCACAATCGCCACCTCGCAGGGTTGGGAAAAGCCTCCTGCAGAACTTTCCATCCTTTAAGATGAACAAGGCCAAACTATATTCCAAAGAATCTATTCTCATAGGAATCTACCGTAAGCGCTAGTTCTCACCGTCAGGGCGTTGTTTTTAACAGACCTGAAAGTCTCACGTTACAAATTACATTAACTTTCTTTCATTCGGCCTTTGTAGGACCGTTTACTGATATTCCCTGCTCAAGAGCATGAAGAGGAAAAGTCCAAACTCCGTTGAGAGAAACGATATTCACGGAAGTTTATTTTAAGGATGAACTGGCCATTCATCTCCAGACACTCATTTCATTCTTGGTAGGCCACTGGAGAGCCGAACACTTAGGTCACACTGTCAAAGACTCCCTTGAAAAATTGCTTCTTCCAGGAAGTGCACAGATATTCACCCTTCTCAGCTTCGTACAGAGGGATCTTTTAATAAACACCTCTGGCAACGCCAGCAGCCATGTTTATTTTAGGGGCCGTGTGCCCCATGTGAAGACCTGCATGGGAATGTTCTTTTAGTGCTATGTGCCAGGAGAAACTTTACTTCCTCAGAATTACTGGCAGGCTTTATTTCTGAGACCACAAGGATCACACACTTGGCTATATTTTCCCTTTTTGAGTGGGCTATCAGAACGCTTGGAGCCAAATTTTTGGCTCATCTTTGGAATAGAGCCTGCATACTTTTTTTTTGCTATTTTTCCCCTGGTTTTGTCCATGTGCATTTTTGTAGGCCCTCAGTTTTAAGTTTTATATTGATTTCATGTTCGTAAAGCGAGGGAGCCATCTAGAATCCTTGATTTGTAATCAAGGCAGGGAGCAGATATAGCCTAAGCGTTATAGTTATCCCTCATCTTGGAAACCTTTATCAAACCACCCCTCATCTTTAATAAAGTACCGAGTATACAACTCAACAGCAAAAACCAAACAATCTGATAGAAAAATGGACAGAGGATCTAAATAGACATTTTTTTCTTTTCCTTATATTTCTGTAATGTTTGTTTTTGAGAGACACAGAGCATGAGTAGGGGAGGGGCAAAGAGAGGGAGACACAGGATCCGAAGCAGGCTCCAGGCTCTGAGCTGTCGGCACAGGGTCTGATGCGGGGCTCGAACCCACGAACCACGAGATCGCGACCTGAGCCGAAGTCAGACGCTCAACTGACTGAGCCACCTGGATGCCCCGTAAATAGACACCTTTTCAAAGAAGACATATGGATGGCCAACAGGCACATGCAAAGATACTGAGCATAATTCATCATCAGGGAAATGCAAATCAAAACCACAAAGAGCTCATCCGACAGCAGTCAGAATGGCCACTATCCTATTCCTATTCCTTAAGACCAGGAATACCAAGTGCTGGCGAAGATGTGGGGACAAAGGAGCCCTCGTGCACTAGTGACGGGAATGTAAATTGACGCACTCACTAAGGAAAACAGTACAGAGGTTCCTCAAAAAATTAAAAATAAAACAGCTTTATGCCCAGCAATCCCACTTCTGGTTATTTATCCAAAGAAAAGAAAAACACTAACTTGGAAGGGTCTATCCAGCCCCATGTCCAGTGCATTATTTATAGTAGCTAAGATATGGTAACAACCTAAGCGCTCGTTGACAGGTGAGTGGATAAAGAGAATGTTTACATGGTGGAGTATTATTCAGCCACAAAAAAAGAATGAAATCTTGCTGTTTGTGACAACATGGGTGGGCCCAGAGGATATTTTGTTAAATGAAATAAGTCAGAAGGAGAAAGACAAATAGTGTATGATCTCACTTATATGTGGAATCTACAGGAAAAAAACAAACAGAACCAAGCTCATAGATACAGAGAACAGATTAGTGGTTGTGAGAAGTGGGGGCAGGGGGCGGATGAAATAGATGAAGGTGGTCAAAAGTTAAAAACTTCCAGTTATAAGATAATTAAGTCATGGGTGGTGGGTATACTGTGCAGGTGTAACTTCATGGTGACTGTAGCTCATAATACCATATTACATAGTTCAATGTTGTTAAGAGAGTTGATCTTCAAAGGTCTCATCACAGGGGTACCTGGATGGCTTACTTAAGCATCTGACTCTTGGTTTCGGCTCAGGACACGATCTCACAGTTTGTATTGGGCTCTGTACTGACAGCATGGAGCCTGCTTGGGATTCTCTCTCTCCCTCTCTCTCCCCTTCCCTGCATGCACTGTCTCTCTCTCTCTCTCTCTCAAAATAAATAAATAGCCATTTAAAAAAAGGTTCTCATCCCAATATGTGGTGACGGATGTTAACCGACTTATTGTGGTGACCATTTTGCGATGTTTACAAATACGAGTCATTACGTTGTCCATTTGAAACTAATAAAATGTTGTGTATCAACTCTACCTCATTAAAAAAAAGTACTAAATAAATCATGCAGTGGCCTACACTCTGAACGGGTTAGAATGTGCTAGGACAATTAAAATGTCTGCTTTGGTTATAAGCTAGGGGAGGATCCAGATACAGGGTCGCTGAGGAAGAAAGACAGTACTTGCTAAATGTGCAAAGGCAAAATAAGCAGGAAAAGAACATTTCGAACAAACACGGCAACGAGGTCAAAGAACAGTAGATACAAGGGTGGTTAGGCAGAAAAGTCCCATGAGCCCTTGCAGCATGGGTCTCCTGGGAGTAATCCCCAGACAAAGAAACAAAAACTTGTAGAACATAAGGGTGCATCTACTGTGATGACATTGTGTAACTGATACCCACTTGTCTATCCCCAAATAGGTATTTGCTAGAGGTAGTGTCTTCATTTCACTGCGGTATACATTTCTCTCTGCAAATAGCATTTACTTAAAAATGATTATTTGAGGAACCAGATCCAGTGGGAAAAGAACTGTGGGGGAAGAATGATGAGAGGAACAGAGTTATGGTATTGTTTGCGTTTTGCAGTAACCATGCCCATTTTTCTCTCTGCTTTTTGTTTCCTCTTGGGACAGCACCCAGGAAACAATTTTGAAGACAAATTCAGAAACGCATAAACAGTAATACTTAACAAAAATACTAAGTATGTCCTAGTTCCCACATGGAATCTAACCTTGAGCAATGACCTGAAAACAACTTTCGGAAAGATTCAGACCAAAATACACATTGATAGCTTTAGAGCGTAAGTGAATATTAGGCCACTGGGCTAGAAGTAAGAAGACAGAAGCTATACATGGGTTAGAGGTTTCATCAAAGTTTTAATTTGGTATTTTTTTTTTCTTGCTAGTCACTAAAAATGCCACTAAAGCCAAGTTTAAAGACTCTAAATATCTCTTCCATGGCTATTTTCCCTTACATTGCTTTAATCAATCCTCTCTTGCCCTGGGTCATTCCTGCCCATGAACTTGAGATACCAGGGCTTGACTCCCTTCTGTTGCTGTGCCCAGATGCCCAGTCCTTTCCAGGAAGGAAGCCTGATAGTTTTCTCTGTCTTAAGGCTTTTGCTTCATCTGACCAGGGAGCTCTAAGCTGACAGTAGAGAAAGCTGAAAACCAACTCAAGTCAAAACAAGAACTCCCCTTGCCCACAGAGGTTCAGTAATTGGCAGAACCAGGTGCCTCTAGAAACAGAAGGCAGGTACAGCGGAAAGTAGGTGGATTGGTTAAATGTCTCTCTAAGTTGCATTTAGACCCCTGGCTGAGGGTAGAAGGTTTTTACTCTAGAAATCTTGAATCAGTGGGACTGGATTCTGGAAGAGGGACACTCAAACTGCCCTGTGTTGCAAAGAGGACAGTGACTTCGAAGTCTGCACACAGATGGGTAGTACCTAAGGCCCTGAATCTTACCGGGACCTCAGACTGTCAGTTGGGCTTATAACCCCGAGATGGGATATGGAAAGCTTTCTCTCTGAAAACGTCTCCTAGCTTGCCTCTGGCCTGGGGTCTGAGCGTGCCACACAACACAAAAATATACCCCCCCCCTCAGCCTTTGTGTATCAGGTATCCATTGCCACAAATAATGCCGCATAACAAATTATCCCAAAGCTCAGTGGCTTAAAAACCAACATTTATTATTGCTCATGAGTCTACAGGATGACTAGGTGGTTCTTGATGTTGGCTGTGCTTATTTGTGCATTTGTGGTCAGATGTTAGTCGAGCTGGTGGCTCTGCTGCTCTTGGCCGGGCTTTCTCATATGTCTGGGCATTGGCTGGCTGGCTGGCTGATGATTGGCCGGCCTGGATATATTCACATGATAGACGCAAGCTTCTAAGAAAGGAAGAGGAAGCCCCTTGACCTCTTGAGGCCGAGGCTTGGAACCACCACCCAGTCACTTCTGCCATATTCTATTGGCCAAAGCAAGTCACAGGGCCAGGCCAGAGTCAAGGGATGGGGAAGAGAGACTGCCTGTTAAGGAAGATGCTGCTAAGTCAGAGGCCAAAGAACGAGCATACATGAAAGGGTAAAGAAGTGGGGCCTTCACTGTAATAAATCTAGCACATCAGGTTTATGTATCTTTCTATAATTTCTAGATGTGTTAGGTCACATTTTAACCTTAAAAGAAAGAACCTGGTAAAATTTGGCAGCGGCAGATATCGTACCTCCAATTCCCATGGTCATTTCTGGATTTTTTTTTTTTTTTTTTGCCAGTCCCAAAGGTAGAAATTAATTTTTATATTGAAATAAAATATCCAGCCTCTGAATTTTCCCATAGGATGAATTACGTGACTAATGTCTCCATCTGTGCTCGAAACACATAAGCATATGGCTTATGGAGATAGGAGAGGCAGACAGGGGCTTCAGACAGGAAGTGCATCCTAGATGTAAACTGCAGCTGGTGAGAGAAGGCACTTAGCATTAGAGCAGGGAAAGGAATCATTCATCCAGTAACATAAGCCGGGTGAGAGCTGCAGGTTTGCTGTCTGATGCAAGCTCACTGGCTAGGCCAAGGCCAATGCTGAGAAACAACCTGTGAGAGAGTGGGCAGTTTATTAAGAACATGTTCTTCCACATCAAGGAAAAGAAAGGAGCGAGATGCTTTCTCATTTTCCCTGACTTAACAACTGTAGTCTAGAAAGTTCCATCTTTACAGGAAAAAACAAAACTCATCTCCTGAAAAACAAACCCACAAAAGAAGGATATTTTGGGAAATTTAGCAAGTGGGCAGACTCCTTCCAGAACCAGGACATCTGTGCCAAACTTTCCTTTTCACAGCTGAGTTATTTGCCAGATTTTCCAGGGGCTTCTAGTTTCTTTGTGAGAAAACAGAAGATTCTGGGAAACAGCACCCAAGATCATAAAAAGGTAGAGTCGTCTTGCCCTTTCCACATAAGCAGGATGAGCTGGGGTGGCCCTTGGACTCCTCGGACTAGAGGGGTCCTGGAGCCTCTCCTCATGTCTCTATGACTCAATCTCCTCCTCTGTCAACTGGGGGAATGTAACAGTTATGCAGTGTTTCATAACAAAATACTTTCAGAAAAAACCCCATGTACTACCTCATTGTTCCTGTGCATTGGGAATTGGAAGGACCTTAGCTGAGTGGTTCTGGCTCAGGGTCTTTTATTAGGCTGCAGCCAAGGTGTCAGTCAGGGCTGCAATCATCTGAAGGCTCGACTGGGGCTGAAGGATGTGCTTCCAAAACGGCTCCCTCACATGAACTCTCGCCTAAGGCAGCTGGAATGTTCTGAGGACATGACCACTTGGCTTCCCCCAGAGCTAGTGATGAGGACGGGAGGGATAGAGAGAGGGAAGGAGGGAGATGGAAGCTGCAGTATCTTTTATAACCTCATCTCTGAAGTGGCGTTATCAGGACTTCTTTTTTCTTTTTTTGTATTCTGTCACTCACAGAGACCTATACTAGGGCGTTAATACCAGGAGGTAGGGACCATCAGGCGCATATTAGAAGCTGCTGCGACAGGGAATTAGACTGGATGAACTTGAAGCTTCCTTCTGGCTGGGTTCTCTGGTTTTGTGTATGGGGGATACAGCCACATATACCACCAGCACCAGAAGGTATAAATATGAAATAGGCTTTATTGCAGTAAACTTCAGAAAGATAACAAGCAGATTTCATACAGCCCATCTACCTTGAGCGTTCATGTTCTCGCAGAGGGTGGCATGTAGCTGAGCTGCACACACCGGGAAAGGGGCCCCATCGAGAAGAAGCCCAATGTGCTACACAGTTATAGGAAAAGGGAGAACTTTCTGGAAACCATGGCTGGGATCGCTCAGAATTTGATTTCTAAATGGTAAAGAAGAATGGAACATATAGGTCTACAACTCTTTATGCACAATCCCATGACCTAAGTGCTTGAGAAGTCCAAGTGTTTTTTCATCAATGATTTATTAGCAGAATTGGACTTCAGTGACCTGGGGGCTACTTATTGTCTTCTTCCATTTAGGGTGAATATTCATACATTTCCCTGCATGCTGGGAGCCACACCGGCTCTCCGGATGACACAGTCACAGCGAGGAAATGGCAGGGTTTGCACAGCTCCTGCCATGAGAAGCGAAAACGGGTATCTCCTTCTGCGACTACTGGCCCATGTTGGAAGTGAGCCTGCTGGTACTGACCAGGCCTCACAATATTCCAGATCAGGCCAATATTCCTCACAACAGATACCTCATAAGGAAAAGTATATTCCTGCCCCTACAAAAGATTTTAGATGAAAGGACTGTGGATGTCTGTCAAAAGGCTCTTCCTATGGGCCTTGCAGATCCAAGACATAGATAATTAAGTCTGGTTAAGAACACAAGAGTTATAATTAAGTCTGGCCTGGAGACAAAGAGCCTAACTTAGGGTTAAGGTACAGATAAGGGCAGAACATAAGTTACTACATATACCTTTGCTAATCGGTGATGTATAGCAGTCCCTTCCTCAAGGCCTGCATTCCACAAACCCCCTCCCTTACACTGGCAGCTGGGATGAGGATGGATAAGAGGAGCTAAAACGTAAACCCAGATGCAAAGACTGACACATTCGGGGCCCCCATGGTGACTGCACATTCAGCATCAAAGAAAAGGCTCGCTCAGACAACTTATTAACGAGCCTAATAAGATTTACTCAACCTCATTGTAAGTACATGACTCGCTTGTAGTCTGTTAATTGGGAACAAAGTCATCAAAACCGTCTGAAGGCCAACCCCTGCAAAATAAGATATGTCTGTTACTATCTTAATCTGGGGGGCCGACGTCAAGAATAAATGGGGTGGGATACTACTGTACAACTTGTTTCTGTACACCTTCCGCCGATCAAAGCATCTTATTGCAAATAATTAGCCCCTGTAAAAATTCTATCTTCTGATGTCGTGTTATTGTTTGACCTATAAATAGACACCAAAACCGACAGTGCAGAGATGCCTGCCTGGTGATTAGAAAGAATCACGGAGCTCTCTCATTCTTCTCACCGACACCGTCCATCCTCCAGGGGCCCCTGGGCCGGCAGAGCCAGACTCCGGCAACTGCACAAATATTAATGTGTTTGATTATGGGACGCTACCCCAGACCCTGCCGAGGGTAAATCACCACAGTTCTGTGACCCAGGAGCAGAAAATGGACCCCATTGCCTCCCGGCTACATTTTCCATCTCACTGAAGTCTAATCCCCGAAATACTCGAACTGTAAATGGAAATCTTAATAAAATGCAGGCCCACAATCCCTTCCCCCAAATTATGGGAGTCTGATAGGTTTTGAAATTCATATTTACATGCTTAAAACAGAAATGCGTATATAACGAGTCACATATGATAGAACAGGTTGGAGCCTGACCTGCCTTTTATTAATTAGGATGTGGACTTGGATAAATTGCTTCACCTTTCTGAGACAGAGTTTCTCATCTGTACAATGGGAATGATGGCATTCGCTTCGGCGGTTACGGTAGGAATTCAAGGTGATGATGTTGCTTTGAGTGAAGCGCTAGATCCAGTGTTATCTATTTGACTTTTTATGTGCCCCTTCAAAGATCAGATTATAAAAATCAAGTCCTCTGCCACCTTCTCTAGTTCAACACACCAGACCATGACCCCAAGCTGATTTCCATGTATTTGGCCCCTTTTTATTTGGCAAGGTTGATAAAACCGTTCTTTCTTGCTTCAAGTGGATTCTGTGACCACACAAGCCTAGACAAGATGTAAGTGATTGTACAGAAATGATTAGCTAAAGTCACAGTTTCTAGATAATTGCCTTCACCTTCTCAACAGACCTCAATTTTTCTGGAGCCTGCTGGATTTCTTGACCCCCCAGAGTAGCTCAAATCAAAGAGAGCTTGATGAAAGGAAGACTGTGTAGGTTTGAAAGCATGTAGGCCTTTTGTTTCGCATGGAATGTAGAATGCGAAGCAACGGGCATCCAATCCCTGCTTTCTTAAATGACCCGCTGTGTTTCTTTGGTTGTTAGCCCCAAATTACAGATTAGGATTTTAAAGAGCTGCCCGGGGAGCAAAGTTTAAACTTGTGAGCTGTGATTATTTTTGTACATATCCCATCTGGTCAAACTAATTTCCTCTTTCCTTGGTGGCAGGCTATGTAGGAAGCATCCTATTTATCTCCAACCTAGCAATGTATAAATTTCATTTCCCTTCCCTTCCCTTCTCTTCTTTTCTCTTCCTTCTCTTCCTTCCCCTCCTTCCCTATGTCTCTCTCTTTCTTTCACGGTATGGTGGTAGAAAAAAGGGGGGGGGTGTCATCTGTAAGAAGTGGTTTAAACAACTTTACAGTTAAACAATTTGTGTTCTCAACCCACAGGTGGTCTGCCTGTCTCCAGAATTTGCATTATTTCCATCACAAACGAATCACTTCCTTTCCATTTTCTTAATTTCATTCCCCCATCCCCCATTCAGTTTCTAATCCCTGCAGAGAACTGATTAAATGCGAGGTTGAACATCTCCCGCTAAGGAAAACAGTGTCATCGCACTACAAGGCAAAGGATGTAACAGCCTGTTGCTCAGGGAATGGCTGGAGAGGTGCAGCACACCGTTGCCTAAAGTTTAACATCAAACAGCTCGTGAGCCTTTGGCTCCTGTGACCTTTTAAATTCACATAGTTTTATGATCAGGAAAGGTAGACCCAGAGAATGCGTGGAATGCCAGCTCTGTGGGATGTAATGCAGTGTAGGGTGAGCATGCAGGCTCTGGGCCCAGAGCGTGGGGGTCTGTCTCTTTACACACTTTCCCCTAACCTCACCAATGCCAGGCTAACTATATAAGCCTCTAGGTGTAATTGTCTTATAACTACCTTCCAGGAGAGTCAAGGTGAATATATTTGCTCTAGGGTCAGAGTGCTTGGGTTGGAATTCTGTCGTTTTGTTCCCACCACTAGCCCTACTCACTGTGTGACCTTGGGCAGGTTTCTTAACCTCTCCGTGCCTCAGTTTGTCTGGGAAATGGGCCAATACAATATTTTACGGAACTAAGACATTATAAGTAGATATTGTAAAACACATCATTATTTTATGTACTACTAGGAAAAGAAAACAATGCTAATTGTAAGATGTGTTTGATTGTAAGACATATTTTCATTTCAGGGAAGTGAAATGTGAACGGATGTGCATTTTAAAACTGATGAAACGTGGCAAGAGGACTTAGGTCGCAATTGCCTAATAACTGTCACTGGTGCACTTTTTTTTTTTTTAATTTTTATTTATTTCTAGGAGAGAGAGAGAGAGAGACAGCATGAGCAGGGGAGGGTTAGAGAGAGAGGGAGTCACAGACTCTGAAACAGGCTCCAGGCTCTGAGCCGGCAGTCAGCACAGAGCCCGACGCGGGGCTCGAACCCACGAACCGCGAGATCATGACCTAAGCGAAAGTCGGAGGCTTAACCGACTAAGCCACCCAGGCGCCCCACTGGTGCACTTTTAAAATGACAAAGAACCAGACACACGTACTGTACCTATGTCAGTTTCTTAGCTTTGATATTGTATTCAAATTATGCGTGTTCTAACCACTGGAGAAAACCAGGTAAGTGTGCACAGGATCTTTTTGCACTATCTTAACAACTTCCTGTGGGTCTATAAAATGTAAAAAATAATGTGCATTTAAAAATTGATGAACTGGATAGTTTGGATAATAGTACTTAAATTTTTTTTTTTTCTTACGTTTACTTATTTATTTTGAGAGAGAGAGCGAGAGCGAGTGCACAAGTGGGGGCAAGGCAGAGAGAAAGAGAGACAGAATTCCAAGTGGGCTCTGCGCTGATGGTGCGGAGCCCACTGTGGGGCTTGAACCCACAAACTGCGAGATCGTGACCCGAGCCGAGATCAAGAGTCAGACACTTAACCAACTATACCACCCAGGTGCCCTGGATAATAGTACTTATGTGACGACTGCTCACTAAATGTCAGTTATTCTGTAGGGATGGATTAAAGAAGGCTGCAAATTCCTTGCCACTCTTCCCATCAAGAGATGGAATCTTCTTCCTTCCCCTTGAATCTGGTTTGGCCTTGTCACTTGCTTTGACCAACAGTAAGCAGCGAAGCCTTACAGGGTGACTTCTGGAGTTGGGCTGTAAGAGATCTACAGCTTCATCCCTTGGAAAATTCCCTTTTGGAATCAAGCCGCCATGCTTGGAGAAAGACAGGCCACATGGAGAGTCCAGAGAGGACTGGGGCTCTCCAGTTGACACCCCAGCTGAGCTCCCAGTCGGCAACCAGCACTAACTCTTAGCCACGTGAGGGAGCCATCTTGGGTGTTCCGGCCCAGTCAGACCCCCGGATGGCTGTATCCTCAGCTGACAGAACACGGCACAGAATGATCCCCATGCCACTGCCCGCCACATGCATGAGCCATCGTGGCCATTCCAGCCCAGTCAAACTTCCAGATGAGCCCCAGCCCCAGGTAACACCATGAACAGAAGAATCAATCACCTAGTAGAGTCCAGTTAATCTTCATAGTCATGAAAAAGAATAAGTGATTATTGCTATTTTAAGCCAATAAAACATTAGTACTGTGGAGCAGCACTTTTCAAACTTTACTGTATGTACAAATCACCCGGAGATCTTGTCAAAATGAGATTCCGACCCCGCACATCTAGGTTGGGGCCGGAGATTCCGCGGCTGCTGTTGGTGCTGCTGGTCCTGGACCACACGCTGAGCAGCAAGGGTCTGGAGGGCATGGTCTTCGTGTCTCAGAGACAGACCGCTAAAGGACAAGGTGGCCATTTTGGCTCGGTGTTTTAATCTGAACAAATGGAATGCACTATCAGGACGAGGTGTGTTTGTTTTCCATGGGGTATGTGCCTAATGGAAGACATTGCTCAGAAACTGATCTTTTCCATCCCACATGGTGGCTTTCCTGAAAGCTGAATGTATAGTCCCTCTATCCTTGTACGTAGCCGAATGGGCAAGAAAGAGTTGAAGAGCAGATGTTAGGATAAGGGCCACCTTTGAAGAGATCAACTACATTTCACATTTCAGCAGCGCATTCTAGGGTTGCACGTTTAGGGCAGAAATAAATATAGGGAAAAAGAGCGCGCGCCAGGATTTGCAGCCAATGTAGGGGCTCAGCCAGAACGTGCTGGTAAAATGGAGGTCTTATTAGCCTTCTATTTAAAATGCTCGCAAGGCTCCTATTCTCATTTGGGGTGGGGGTGGGGGAGTAGCCAAAGTCTTACTAAGTTGTGAGGATGCTCCCTTCCCCTCCCCAACCTCATCTCCTACTGGGCTGCCCTCTGCTCTCCCCACTCCAGCTACAGTGACCTTGCAGATCACTGGACACCACGATAGCCTCTGTCCCTGCTCTTCTCTGTCTGTACCTGGAGCCTCCTTCCCTAGGGAGGTCTCGCTCTCTCACCTCCCTCAGGCTGCTCCGGGGTTACCGGCTCAGGGAAGGATCCTTTTAAAATCACATCCCTCCCCCAGCCTCTCCCCCTCACCCCTCTCCATGGTGCCAGCCATCATCCCTTTTGCTAGAGACCTGTTACCGCTTACTCTGTTCAAGACTAGAATGTCCATGACGGACAGGAAGGCAAATTTGTCTGCTTTTTTCACTTCTGTATCCTAAGGCCTAGAACAGCTCCTGACCCATCGTGGACACTCAAAACTTTGTTGTGATTGACTGAGTAAGTAGTAACATTATTATTAATAATATTGAGTAATATCATTAACGTGAGACATTGAGAAAGAAAGACTATATGTGCACTGTCCAATACGGCAGCTGTCTTAGATCAGGCTGCTGTAACAAAATATCATAGATTGAGAGAGTTAAATAACAAACATGCATTTCTCACAGTGCTGGCGGCTGGGAAGTCCAAGATCAAGGTGCTGGCAGATTTGGCGTCTGATGAGGGCCCGCATTCTGGTTCATAGATGGCTGTTTTCTTGCATCCTTATGTGGCAGAGAGAAGACAGCAGTAAGGTTTTTTTTTTAATGACTCTTATAAGGACACTAATACCATTGATGAAGGTTCTGCCCCTTTGACCTCACGTGATTCTGGTTACCCTCCAAAGGCCCCACCTCTTACCACCATCATATTGGGGGGTAGGATTTCAATGCGTGAATTTGGAGAGACGCAGTTAGTCCATAACAGTAGTCATTAGCCCCGTGTCGTTACTGAGTACGTGAAATGTGTCCAAACTGAGATGTGCTGTAAGTGGCAAATACACACTAGAGTTTGAAGACTTAGTGCAAAGAAAAGGATCTCAAATATCTCATTAATCTTTAAAACACTTTTAAAGAAATTTAATGTTTATTTATAGTTGTGAGAGCGAGAGAGACAGAGTGCGAGTGGGACAGGGGCAGAGAGAGGGGGAGACACAGAATCCGAAGCAGGTTCCAGGCTCTGAGCTGTCAGCACAGAGCCCGACGCGGGGCTTGAACCCAAGAACTGTGAAATCATGACGTGAGCCGAAGTCGGACGCTTAACCAACAGCCATCCAGGTGCCCCTAAAACTTTTTTTAATGGTTTTTTTTTTTTTTTTTTCTTTAGAGAGAGTGCGAGCAGAGGAGAGGCAGAGAGAGAGAGAGAGAGAGAGAGAGAATCCAAAGCAGGCTTCAGGCTCTGTGCTGTCAGCATAGACCCCTATGTGGGGCTTGAACCCAAGAACTGTGAGATCATGACCTGAGCCAAAGTCAGATGCTTACATGACTAAGCCACCCAGATGCCCCTAATCTCTTAAATATTGATTACTTGTTGAAATAATATTTTGGGTATGCTAGGTTAAATAAAATAGATTATAAAAATTACATAATTTTTTACCTCTTTCTATTTACTTTTTTAAAATGTTTCTTTTTTTTTTTTTAAATGTTTTATTTATTTCTAGGAGAGAGAGAGAGATAGTGTGAGCAGGGGAGGGTCAGAGAGAGAGGGAGTGACAGACTCTGAAAAAGGCCCCAGGCTCCGAGCTGGCAGTCAGCACAGAGCCCGACGCGGGGCTCGAACCCACGAACCGTGAGACCATGACCTAAGTGAAAGTCGGATGCTTAACCGACTAAGCCACCCAGGCGCCCCTATTTATTTCTTTTGAGAGAGAGTACAAGCAGGGGAGGGACAGAGAGAGAGGGAGACAGAGAACCCAGAGCTGGCTCTGAGCTGTCAGTGCAGAGCCTGACTTGGGGCTTGATCTTAAGAAATGAGAGCCGGTACCAAGAGTGGATGCTTAACTGACTGAGCCACCCAGGCGCCACCATACTTTAAAAAAAAAAAAAATGCCTATTTATTTTTGAGAGAGAGAGAGCAAGTGGCTGAGGGGCAGAGAAAGATGGGGACAGAAGATCCAAAGGGGGCTCCACACTGACAGCAGAGAGCCCGATGGGAGGGCTCGAACTCACAAACCGTGAGATCATAACCTGAGCTGAAGTCGGATGCTTAACTCACCGAGGCACCCAGGCGCCCCGCTATTTACTCTTTTAATTGAGCTAGTAGAAAATGTAAAGTGTAAAAAAAAAAAAAAAAAGAAAAAAGAAAAAAAAAAAGAAAATGTAAAGTGTAGCTCACATTATGTTTCTCCTAGACAGTGCGGGGCCATATGCTTATCTTCGAACCCCCCCCCCCCCCCCCCCCCCCCCCCCCCCCCCCGGCATAGTCGCCAACAGAAACGGACCCCTGAAGCTAGGGAGTTTGGCTGGCAGCAAGGAAAAGAAAAAGCAAGAGATTAAGTGATCCGTGGCCCTCCCTCAAGCAGGTTAGCAAGGTATTGATTGCCCACAGCTCAGAGAGGGTGGATTGACTGGGAGTAAAACTCGACATTTGCAAATATAAAGTTTATTTAGATAGATCTGCTGGCAGTTGCACGTATCTAATACACCTGGCTGAATTTTACCCATGCTGCGTGTAGTGACCTATTACCAAAAATACTTTGTGATTAGCAACTTAATCAAAGAATTCTATCTAGGTACTTTTAATTTGAAGTTAGATAATAAAGAGAGGCGCCTGGGTGGCTGAGTCGGTTAAGCGTCCGGCTTTGGCCATGATCTGATGGTTTGTGGGTTTGAGCCCTGCATCGGGCTCTGTGCTGACAGCTCAGAGCCAGGAGCCTGCTTCGGATTCTGTGTCTCCCTCTCTCTCTGCCCCTCCCCTGCTCGCACTCTGTCTCTTCTCTCTCTCTCTCTCAAAACCAAAATAACACATTAAAACCCAAAGAAGCAGTTTGAAGTAAGATCTAAAGAAATCTGGACGTATCCTGATCTGTTTAGCATCCGTCATGATTAGGTCTACCTGTATTCCCTTCAATGCGGGTAGAAAAAGAGAAGAATGTGTTGAAGAGTTGGGGTTTTTATTTTGTATTCATCCAGCAAATGTTCGTAGCGCGCACAGTTCTTGGCAAAGGGGATACAGCCATGCATGAAGCAGACCCAGATTCTTGCCCACATGGAGCTGTCATTCAAGTAGGGCAGACAGATAATAACCAATCAACGAATAAATAACATGCATTGGGTGAGTTCTAAGAGATACGGAGAAACAATTTTAGGGACAGGGGCATAGGCAAGGCTGTGGCAGTGGGGAGGGGCTGCTGGGGAAGCTGGCTGGTGAAGTCCTCTTGAATGAAGTGGTAGTGGAGCGAGAGAGTGAGCCTTGCCCATCTGGGGAGGGAAGGCCTTTCCGGTGGAAGGAACGGCAGATGCCAAGGCCCAGAGGAAGGGAGAGCCAAAGACGTAGCCTTGGCCCCAAGTGAAATGGGGAGCGACATTCACCTAGTGGGGAAGACTGTGCCTGGGACCAGGATGCCCCGCTAGGGGTGGTGGGAAGTGGCGGGATGTTGGATCTATTTCTTTCCCTTTGGATTTCCTTCGAAACTGAGTGAATGAAACAAAGAGCTGGAAGGAAAGTGTCAGGAGCGATTGTTATCTTGGGGCAAAAATTAAATGACTCTGTCCCAGGATGTTGCAGCCACAGCGTAGTGGGAGCTAATGGGATTTGGAATCCAAACTGGTCTGTCGACTCGAAGCTTTGTATTTTGTCTCTTCCACCACACACCTGTTTTCAAGGATGGAGACTTAAATTAAAACGCAGGATAAAGAATATTTAGAGATTTCATGTGGAGTGACAAATCATGGCATTTGATAAAGGTCACAGGAAAGATTTTCATGTTTACTTGTCTGGAATAAATATGCATCGTGCCTGGCAAATGCAGGATCCACATGAAGGGCTTAATAATCGTCTATTGGTGACAAAATGCTAATTAATGGTTAACCATATTTTGAAACAGAAGTGTATTATGAAATCTCTTATTTATATGACAAGATTTTCAAAATACCCCTGGATGACTTTAAACTTGATTCTTCTCCCTCTCGCTCCCTATGCTTTCTACCATATAGAACGGTGCAGATCTTCTCATTTCGCATATTCTTCTCTGTAAGTAGTTTCCTGAGAAGTTTAAAGTTTCCCAAGATATTATTCTCCGGAAGGAACGAAGGAAGGGAGGGAGGGAGGAAGGAGCCCCCACCCATCCCCAGTTACCCCCTGTGCAGAGTGTCTGGGGGTTACTCATCTAAGCAGCTATGGATCCCAAACCCAAGGTCTGTTGTCATGATTCTCCCCAGCCTAGGGTCGACTTGGCTGAATCCCCAAGGTGACCTTCTCTGCCCAAACGAGTAAGTAGAAATGATAATAAACGTATTATTCAATGTCTGATCTAAAACTGGTTTAAAGAGGGGCGCCTGGGTAGCTCAGCCGGTTGAGCGTCCAACTTCTGTTCAGATCATGATCTCGCAGTCTGTGAGTTCGAGCCCCGCATTGGGCTCTGTGCTGACAGCTGGGAGCCTCGAGCCTGCTTCGGATTCTGTGTCTCCCTCTCTCTCTGCCCCTCCCCTGCTCGTGCTCTGTGTGTGTGTCTCTCTCTCTCTCAAAAATAAACATTAAAAACATTTTTTTTAACTGAAAACCTGGTTTAAAGACTTGTAAAAGAAAAAGAAAATAATTCTAGATCATTGCTGGTAGATTTCCCATGTGAACTTCTAAGAAATAGCGGTGCTGTAATTCTTGGTATTGTTATTTTCTAAAACCATCATTCATATTTAAAGTTTTCCTGTATGGTCGACCATTGATTATTTAGTAGCATGTTGTTTAACTTCCATGTTTTTGTGGTCTTTCCAAATTGTTTCTTCTGCTCGACTTCCAGTTTCATAGCCCTGTGGTCGGAAAAGGTACATGGTGTGATTTCAATCTTTTTGTCTTTGTGGAGGCCTGTTTTGTGACCTAATATGTGATCTATTCTGGAGAATGTTCCATGTGCACTTAAAAAGAGTGTGTGTTCTGCTGTTTTAGGATAGAATGTTCTGAGTCTATCTGTTAAGTCCATCTGGTTCCTTGTACCATTCAAGGCCTGGGTGGCTCAGTTGTTAAGCATCTTACTTCTGCTCAGGTCATGATCTCCCAGTTTGATTCGTGAGCTTGAGCCCTGCATTAGGTGAGCCCCACTTCTCTCTCTTTCCCTCTCTCTCTGCCCCTCACTCACTTGTGCCCCCCCCCATGCAAAAAAGCCATTGCTTTCTTGTTGATTTTCTGTTTAGATGATCTGTCCATCGGTGTAAGTGGGGCGATAAAGTCCTACACTACTATTATGTTATTATCAATCTGTTCCTTTATGTTTGTTATTGTTTTATCTACTTGGCAGCTCCCATGTTATGTGCATAAATATTTATAGTTGTTATATCTTCTTGGATTGTCTCCTTTATGATTATAAACTGCCTTTGTCTCTTGTTACAGTCTTTGTTTTATTTCTTACTTTTAAAAATGTTCATTTATTTATTTTTGAGAGAGAGAGAGCATACGCACAAGCAAGGGAGGGGCAGAGAGAGAGAGATAGAGACACACACACACACACACACACACACACACACACACACACAGAATCGGAAGCAGGCTCCAGGCCCTGAACTGTCAGCACAGAGCCTGATGCAGGACTCGAACCCATGAACTGTGAGATCACGACCTGAGCCCAAGTTGGGACATTCAACCGACGGAGCCACCCAGGCAGCCCGCAGACTTTGTTTTAAACTCTAGTTTGTCTGATATAAGTATTACTACTCCAGCTTTCCTTTGGCATCTATTTGCATGATAAATGTTTCTCCACCTCTCACTTTCAATCTGCAGGTGTCTTTAGGTTTAAAATGAATCTTCTGCAGGCAGCGTATAGGTGGGTCTCGTTTTTTTTTTTTTTTTTATCCATTATGACTCCGTGTCTTTTCATTGGATCATTTAGTCCGTTCACATTCAAAGTAATTATTGATAGATACGTATGTGTTGCTATTTTATTACTTGTTTCGTTGCCGTTTCTGGAGATTTTCTCTGATTTTTTTCTTTGTCACTTCTGGCCTCTCCTTTGCACCCAAAAAGTTTCCTTTACTATTTCTTGCAGGGCCGGTTTAGTGGCCATGAACTCCTTTAGTTTTTGTTTGTCTGGGAAACTCCTCATCTCTCCTTCTATTCTGAATGGTAGCCTCGCGGGTAGAGTGTTCTAGGCTGCAGATTTTTCCCATTCAGCACATTGAGTATCATGCCACTCCCTTCTGGTCTGCCAAGTTTCTGTTGAGATATCTTCAGCCAGCCTTATGGATTTCCCCTTGTAAGATAAGAACTTCTTTTGTCTTGCTGCTTATAAGATTTTTTATTACTATATTTTGCTAATTTAATTATGGGATGTCTTGGTCTTATCCTACTTTGTTGACTTTGATGGAAGTTCTCTGTGCCTTCTGGATTTACAAGTCCGTTTCCTTCCCCAGACTAGGGAAGGGTCCTGCTATTATTTCTTGGAATAAGTTTTCTGCCCCCGTTTCTTTCCCTTCTTCTGGGACTCCTATGATATGAATGTTATTACATTTGATAGAGTCCCTGAGTTCCCTAAGTCTATTCTTGCCTTATAGAATTCCTCTTTCTTTTGTTCAGCTTCAGGATTTTCCATTATTTTGCTTCTAGGTCAGTAATTCATTCCTCTGCTTCTGCTGGCCTGATGTTCATCACAGCAAGCCTGTTTCCAATCTCAGTAATTGCATGTTTCATCCTGGATTGATTCTTTTTCACCTTTGTAATCTCTGCGGTAAGGGTCTCACTGATGTCTTCTTTTCTCAAGCCCAGTGGTATCCTTACAATTGTTGTTTTAAATTCTCCATCCATCACGTTACTTCTATTTGTTTCACTTAGATCTCTGGCTGTCGTCTCATCCTGTCCTTTAATTTGGTATAGAATCCTCCATCTTGGCATTGCGTCTAAGTCTCTGTCTTCTTCTCTGTGTTAGAAAAGTCAGTTATATCTCCTGCTTCTGAGGGTGATGGCCTTACGCAGAAGAGGTCATGTAGTGCCCAGGCTCTGGCACTTCGGGGAGCGTCCCTCGCGTGTGCTCTGCTGCTGTGTTGTGGCTGCTCCGTCCTTCAGGCCAGTCATCTGCGGATGCACTCCTTGCTTACCGTGGGTGGCGTGTGGTCCCTGGCCTGAATGCGGGGAGTTTTAACTAGGCGTGCTCTGGTCTGCTTGTGGAATGAGACCTGACACCACCTCCACCAGAACTGAGGCCCTGCAGGACTCTCTGCAGGGAGACATGGTGCGGGCAGGGGTTCGCACTGGCCTTCTGGGTCAAGGGCCCACCGCACTGGGACTGAGGCCAGCTTGACCGAGAAGGGCAGTCCCGCCAGAGCGCGAGGGTATGGGGCCTGGTAAGTTAGGCAACCGTGCCAGCACTGGGCTCATTCCCGCAGGTGCCTCTGCATTTATGCTGAGGGGCGGGGGAGGGAAATGGCTAGTAAGCTCCTTTGTCCCCAGAGAGCCATCTCCATGAATGCTGCCTCTATGGGACATGGGACACGCTCCGAGAAGAGCAAATAATCCCCCCCCCCCACCCCGTGCGCCCCAGGAGGTCTTCAGGTCACTGCTTCCATGATGTCTGCCCCCAGGTTGTTGGCCGCCTTCCCTCCGGGAGCAGCATCGTGCCCTCTGGGCTTCATCCCAGCCTAGCCAGCTGGCCTTTAAAACTCTAGGCTTTAAGCCCCCCTGGTTGTAAGAGCTCACAAAATTCAGTCCCTCCTTTTCCAAGCAAATGGCTTTGGGGACATGTTCTCCTTGTGTGTTCCCTTATGCGTTCTTCTCTCTCTCTCCTGCCCTTTTCCGTGACCACGGTTCCCTCCAAGCACCTCCCAGCATCCTCCAGCACCAGTGACCCATGTCTCCCCTAAACCACATCTCCACACCCCCTACCTTCGTTGATGTGGCCTCTTCTTTCCCTTTAGTTGTGGAATTTGTTCCGGCCGTCTTCAGATTGGTTTCTGGGGTATTTAGGATGATTTGATAGCTCTCTAGCTGTGTTCACGGGAGGAGATGAACCTAGGTCTCCTGTTCCTCCATCATCTTCCTCTCTCTAGTTTTCCTGCATGAGGAAAGCCTTTAGATTAGGGTTTCTCGATAGTGACACTCTTGACATCTTGGGTCACTGTGGTTGGCGTGTCCTGTGCGCTGTGAACTGTTCGTCCCTGGCCTCCCTAGCCATCCACCCGCTAGATGCCATCCGTGCCTCCTCCTTGCGACAAGCAAAACGGACTCTAGGCGTTCTCAAGTGTCCGGGGGGCAAGACCACATCCGGTTGAGAAGCATTCCCACAGCTGCAGATATAATTATAGATATAGATGAATTCACAGAAAATGGACTGAAAGCTCTTTTAACAAGCTACCCCGGAAAGTGAGGTGAGGGATGAATTCCACAAGCCAAAGGCTTGCATTTTATAATTTCTAAACCACTGTTTTGAATAATTTTTGTAAGCCTTTAGTGCCTCTATAATTTAAAAAGCACTCAGAGAAGCTCTCAATCAGCTAGGTCTTTCCCCTAAGCTAAGATTTCCCAGGGAAAGTAACCTGCTTAAATACCTGAGAAAGTCAAATAAGACCCTCATCTGAGACCCAGAATTTGGAATTGCTTGTTCTTTAAAAGCAATTACATTTGCCTGGAGAAGCATCTCTTCTGCCTTGGTAATGCTCCAGGCTGTTGAAATACCACATTTGCAAAAGTACACCCACGGTATAACCTATCCAGTTTCTTCCTCCGTTTAGGCTCACCCACGCGGGCGTCTCGGGGAACCAGACAGCAAAAGCCGAAGGCTCTAACAGGGATACGGTGGGCCGAGTTGTGCGCCACCGGCCTGTCCCTTTCAGCGGACATCTGAAAATCGCAAAGTGGGGCCCACTGCTGCATGATGATAAAGGTAATACAGTCAGCGGGGGCTCGCCTGGCACTTGCCCCCACCCTCCCAGGACACCCTAGGCTGGTTTCATTCCTCTCCGAATGAAAAGCATAAGCTTTTTGTGTTTCTAGTCAAATGCTCCGCAACCTCCTTGCTGTGCCGTCAGCAGTTATTCACAGTTCACAGAGGACACTTTGAAAATTCCTTTACCATCACCTGTTACAGCTCTGCTTCTAATCATAGAGTTTTCTAAAACTTACATGTATAAAATACGGGTTTTAATGTATTTTTTATAAAGTAAGTTCTATGTATCATTTTTCTGCTTTTCCCTTTACTCTCGAAAGCCAGAAGCAACGGCGGGCGGCCGGGACTGGGACGTGACGTGCTTGACATGCTTGGGACAATTTTTAAAATAAGCAGGCTGGGAGGGGGCACCTGCGTTGAGCATCAGGCTTCGGTTCAGGTCAGGATCTCATTTTCGTGAGGTCAAGCCCCGCCTCAGGCTCTCTGTGGTCAGCACAGAGCCCGCTCTGGATCCTCTGTCTCCCTCTCTCTCTCTGCCCCTCCCCTGCTCGTACTCTCTCTCTCTCTCTCTCTCAATCTCTCTCTCTCTCAAAAATAAATAAATATTTTAGAATTTACAAATAATAAGCAAGTAGGCAGACTTTTGGTTTATAGTTTGAAGACTCGGTTCCAAACATTTCATGTCAAGTGAAAGACAAAACTCGTATTTAAAAAAAAAAGACATAAAGCTATGCTCAGAATAAGCTAAACATCTCTGCAGGTCAGAAATGGAACAGAGACACAAACTGGTGATCCAGGCTGAGTGTGGGCCAAGAAACAGGAAGAGGGGATGGGAGTTTGGGGGTGTCAGGAAGTACCAGCACCCACAGCAGGCTGAGAAACAGAACGTGGTTCCATGGTGGCTCTCCCGGCCAAGCCAGTAAGATCTAAACGTGCAGCCCGTGAACACCAGCCCAGGACAGTGAATAAGTGGAGTTGACATCTGTCCCTAACACGTCTACCAACTTCCTAGAGTGAAGACATTGCCTACCAAGTACATTTCCCCCATCAGCTTCAGAGCCCTTTTTCACGTCACCCATGAAAATGTTACTTTGTTATACCATCATGTGGCTCCAAAACCTTGTTATTAGGTTCTTTGCTAGTAACCAAAATGTTCAAGCTCTTTCTCATTCTGTTGCCATTCAAAACCTTCTGCAAAACCTGCGGATCCTAAAAATGAAGGCTAGCATAAGATACTTTGCTCCCGATTCTCAAGAGAGCTGTCGTGTCCCATTCCCCAGTGAGGAGAGGTTGAAGTGGACCTCCGTTGTGGTAACTGCTTGCTTCCCTTCCCCAGGGTGTCTTCTAGGGACCATACCTCTGCCACGCCAGTCCGAGGGGGATTTATGTAAACTTTTGCTTTCTACTTCCAGAACCAAAATGTCTTTGATTTTCCATTGCCACCGAGCTGTAGGCTTGTTCCTTTTAACTCCCCCCCCGCTTCACTAACAGTTTTTATACCTAAAACAGCTACTCAAGCCAGCTGGAGCTTCTGAGCAATGTCAAGTCATCGCTAATTACAGCTTCCCCGGGGAAGAAAATAATTTGCCCCCCGCCGTTAGCTCTTTCAATCTGGTGCCGGTAAGAAGGAACCTAGGATTTTGCAGCTCGGGTTTCCGGGGATTCACATCCCAGAGTAACACCTCAGCCTTTCTTTTCTGCGCCCACACTTTGACAAAGGGTTTTTGAAAAAGACCAGGTCTTCATGAGACCCCCCCCCCCGCCCCCATGTACCCATTCATTCCCCTCTTCTTGGATACTCAGAGCTCGTAGAAAAGTCCATTTCTGCCACGATACTAAAGATAATATTTCAACGCGGCAGTTTGGGGAGGGAAGTCCCGGGACCGGCAGCATCAGCAGCGTCTGAGACCTTGTGAAAAAAATGTAAATCTTGAGGATCCACCCGAGACCTACTGAGTCCACGGGACGCTGTCACCCTACCATTTGAGACACTACTCTACCCCGTGCCTTCCTTCCACTTCCGGTTGTTCGGATTAACCCAAGAATTCCTTTAAGAGGTCATACGATTTGTTTACCTTTTCATATAAATTGTTATGTTCAGAAGCTTAGGGCGAATTAACTCGGAGAGCAAAGTGATGCCAAGGTTCTGGATGAAGTTTTGGGGCGATGGGGGGTCCGGAGCCAACGGCCAAGAACGAATTCTTGAAGACGTGCGAGAAGAGGATTTTATTAAAGCACAGGGACAGGACCTGGGCGCAGAAAGAGCTGCACTGCGGCTGTGACGGGTAACTCGTTATATACCTTCGGGTTGGGAGGCGGTCAGGGATAGAGGAAGTCCCTAAGGAATTTTGGGAGCAAGGTTACCAGGACCTTGAGGGGCTGGGTGTCGCTAGGGAAACACCACGTGTTACCATTTAATAAAACCTCAGTCCGCGCTATCAGTGCCACGAGCCATGAGATCATGACCTGAGTGGGGCACTTAACTGACTGAGCCACCCAGGTGCCCCCTCCTGCATCGTGAGTTTCTTTAAAGAGACAGGGTGATGCTGAAGTTTGTACAAATGGGCGAGGCTGTGTTCCGGTAAAACGATGCTTACAAAAACACGGAGAGGGGAGGGTTTGTCACCAAGGCCCCCACGGACTGGCCCCGATCTAGAAGAGTAGTTCATCAGTTTGGCGTAAGACCACCAGCAGCGGCACCTGGTTACTTATTCTAGAGGCCGCTTTTAGGCCAACAGGCTTGATCAATGGAGTGCGGAAAGGGCCGTACAGACCGCTTGGCTGAATACCGACCCCGCCCATCAGGCCACCCACCCCTGAATAGCCATGGGCCCTAACTGACCAGTGGGCTACTTACAACCAGGCACAGTTAGCAAAAAGGGGAAGATTCCATGCGTTGCCATACCTCCCCATCTTCCCTCTTTACAACAGCCCCCACCCACTGCCTCCTTGCAGACAGTCTCTCCTCTGCTGGCCTGGCCCCTGCTCTCCACGAGGGAGCCAGAGGCGAGCTGAGGGCGAAGCACAAGCAAACACCGCAGACCCCTCTCTCCCCCCTCCAGGCGGGATGTGTGTGAAGTTTCTGGGCACTCCTGGCTGCCCTAAAGCTAAGAGAAGGAAAAAAGAAATGGTTGAAGTGTAGAGATCAGTCATGCAGGACACGAGTCTCCATCTGTTTACAAATGGCCTAGTGAATTCGAAGAAAAAGGCAATCCTATGAATAGCCTCATCTCCAGAAACCCATAGACTCTGTTTCCTGGAGCCCCAGCCTCGCCCTCCCCTCCAAAGTGATGTGGGGAACACAGGCAGGAAGGAAATGTCCATAAAATGTAATTTCTGTATCACCTGCAGCCCCTTAACAAATACTGGAGGCAAATACAGAGGGCAGCCTTTCTCCAGGAAGCCCCTACAGTCCTAATGTTAATGCTTTGCTAGAGGGGAAAACCACCTTAGCTTGACAATAGCTAGGCCCCCAGTAAGTCTTTAGCATGTGAAAGTCTCTTTGGAAATTCCCTCTTGGCTTTGCCACCCCTACACTTGCTGGGCAGCTCTCCCCCCCTTCCCCCCCGCCCCCACTTCTGTCCCGGTGCTTTAATAAAATCACCTTTTTTTTGCACCAAAGACGCCTTCGAGAATTCTTTCTTGGCTGTTGGCTCCAGACCCCCACCCCCACTCCAAAACCGCATCAGCTCCCTTGCGCCGCATTCAATACAGTTCTATCTCCGTTGTTCTGCCTCAGGTGAATTCTTGTCACCGCCAGCAGCACCGCTGTTTTTTTCCCACCCGTTCAGTCGCCCCACACTTGGGAGGACCCTCCTCTGATTGGGAGAGACACTCCATTTAGGCACCACGCTTATAAGAAATGCAAATTCTTAGGTTTACCCAAAACTTAGTGAGTCTAGGATCCAGGAATCTGTTTTAAGGACACTTGCAGGTGATTTGGACGCTCAATTTTGAGACTCACTAGAAGAGGGATGGTCAGCCTTGGCTACGCGTTAGAACCCCCCGGGCCCACCCTAGACCATTTCTATCAGACCCTCGGGGTAGGACTCCAGCATCAGTGTTTTTAAGAGTTCCCGGTGATGTGGACATTCGCCTAAGTTTGTGACACAGAAGACACAGAAGTCTAAAGAGACTGTTAGATTCTCCTTTCTTCCCAAATCATATTGAGACGGGGCTAGGCCGGTCATGTCTACGCCCTACGCATTATCTTTCCCATTTTCGGGAACTGGCTTCAAAATTGCTCAACCCATTGATTTCATAGGACATGTTTTTGTTTTTCCCCAACCACTTAGTACTGGCCCTGAAAGATCACAGCTCAATCAAAGTCATCTCTGGGTCCATCTGTGGTCATTTGCTGCCCTTGGCAGAAGGTAAAAAACCGCATGCCCTCAGGAAACACGGTCTCAAGATCAGAGACAGTGGATAGGAGGCAGATTCTCTTCTGAGCCTAAATAGACGATCAACGCCATCATTTCTCCCTTCCCTGACGCAAAGCCAATTTCTACAACCAGAGATATGGGGTAAATTCTCTCTGGCTTGAAGGCAGCTTTTGCTTTTAAAAGGCTGAGTAGAATACTCTGGCTTCTCTTCAGATCGTATAAATCTTTCGCCTTTTACTAAAAGGCTGATTAGAGGCGAAGCCAGCACCCTTTCTTGGGGCCTGCAGCCCACAGGACACCTCTGTTTAGGCAACATTATGACAGGTGGTGCTCACAGAGCGACCAGGATTGAATTTCAGCGTGAGTGCAGACTTCACAGCTGAGAGTGGTTTGGAACCTCTCAAGAGGCTCATTTCAGTTGGTGTTGCAACCGGCTTGGGCATCTGTCCTTTAAATCCTCTCTACTCGGGGCACCTGGGTGGCTCAGTCGGTTAAGTGTCCAGCTCTTGCTTTTGGCTCATGATCTCACAATCCGTGGGTTGGAGTCCCACACCGGGCTCCATGCTGGCAGTGTAGAGCCTACTTGGGATTCGCTTTGTCTCCTTGTCTCTCTGACCCTGCCCTGCTCACTTTGTGTGTGTGTCTCTCTCTCTCTCTCAAAATAAATAAGTAAACTTTATAAAATCCCTTCTACTCAAAGTGTGGTCCTCTGATCTGCAGCATGGACATCACCTGGGAGCTTGTCAGAAATGCAGAATCTCGGGCCCCACCCCAGACATGCTGAATCAGAGTCTGGGCTTCAACGAGAGTCCCAGCAGGCTGTGTGCACGGCAAAGTGTCAGAAGCACTGCTTTAACCTTTGCAGAAATGCCGTCGGTGAGGGATTTGGTAAAGCAAAAATAAAAATATAACTGAGAGTGTAGTTGAGAGCCGCCGGATTGAGCAGCAAGGAAGGGGCCGTGTCCGAAGTCACATACCCTCAAACTAAGTAACAGACATCATATTGCAAGCATTTCTCTAGGCTCTAGAGGTTGCCGTGACTAAATGTTGTTAAACACCGGAACCATGAATCGTGACTCTAGTTTGGCTTTCTAAGGGAGACAGAAAGTGAAGGAGAAGCACGTGGTTGAATTTCAGGGTCACGGAGCAGAAAGGGTAGCTACCACGATGGATGAGAGACATTTTACACTACAGGTCAGACATTCGGAAGGTGCGAACTACCTCTTAATGACACATGAAGGATTATTGGAGATCTGACTTTTCCTCCTCGAACTCGGGGGAGAGGAGGGATAAGTTGGTTGAACCACATCCATTAAGTGCTATTGCAATGAACTGCAGTCATTTTAGATCAATACAGAACTTTATGGCCCACTGAGTCAGGTTTCTGTGGTTGGTTTTGTTCAACAAGAGAACATGTTTGGCCCCTCCGAGCACCACATTACCGGGGCAGTCACAATGGCACTGTCAAATATGGAAACGCATGATGAAATTTCTAAGTGGTCCTAGACTAAATTGGTTGGTGAAAGAGGTGGTCTAATTGTACACAGAACAGACACCCAATCAATACTGCTTCAAAGAACAATAGCAGTAGCTACCGTTTACAAAGCTACTGCATTTGGACACAGTTCTAAGTGCTTTTCATGTTGCAACTTGTTTTATTTCAGCAGCTCTGTGAGGTAGGTGTTATTATGATCCTATCGTATAGTCAGTAAGGATTCAGAGAGTGTGAACAATTTACCCAACTGATAATGGATGGAACGGGAGATCAGAGCCAAGCGGTAGGCAGCAGAGTCTGCATAAGTAGCTACTAGGCAACATCACCTCGTGGATGAACAATACTATACGAGAACATGGAAGTCTGACAAAAAAATCTGGGCAAGGTAATGAATTGGATCTAAAAGTTAGAGATGGGGGGGTGGGGCGCGCCTGGGTGGCTCCGTCAGTTAGGCGTCTCACTCGATTTCAGCTCTGGTCATGATCTTACAATTCATGGGTTCGAGACCTGTACTGCGCTCTAAGCTGATAGCGTGGAGAATGCTTGAGATTCTCTCTCTCTCTCTCTCTCTCTCTCTCGCTCTCTCGCTCTCTCGCTCTCGCTCTCGCTCTCGCTCTTGCTCTCTCTCTGTCTCTAACACTCTCTGCCCCTCCCTTACTTGTACACACACACTCTCAAAATAAATGAATCAACTTGAAAAAAATAATACAGGCACCTGGATGGCTCAGTCGGTTAAGCATCCAACTTCGGCTCAGGTCATGATCTCGTGGTTTGTGAGTTCGAGCCCCACGTCGGGCTCTGTGCTGCTCTGTGCTCGGAGCCTGGAGCTTCACATTCTGTATCTCCCTCTCTCTCTGCCACTCCCCGGCTCGTGCTCTGTCTCTGTCTCTGAAATAAATAAACATGAAAAAATTAAAAATAATAAAAGTTAGAGATGGAACAGGATGTTTACGTTTTCAGAGGAGACATGAGTCTGAGTATCTCTCTCCTCTTTGTTTTTTCATTTTCCAACCAAGTCTACACTCTTTCTATAGCTTCTGTCCTTCCCTCATTTTTATATTGCCAGGGCCCTTCTATTTCCGGGGCTCTAATGTTTTCAATAAAAAGAATTCAGACACACACAATTATTATTATTTAAGTTGGCGCAGTGTTGACTATTCCCCTAGAAATAGGTTGTGTCTTGATCCATGAAAGGAAACAGTCTATACTTCTGCCTGTTTGTACTCTGCACATATAATGAGCACTTCATCTGTTTCTTGGCTGATAAATTATTATTATTATTTTTTTAAATGTTTTATTTATTTCTAGGAGAGAGAGAGAGACAGCGTGAGCAGGGGAGGGTCAGAGAGAGAGGGAGTCACAGACTGAAACAGGCTCCAGGCTCTGAGCCGGCAGTCAGCACAGAGCCCGACGCGGGGCTCGAACCCACAAACCGCGAGATCATGACCTAAGCGAAAGTCGGACGCTTAACCGACTAAGCCACCCAGGCGCCCCTTGGCTGATAAATTATTATAGCTAAGATATTACTAGCTTAAGGTTTTGTTTCTCAAACTTCTTCACCTGAGCCAGACAGATTCTAGGGTGGGCCTCTTGATCCCCAGCTCCTGGTAGTCACGTTCTTATACAATCCCTCTCTCCTTGAGTGTAGGTAAGACATGTGGCTTGATTCCAAGCCACAGAATATGGCAAAGGGTGACAGGATGTATGTGATTATACATACATGACGGTGTTACAGAAGACTTTGATGTGTCTTCCTAGAAGACTGTCCCTTGCTGGCTTTGAGGAAGCAAGCTGCCATCTTGGATGCTGTCGGAAGGAGAGGACCACACAGTGAGGAGCGGAGGGCGGCCTCTAGCCAACAGCCCACAACAAACTGGGGGGAACGAAATGATGCCAATACCTGTACGAGCTTGGACATAAATCCTTCTCCAGCTGAACCCTTAGATGAGAATTGCCTTCTCCTTCCATCCTCAGAGCCTTAATGACTCTCAGTCAACCCTACTTCCAACATAATCCCTTCCCCTAGCCATGTGGTTTGGTTTAATCTCATGATCCATCACCATTTCCCACCTGGGCTACCATAGATAAAATAGGCTAATCTCCAATAGTCTCCTCAAGTTTGACTTTCTCTGTTTAAATAACACCACAGGAGGGTGTAGGAACAGTCTGGAATGGATGGACTTTGGCATTCGTTTGACACTCTCTGCTAGAATGAGGTAAAAATAGTTCTTGAACAAAACATGTCTCCCAGGGATGAACAAGGATTATTGTAGACAATATACTTCAGATATATTTCAAGGAAGAAAATCATTTTCCTAAAGGCGACATAATCCGCAAGGATTTGTCCTGCCCTTTTACTTTATTAATCAGCTTTGTTCCCCACACGCAAGACCTAGGGGCATACTTTGCATAGCTAGACGTTGCCATAAATAAAATAGCCAAATGTTGAACCCCCAGCAGCACAAAGAACTGGCAGAGACGATGAAATTAAAATATCCTTTAACATAATCGATTTTTCCGCCAGAATTTTCTCCCCACACAGCGTTATAAGTGGAAGGGTTGCTTTTCAAAGCTTCATCACCACCGGTCCGGAGCAGCTCACCAGGGGGTGTGGGCCTCTTCATCTTCCAGCTACAATTTTCACTAAACCACACCATAGTCATGCCACGTACATAATATGCTCATGCCTCATCTTGTTATAATTAACCTTCCAATCAGGGAAAGAAACTAGCAAAGATGCTAATAACTCACTTATTTTTATTCTCTTTCTCTTCTTTGATCAATAGGCAATTAGAATGGGGTCTCCATGTTGCCAGGGCCTGTAATTTTACAGTCTGTGCTGCTCAATTTGGCTCTTACCGGGGGTGGTGTGTGGGTTTTAAACCTTTTTACACTGAGCATTTCCAACACACGAGAACTAACCAGAATACTTTCAGAGCAAGTTAGACAATAATTTTCTAGAATCTCCCTTGACACAAGAGGGAAGCAAATCTGTCGTAATTGCATAGAAAAAAAATACACAATAGGCATTTCTATTCTCCAATTATGGTTCCTTTTGAAGCGAGTAGTGCTGTTCAGTAATAACACGTGTGTTATGGGTGGACTCCCTTCTGTGATGCATTCGAGATTTCTCATCTGTGTTCATTCTTTTTTTTTTTTTAATGTTTTTATTTATTTCTGAGAGAGAGAGAGACAGCGTGAGCAGGGGAGGGTCAGAGAGAGGGTGATACAGAATCCGAAAAAGACTCCAGGCTCTGAGTTAGCTGTGAGCACAGAGCCCAACACGGGGCTCGAACCCACGAACCATGAGATCATGACCTGAGCCGAAGTCGGAGGCCCAACCAACTGAGCCACGCAGGCGCCCTTCATCTGTGTTCATTCTTACCGCAATGATAAGACCCAGGGGCGTCTGGCCCCTGTTCCTCACTGGCCTGCTCTCTGGGGTCTTATGACTCTAACTGGTCTATTCCTTAGTCACGCTTTACCCCCTGCCTGTTGCAGGCCCTTAAAAGCCCAGTTTTCCCTTTGCCTGGAACTCCCTGCCCTTTCTCTTCCCCTAGTGCCTAGTTATGCTTTGTAGCTCAGCACTCGTGGTATTTCCTCAAGCAAGCCTCGCCCCAGCCTCTGATCTAGGTTAGCTTCCTTAGCTATGTGCTTTCATAGGTTTGCAGCCATACGCTTATTTACATATTTATTTGATTAGCCTTGAGTCCCTCATGAAATTATGAATTCCATGGAAGTAGGGAGCAAGTCTGCTTTTTGCTCGTTTTCTCAGCACACAGTGGGTGCTGAGTACTTGGTACATAAAGTACTGAATGAACAAATGGTGATTTGAGGTTTTTTTTTTTTTTTAAGAGAGAGAATGTGCATGTGTGTGTATACGTGTGAGCAGGGGAGAGGCAGAGGAGAGAGATCATTTTTTTAAAAAGATTTATGTGTGTGTGTGTGTGTGTGTGAGAGAGAGAGAGAGAGAGAGAGAGAGCACGAGAGCACGAGAGAGCGAGCACAAGTAGGGGAGGGGCAGAGAGACAGGGGGACAGAGGATCCGAAGTAGGCTCCAGGCTGACAGCAGTGAGCCCGATGCCAGACTCGAACTCAGAAACTGTGAGATCGTTGACTTGAACCAAAGTCAGATGCTCAACCAACTGAGCCACCCAGCTGCCCCCGGAAAGAGAGAATCTTAAGCAGGCTCCCCACCCAGCACGGACCCTGGCATAGGTCTCGATCTCACAACCATAAGATCATGACTTGAGCCAAAATCAAGGGTTGGATGGATAACTGACTGAGCCCCCCAGGCGCCTGGGGATGCGTTTTTGCACTGTACCAGAAACTATGTGCAAAGAAACTAAAATAAGAGCGGAGGAGATATTATACAAACAAACGAAACAGAAGAGAGTTAAAGAAAGTTTCTAGGGGGAAGAAGGAATAAAGGTGGAACTACAGCCAGAGAGAGACTAAAACGAAACAGAGGAGGGGCGCCTGGGTGGCTTAGTCGGTTAAGCGTCTGACTTTTGCTTAGGTCATGATCTCGCAGTTCGTGGGTTCGAGCCCCGCGTCGGGCTCTGTGCTGACTGCCAGCTCAGAGCCTGGAGCCTGTTTCAGTCTGTGACTCCCTCTCTCTCTGACCCCCCCTGCTCACACTGTCTCTCTCTCGCTCTCCTAGAAATAATTAAAAAAAAAAACGAAACAGAGGAAGAGCCACGGAAACCATTGGAGGGGATGGTCATCCCGACTAAAGAGCCTAAAAGAGAGACCCATGACTTTTGGGGCTATTTTATAGGTTTGTTGCCAGATGGGACTGACTCAACAATCCAGGGCCAGAGAGGTAGTTTCAGCTCGAGTTTTGTGGCCCTTAGTCCTTCAGGGGCTAGAATTTGGCTCCTTGGGGTGTAGGCAGAGGGAAATGAAGGTGAACCGAGTCAAGCCGACTGTGGAAGTCATGCGACAAACACTGATGAGAGTTTGCAGTGACAAATCAAAAACAAAATTTGTCTCTGCCTTGAGAATTTTTTTTTCTTTGGCCATCATTGAGCATACGACTTTTTTCTGTTTTGTCTTTGAGTAGAGTAGACCCACAATGCTACATTAGGTTCAGGTGTACAGCCTAGTGATTTGACAAGTTTATACATTATGCTGTGCTCACAAGTGTAGCTGTCGCTCGTCCTGACACATCCCTGTTACGATATCATTGACTGCATTCCCTATGCTGTGCCTTTTATTCCCGCGACTTACTCATTCCATGACTGGAAGCCTGTGTCGCCTTCTCCCCTTCACCCATTTTGCTCAGCCCCTCCCTCCCTCCCCAGTGGCCACCATTGGTTTGTTCTCTGTATTTATAGGTCTGATTCTGCCCTGTGTTTTACTCTTCTTAAAAAACTTTTAAATTTAATTTTTAAAGTTTATTTACATATTGAGAGAGACAGAGAGAGAGAGCAAGCACAAATAGGGGAGGGGCAGAGAGGGAGAGAGGGGGAGAGAGAGAATCCCAAGCAGGCTCACACTGTCTGTGCAGAGCCAACGCAGGGTTCGAATGCATGAACCGCGAGATCATGACCTGAGCCAAGGCTGGACACTTAACTGACTGAGTCACCCAGGCACCTCTCTTCTTTTTAGATTCCCCTTATGAGTGAAATCAAAAGGTATTTGTCTTTCTCGGTCTGACTTATTTCACGTAGCATAATACCCTCTAGGTCCACCCATTTTGTCTCAAATGGCAGCATCTCATCCTTTTTATGGCTGTGTAAATTGCTCTCTCTCTCTCTCTCTCTCTGTGTGTGCGTGCACACATACCACATTTTCCTTATCCATTTGTCTACTGATGGACACTTGGGTTGCTTCCGTATCTTGGCGATTGTAAATAGTGCTGCTATAAACATAGGGGTGCACTGTCTTTTCAAATTAATATTTCATTTTCTTTGGGTAAATATCCAGTGATATTTTAGTGGAATTACTGGATCTCATGGTATTTCTACTTAAAAAATTTTTTTTTCAACATTTACTTATTTTTGAGAGAAAGAGATAGACAGAGCATGAGCAGTGGAGGGGCAGAGAGAGAGAGGGAGACACAGAATCCCAACCAGGCTCCAGGCTCTGAGCTGTCAGCACAAAGCCCAACATGGGGCTCAAACTCACAAACCATGAGATCATGACCTGAGCTGAAGTCGGATGCTGAACTGACTGAGCCACCTAGGTGCGCTGGTATTTCTATTTTTAATTTTTTCAGGAACGACCATACTGTTTTCCACAGTGGCTGTACCAATTTCCATTTCCACCGACAGTGCACAAGGGGGTCTATTTTCTCCACATCCCTGCTAACACTTACTCTTGTCATTTTTATTTTAGCCATTCCAACTGGTGTGCTAATCTCACTGTGGTTTTGATGTATATTTCCCTGATGATGAGTGATGTTTAACATCTTTTCATGTGTCTGTTGGCCATCTGGATGTCTTCTTTGGAAAAATGTCTATTCAGTTCCTCTGCCCATTTTTTAATTGGATTGTTTGGCTTTTTTGTGTTGAATTGTATAAGTTCTTCATATATTTTGGATATCGACCCCTTATTGGATATATCATTTGCAAATATCTTCTCCCATTCAGCAGGTTGACTTTTTGTTTGGTCGATGGGTTCCTTCTCTATGTAAAGGTTTTTTGTTTTCTGTGTATATGTTTTTGGTGTGGGCCCTATGGTTTAGTTTTGCTTTTGCTTCCCTTGCCAGAGGAGACCTATCTCGAAAAACATTGCTGTGGCTGAAGTCAGAGAAATCACTGCCTATGCTCTCTTCTACGAGTTTTATGGTTTCAAGTCTCACATTTAGGTCTTGGATCCATTTCAAGTTTATTTTGTGTATGGTGTTAGAAAGTGGTCCGGTTTCTGGGGCGTCTGGGTGGCTCAGTTGGTTAAGCAACAGATTCTTTTTTTTTTTTTATTTTTTTTTTATTTTTTTTACAAATAGTTTATTGTCAAATTAGTTTCCACATAACACTCAGTGCTCATCCCCAAAGTGCCCTCCTCCATGCCCATCCCCCCCTCCCCCCCACATCCCTCAGTCCTCAGTTTTTGTCAGCATTCAAGAGTCTCTCATGGTTTGCCTCTCTCCCTTTCCCCCACCATTTCCGCCCTTCTTCTCCCCCTTGGTCCTCTGTCAAGTTCCTCCTAATCCTCCTATACGTGCAAACATATGGTATTTGTCCTTCTCTGCCTGACTTATTTCGCTCAGCATAACACCCTCAAGGTCCATCCATGTTGCTACACATGGCCAGATTTCATTGTTTCTCATTGCCATGTAGTATTCCATGGTATAGATAAACCACATCTTCTTGATCCATTCATCTGTTGATGGACACTTAGGCTCTTTCCTTGTTTTAGCTATTGTGGAGAGTGCTGCTATGAACATTGGGGTCCATGTGCTCCTATGCCTCAGCATTTCTGTATCCCTTGGGTAAATTCCTAGCAGTGCTATTGCTGGGTCATAAGGGAGTTCTATTGTTAGTTTCCTGAGGAACCTCCACACTGTTTTCCAGAGGGGCTGTACCAGTTTACATTCCCACCAACAGTGCAGGAGGGTGCCCGTTTCTCCACATCCTCGCCAGCATCTCGAGTTCTCTGATTTGCTCATTTTAGCCACTCTGACTGGCGTGAGGTGGTATCTCAGTGTGGTTTTGATTTGTATTTCCCTGATGAGGAGGGATGCTGAGCATCGTTTCATGTGTCTGTTGGCCATCTGGATGTCCTCTTTGGAGAAGTGTCTGTTCATGTCTTCTGCCCATTTCTTCACTGGGTTGTTTGTTTTTCGGGCGTGTAGTTTGGTGAGTTCCTTATAGATTCTGGATATTAACCCTTTATCTGATATGTCATTTGCAACTATCTTTTCCCATTCCGTTGGTTGCCTATTAATTTTCTGGGTTGTTTCCTTTGCTGTGCAGAAGCTTAAGCAACAGATTCTTGATTTCGGCTCAGGTCATGATCTCATAGTTCATGAGATCTGCACTGTTAGCACAGAGTCTGCTTCTCTCTCTCTCCCTCTCTCTTTGCCCCTCCCCTGCTCTTACACACACACTCTCTCTCTCAAAAATAAACAAACATTGTTTTAAAGTTTCCTAAGTTTTCAATGTTAACTTAAAAAAAACATGGGGCACCTGGGTGGCTCAGTCGGTTAAGCGTCCGACTTCGGCTCAGGTCATGATCTCACGGCTTGTGGGTTCAAGCCCCACGTCAGGCTCTGCGCCGACAGCTCAGAGCCTGGAGCTTGCTTCAGATTCTGTATCTCCCTCTCTCTCTGACCCTCTCCTGCTCATGCTGTCTCTCTCTCTCTCTCTCTCCCAGCAAAAAATAAAATATTAAAAAGTTAAAAAAACATATATATAAAGGCATCATAATAAAACAACATCTGGCCATACTTTTATGGACTGATAGCATACAGTTTGAGACCTCTGGTTCTTGGCTTTTTTTTTTCTTTTGCACCATCCAATTTCCAGGCGAATATGTGACCTTGAGAATGAACCCAAATTCAGAGTTAGAACCATCTCATAAGCATTTTGCTTACTTCACTGATGTGTGGGGAAGGAGATGCGTTAAAGCTAAATGACTGCCCAGAGGTGTACATTCAGAGCAGTTTGTCTTCCAAGCAGCTGTTTCAAGTGTCAAGGGCGAACTTTAGCTAGCAAGCACAATCTGTAATTCATATGTGATTATCTCATCTGGCTCTCTTGTTGAGGGACAATGAAGTAACAGAAAAAATTGGGCTTGATTTGATAGGCGACAGTCACACATGATTGAAGTGATTTCATCTTAGGTATATATAGTTTTGTACATCCAGGGTCGCCTTTCTTTTCCAGTTTCAAAGATTTCCCCCTCGCCCGTGAAGCTGGTGCCTGATTGTTTCCCGATTGTTGAAAATGAAGCATTTTGTCCCGGCTTCCTTTGGATGAACGGGTGTTGTTCGGTTTCTTGAACTTTTGGCACTATCCCGTAGTCCCCTACGTAGTCAAGTAGCAGCGTATTTGCGCGCGAGTGACAGACACTGAAGGTTAGCAGCATGTGCATCCCCCTCCCCTCCCAAAAGTACGACGCGAGGAGTTCTGGGCAAAGTTATGCTGCTTTGGGGATATTGATGATTTTGAGCGACAGGCCCTTGAAGAACAGGAAATGCAGGAGGAGATTTTCCCTGAATGACTCCCATCTGCCTAAAGACGGACTCGTATCACAGGAGACGAGACTAGAAGCCGACACCCCACCCAAACTTCGTTACAAATGGTCATATGTCCCATCTCTTCTTCTAACGGCCTGTTCGTCTTTCCTAAAGATCATTTCCTCTCCCCTGAGAGGCCTCCCTCCCTCTTCCCCCTTTCTACGAAGATGGTGTTTAATCCTGACTACTGAGCCACCTCAGGGAGATACTCCTGTCTCCCTGGGTTCCTTCCATGTATGTATGAAGTATGTGTGTTAATAAACTTCTGTTTGTTTTTCTCTTGTTAGTGCGTTTTTTATTGCCAGGGTCTCAGCTAAGAACTCGGAAACTTGTTCTTCCTCCCTTAGAAGACACACACAAAGGCAGAAAAAGAGAACCGGGAAGAGGAACAGACAGGAGGGTGGGGAGGGCGAGGCACAAACAACGGAAAGGCAGAAGCGAACAACTGGGCTGGAGCTGGGAAGGGGAGTTCGACCTTTTTGTGGGGAGCGTAGGCTCAGGTTTGCATGAGTTTGGCTTTGCCTCCTCTGGGTAAAGCAGCAGCAGCATTTTTGTACAGGGGTCAAACTGGAAGGTGACCCTTTCCACCTTCAAACCATCTGATCTCTGTCGAATTCGGTTCTCGAGCTCCGAGAACTTGTAGATCTGCTCGTGTTCTCTGAAACGTGTCTCCTAATCCTGAAGGGCTCTCATTTTCGGAGGAATACCTAGCGGTGTGCTAGTAAATGCTTAATCACTGGTTCTCTGGGACAAAACAGACCCCAAAATACATGCATCTCATCTGTAGCACTTGCCCATTACCGGGATGTAAATTCTCACACTGGGGCTGCTTTGAAGCCACCCACACGACGGGAGTGGTGTGCTGTGCAGAGACGGGCCGGACCCCCTTCCACGGGTGCGTAGAATCTGGTCCCATGGCAACACTGGGTGTGGCCAGCAGAACACCAAACTGGAGTTAAGAAGACGTGTGACAGTTCCCAACGATGAGAGGTGCACAAAACAGCGGCTCCGATGGCCTCACGGGGACAGTCACATTCAAAGGGACATAAAAGAAAAACTGTAAAGACCTTTGAAAATATAAAAATTTCTACAAATATAAGGCACCAGCCTTGTTCCCACCTCTAGGGAGCCCCAAACTGCCCAATAGTCGGGTTAAAAGAAAAAAGACTTGGATCGCACTCATTACTGCCTTTAAAAATGTGTTTTGTATCCTTGATCATAAAAGACTCAGATCCTATGGAAAGAGCCAGCAGTCCATTTGGCCGAAAGATCAGAATGATGAACTCATTGGTGTTCTTTTTATAGGCGCTGTGGCTTGGCCTGGAGTCACCGGTCACAGGGAAGCGTGAGTGTGTTCTGGGCAGCATTTCTGTCTTTAAACACCTTCACGGCAACGCCTACTAGGCAGTACGTTCCCAGCGTGAACCTCCTCAAAGGCCTCTGCAAAGTTTTAACTAATTAATGTTGACCTTGGTTTCTGTAAACGAGAGTCCACAAAAAAACCCCTTCTTAATAGAGACGTTCTCCCCTAGAATTACCTTTTTAGAAGCACACCATCCAACAGAGATATAATGTAGGCCATACGTGGAATTAAACATTCCGGGGGGGACGGGTTAAATGGGGGCCGGGCACTAAGGAGGGCACTTGTTGGGACGGGCACTGGGCATCGTGTGTAAGAGATAAATCACTGGGTTCTACTGCTGAAGCCAAGACTACACTGTACATTACCTCACCTGAATTTAAATTAAAAAAAAAGATAAGAAATTCTAAGAGCCACATTAAAAGAAGTAAGAAAAAGTGGTAAAATTAGTTTTAGTAATATATTTAACTTAATTCAATATATCCAGAATATTATCGTTTCAACAAGTAATCCACATAAAACATATTCAGGAGAGACTTCACATTTTACTTTATTTTTTGTAGTAAGTCTTTGAATTAGGCGATTGGTTTACACTTGATTCCCACCCCACCCCCACCAGCACATCACAGTTTGAAATGGCACATTTCAAGTGTTCAGTAGTCTTATGTAGCTAGGGGCTACCAATTTGGACAGCTTGGGTGCTATACCATCAGTGAACAGAGAATCTCCCGATTCTAAGAAAACCCAATGTTTATAGAAACTTATTCTGCCTTCAGTGGATTTTGTTGTGGAACTCAATTATCAAGAGAGGGGCAAAATTCCCTCTCTCCAATCTAACTTTTCCTTCTTTGAGATCCATCATGTGGACTGTCAGGGCAACCTAGACTGGGTGTGTCTATCAGTCGTCAGATGGCCAAGCATTCCAGCTTGCCTAGGATGGAGAGGTTTCCCAAGGTGTGGAACTTTAAATGCTGATACAGGGAGAGACTCGGGCAGCCGGGATGCACTGGTCACCCTAAATTTGGAGGAAAAGCTTGAAGGCTGTTGAGAGCACCTATGTGATGCTTCCACTGTGAACTCCTCTGCAGCTGTAAATCTGAAGGCTAAGGCCGCTCAGCGTCTTTGAAAGCTACGTCGATCTTCAAGTTCTGTCAACATGGGATTCTGGGAATTGTCCTCGGAGCCTGGGCAGCAGGCTTTACTATACTCTTGAATGTTCTGAAAGCCTCCGGCCACCTGCCTACTATCTCAGCTCCCTGAATGAGGTAAAACTGTCCCCTTGGCAGACCATGACCTTCCAGATACCTTCTAACCAGGGGACTAGGCTCTGTGTCGGGGCTCCCCTAATGGTCATGGAAATTGGGAGAATCCTATCTGTTGCATCACTCTGGTTGCTGATTGCTCTGCTTGCCTATCTTGGGCTGAGCCTCACCTTCTCTTCAAAAGTCAATTTGATAAATCAGTAGTAAAAAAGCTCCTGACATACAAAAGTCCAGGACCAGGTAGCTTCATAGGTAAATTCTAGCAGACATGTAAAGAAGACTTAATACCCATTCTTCTCAAACTATTAAAAAGAAAAAACGGAAGAGGAAGGCAAGCTTCCAAATTCATTGCACAAGGCCAGCATTACCCGAATACCAAAACCAGATAAAGATACCACAGAAAAGAAAACTGCAGGCCAATATCTCTGATGAGCATAGATGCAAAATTCTCAAGAAAATATTTGCAAGCCGGGGCGCCAGGGTGGCTCAGTCGGTTAAACATCTGACTTCAGCTCAGGTCAGGATCTCATGGTTTGTGGGTTTGAGTCATGCGTCAGGCTCTGTGCTGACAGCTAGCTCAGATCCTGGAGCCTGCTTCTGATTCTGTACCTCCCTCTCTCTCTGACCCTCCCCTGCTCATGCTGTCTCTCTCTCTCAGAAATAAATTTAAAAAGTTAAAAAAAAAAAAAGAAAAAGAAAATAACTGCAAGCCAAATCCAATGATATATTAAAAAGATCATTCACCATAATCAGGTGGGATTTATTTGGGGGATGCAAGGATGGCTCAATATTCACAAATCAATCAATGTCATATACCACATCAACAAAATGAAGAAGTGGGGTCAGAAGAAACATACCTCACATATTAAAAGCCACATATGAAAACCCCACAGCTAGCATCACACTCAGTGGTGAAAAGCTAAAAGCTTGTCCTCTAAGATCAGGAAGCAGACAAGGATGCCTACTATCCCCACTTTTATTCAACATAGTGTTGGAATTCGTAGCCATAGCAATCAAGCAAGAAGAAATAAAAGACATCCAAATTGATAAGTAGGAAGTAAAACATTCACCATTTGCGGATGACATGATACTACATATAGAAAACCATAAAGGCTCCACCGAAAAGTGAGTAGAACTGATAAATGAGCTCAGTAAAGCTGCAGGATACAAAATTAATCGGTTGCATTTCTATACACGAATAAGGAAGGAGAGAAAGAGAAATGAAGAAAACATTCCCATTTGCAACTGCACCAAAAAGAATAAAATACCTAGGAATAAGCTTAACCAGAAAGGTAAAAGCCCTGTACTCCAAAAACTATGAAACACTGATGAAAGAAATTGAAGATGACACACAGAGAAAGACAGCCCATGCTCATGAGTTGGCAGAACTAATATTAGTAAAATGTCCATCCTGCCCAAAGCAAGCTATAGATTTAATGCAATCTCTATCAAAATACCAACAGGAATTTTCACAGATCTAGAACAAATAATCCTAAAATTTATATGAAACTACAAAAGACCCCAAGTAGCCAAAACAATCTTGAAAAGGAACTGAAGGTATCACAATCCCTCCAGATTTCAATATATATGACAAAGCTGTAGTAAGCAAACCAAAACGGTATGGTCCTGGCACAAAAATAGACACATCGATCAATAGAAAAGAATAGAAAGCCCAGAAATAAACCCACACTTATATGGTCCATTAATCTATGACAAAGGAGGCAAGAATATCCAATGGAATATCCAAAGAGTATACAAAGACACTTCAACAAATGGTGCTGGGAAAATTGGACAGCTAAATGCAAAAGAATAAAGCTGGACCACTTTCTTATACCATACACAAAAATGAACTCAAAATGGATTAAAGACCTAAATGTGAGAACTGAACCCATAAAATTCCTAGAACATAGGCAGTCATAATCTCTTTGACATCAGCCATATGAACATTTTTCTAGATATGTCTCCTGAGGCAAGAGAAACAAAAGCAAAAATAAACTACTGGGACTACATTAAAATAAACAGCTTCTGCACAAAAGGTCAACCTACTGAATGCGAGAAGATATGTGCAAGTGATATATCCAATAAGGAGTTAAAATCCAAAATATATAAAGAACGCACGCAACTCAACACCAAAAAACGAAATAATCCAACTATGAAAATGGGCAGAGGACATGAATAGAATTTTCCAAAGGAGACATACAGCTGGCTAACAGGCACATGAAAAGATGCTCAACATCACTCATCATCAGAGAAATGCAAATCCAAACCACAGGGCAGAACCAAAATGAAAACCTCACACCTGTCAGAATGGCTAAAACCACAAACACAAGAAATAAAAACTGTTGGTGGGGGTGTGGAGAAAAGGGATGCCTCATGCACACTGTTTGTGGGAATGCAAATTGGTGCAGCCCCTGTGGAAAACATTCTGGAGGCTTCTCAAAAAATTAAAAATAGAATAACCATAGGATCCAGTAATTCCAGTACTGGGCATTTACCCAGAGAATATGAAAACACTAATTTGAAAAGATAGACGTATTCCTATGTTTATTGCAGCATTCTTTATGATAGCTAAATTATGGAAGGAGTCCAAATGTCCATCGACTGATGAATGAAGAAAATGTGGTATGGATCTAGAGGCTATAATGTTAAGTGAAATAGGCAGAGACTACCATATGATCTCACTCCTATGTGGAACTTAAGAAACAAAACGAAACAAAAACAGAGACAAACCAATAACCAGACTCTTAATGATAGAAATCAAACTGATGGTTACCAGAAGTGGCGTGAGTGGGCAAATGGGTGAAATAGGCATAGGCGATTAAGAGTACACTTATGAGGAGCACTGAGTAACGTATACAGTTGTTGGACCACTTTATGGTACACGTGAAACTAATATAACACTGTATGTTAATTACACGTGAATAAAAAACAAAGTCAATTTGAATGTGTGCCCCAATCTTTAATGTGCCATATAATATTTATTAAACCCAGCCTTTCTTGAGAGAGTTTAGAGTCACTGTTGTCAACTCTTAATTGTGTTTTTACTTTTTTTTTTTTTTGAGGGGGAGACAGAGTGTGCATGCTTGCGTGTAGGGGGAGGGGCAGAGGGGGAGAGACGGAGACAGAGAGAGAGAGAGAGAGACACACACACATAGAGACAGAGACAGAGAGAGAGAGAAAGAGAGGGAGAGAATCTTAACCAGGCTGGAGCCCAACTCCGGGCTTGATCTCACAGCCCTGAGATCATGACCTGAGCCGAAATCAAGAGTCTGATGCTTAACTGACCGAGCCATCCAGGCACCCCTGGTTTTTACTTTATAAAATCATTCAAGAAATGTTAAGCATCTTAATCTCAAGATTATTTAAACTTTCCATGCCTCCATTTCCTTCCTGGTCTCATTTTCCATATTGATTAATGGGGTTAAAAAATAAAAACTATCTGGTAGTGTTACTGTGAGGATTAAATGTACATTTCAGTGTCTAGAACAATGTAAATTGCCTTAGGGGCGCCTGGGGGGCTCAGTCAGTTACGTATCTGACTTTGGCTCAGGTCATAGTCTCGCAGTTCATGATTTCAAGCCCCGCGTCGGGCTCTGTGCTGACAGCTCAGGGCCTGGAGCCTGCTTCCGATTCTGTGTCTCCCTCTCTGCCCCTCCCCTGCTCGTGCTCTGTCTCCCTCAAAAAGAAATAAACATTAAAATAAAAAAAAAAAAAAAAGAACATAAATTGTCTTAAACAGGCTTGACAGATAGTAAGTTCATATTGATCATTATTAGATTTTTATATCTTTCTTGAGGTCAGGATGCACATCTGATATCTCCATCTCTCTCCTTCCTCATAGTGCTTACTTAATCCACTGCTCTAAGCAGACTAAGCACTCACCAAACGTCCACGGATTGGCTGACTCCAGCAATCCCACTTCTGGCCCTGGTCCGGATTTGGTAGCCAGTCTCCAAGGCCTCCCATGAACCGTCAACGAGGTGCCTTCCTGTTTAGAACGGACTGACTGCTTCGGGTGCAAATTTCTGACCTGACATCCTGCCCTGAAGTAAGACATCATCAGATAGTGCCGTCTCCGGCCCTGATCCCGAGCACCATCCGAAACCGTTTTCCCCTGGTGGTCTTTGCAAAGCAGTTGGGTTCTGGCTTTTCCAAATCTCAGCGCAGCCAGAAAAGTGGGCTCCCACGTGGAGTTTAAGTGATGGGGCATCATGATTAGTTGCCTCTTCCTGCCAGTCTCTGTCTGGCTTTTTGTTTCCGGGAAAAACTGCCTTCCATGTTAGAGACAGAGAATGCCAGAGACTCACTTTCCCGGCTTCCCCTGGGTGTGGGTCATGTGACCCAATTGTGGCCAACGGGGCCAGGGATGTCTTCTGAGGGATTCTGGGACAAATTTCCTCCCTTCCTTTCAGGAAATACTTGCTACTTGGAACTGAGGCAACCTTGGAAAGATCCCGATGGAATACCAAAGAACCACAAAAAAGATGAGGTTGAATGGGGAAATAATGAATATATGAGTCACCACTGCTTTGATGTTATTTAACTTCTGAATGAACCGCGTTTGGAAACTCCTGCTTCCAGATCTCTTATTTTATGAGATTTATTAGTAAACCCCTGTTGTGTAAGTCAGTTTTACTTGGGTATTTAGTTTCCGCCCCTGACAATATTCTAGCTGACACAAATGAGTTCTTTGATGGCCCTAAGAAGAATTAGTCTTTAATTAGGCCTAATCCTGTGTTCTCTTTTCAAGACCCCTGCTGCTGAAAGGTCACAGTAATCTGTCACTTCTAGAATTTTTCTGGCACTTCCCCAGAGGCAGTGTACTTTGATGGTTATGAGCACAAATGCAGGGGTCAGATGTGGGCAAGTGTGACTTTCAACAAATGACTTAAACTCTCTGTGTCTCATTTGCTTTCTCTTCCAACGGGGGATGATGATAACGCACCTGCCTGATGGTTTCGTGTTAAATGAATCAACACACAAAAAGCATTTGGAACAATGCCTAGCACATAATAAAAACTGTAGATGAGAACAGTTTCATGTATTTACCTGCAGCAGGCTCCAGGCTCTGAACTGTCAGCCCAGAGCCCGATGTGGGGCTCGAACTCATGAACCGAAGTTGGAGGCTTAACCGACGGATAGCTTCATCACTTCTTAGTGCACCACGAGCGTTTCACCTGTTTTCTCAGCACCTTAGTTTCTTCATTTGGAAAAGAAGGCTATTGTCCTTGTTTGGCTTCCCCCCTTAAAAGGCCCTGAGAAAGTGCAAGTTGTGTATTTGGGAGGTGATTCAAGGGAACTCCAATAAGGGAATGGAGAAGTGAGCACGGGAGGGAAGGAAAGGCAGGGAAACCGGTAAAGTGTACGTGATCAAGCCACTTCCACTGTGGGTGACAGGAGCTTCATCCCACGGGTATTTCTTGGTGTAGACCACCATGTACTTCAGAGGTGTGCCCATGGGCGATGAGCCTAATGGGCTATTTAAACACCATTTCTCTTCCGGGCACCTGGGTAGCTCAGTCCATTGAGCATCTGACTTCGGGTCATGATCTCGCGGTTCATGAGTTCGAGTCTTGTGTCTGGCTCTGTGCTGACAGCTCAGAGCCTCAAGCCTGCTTCGGATTCTGTGTCTCCCTCTCTCTCTGCTCCTCTCCCGCTCACGCTCTGTCTCTCTCTCTCTCCCCAAAATAAATAAAATAATGGAAACACCATTTCTCTTCAAGCACGTTGAGGGCTGCTGGGTGGCCATCCATGTATGCGTTCTCAGGGAATTCTGGTCTACCGCTCTGGGTGGGCCAGCCTTCAGAGAATATTGGCAAGAAATAAAAGTCAGGCAGCACAGACCACAGTGGAAAGGGCTGAAGGGGGCGTTCTCTCCAGGCTAAAGTGATAAATTCAACTCAGTAAATATGTCTTCTGTGGGGGCTGGGGAGGTAGAGGAAGGTCTTTTGTAAAATTTTCCTAGCTAAGCAACAAGACACAAAGATGAGTAAGAAAAGGTCCCAGACTCCAAGTGACTCACAATCCAGTGGCAGAGATAGACATGTGAACAAATCTTATGGTAACAATTTTTACAGTGTGACACATGTAAAATTGGACATGTGTTTACTTTTGCCTGCCAGACTGGTAAACGGCGAGGCTGTGAGAAAACAGACCGTCTCGTGTGTGGTTGCCACGAGGGGCGATTTGGCGTTGTTTTTCAAAAATACAGATGTGTTTACCCTTTAGGCCAGCAATCCAGTGTCTGGGGATTTAGCCGATAGATCTTCCTGCCCACGAACAAAATGATGAAGGTACAGGGTTCAGCTCTGCAGCATTATTATAAGAGCAAAGGCGAAATAATCCAAGGGTCCTCCAATAATGACTGCTTGAACAGGGGCACCTGGGTGGCCTAGTCGGTTAAGCGTCCGACTCCTGACTTCAGCTCGGGTCATGATCTCACGCTTCGTGAGTTTGAGCCCCGCGTTGGGCTCTGCGCTGACAGCACGGAGCCTGCTTGGGATTTTGTCTCCTCTTTCTGCCCCTCCCTAGCTTGCTCTCTCTCTCTCTCTCTCTCTGAAAATAAATAAAAAATAAACTTAAAAAAGACTGGCTGAACACACTTTGGCACATCTGCACGATGGAGTACTATGTCGCTGTATAAAAGAATGAGGATGCTTTGCCCAGATGAGACTGAGGATTTCGGGGCTGATCGAGGGAAAGACATGACCATGAAATGACAGTAAATGGTATCTAACGCTTGGACAAGTTGTATAAGAGGGGAAGTCCCTGAGAGCTTCCAGAGGTAGAAGGGGACGAGGGCGAGGAAGCTCCCAGGAAGAGGGGAAGTGGAGAAAGGGCTCCTGTGTCTGGGTGTCGCTGTACAGCAGCAAGGTGTGAGGTCTCTGGGTCAGAGACTTCCGATGGGCAGCAGCATCTTGGGGCCTCAGGTGTCCCCACGGTTTACCTTACCTACGGCTAGCACATGCTGGGTACAGCCTCTCCAGGTATGTGAAGCAGGCAGGCTCTTAATGCCTAAAAATATGCTTTTTGGGGGGGGCGGGGGTTACATTGAAAGCAACTGCTGTGTAGGAATTTGAGTTTGCCACCGGTGGGCTTTGAGCTGACGAGCCCAGCCTTCCGTGGAGAAGTGACAGCACACGGGCCAATAGGGAGAAGCCACCTTTCACCCACGTATGTAACAGCATAAGATATGTCCGCTCTTACGTGAGAGTGAGAGGGAAATGAGAACATGTATTTGTGTCTCTGAGTGTTTCCACTAGGAAACAGTGGAAGTACTCGTGTGTATCCACGAGTCTACGAAAAGGAGTGAGACGGCGGAATGGACCGGGGCAGACCAACCCGTGGTTGAAGATGCCTCTATAGAGATGTTTTTGAGACCATTTTGAGTTGTGACCCACACAAAGGTCTTACTTAAAAAATAAGTGAACACTTCGGTTTCCCCAAGTTCACGGAAGTCAGGTGGTTAATGCTATGAACGGGATGGGAGATGATGGTTTTAGTGCCATCCTGCCATTCACGTGTTTATTATTTACTGTCCATCTTGTTCTGAACTTTTTGCTCTGGCACGTAGTAGGCACGTGATGGATCTTGTTTTTTTGGAATTAATGAATAAGCAATGCAGAATTTGAGAAGCTAGTTTTCAAGTTCAAAGACAATCTCTGAGGGCATGCTATGAATTGTGAGTTGGTATTCAAAGAAAAGCATTGTTTTTGTGATTCTCTATATACCCTACAGAGTTCAACAAAAGCACCTTGAATTTAGCAGGCTCTTTAGTGAACAAACAAATGAATGATTTAATTGAAAAAATAATTTCAAGGGGTGCCTGGGTGGCTGTCAGTTAAGCGTCCGACTTCGGCTCAGGTCATGATCTCACGGTTCGTGGGTTCGAGGCCCGTGTCGGGCTCTGTGCTGACAGTTAACTCAGAGCCTGGAGCCTGTTTCGGATTCTGTGACTCCCTCTCTCTCTGGCCCTCCCCTGCTCACGCTGTCTCTCGCTCGCTCGCTCAGAAATAAATAAAACACTTAAAAAATTAAAAAAAAAAAAAAAAGAATTTCAAGAATGGTGTCTACTCTGATGGTACTTTTCCACCTCGGAAACCTAAATTTCATTTTTAAAAAAGTACCTTTTGGGGCACCTGGGTGGCTCAGTTGGTTAAGCATCCAATTCTTGGTTTCGGCTCAGGTCATGATCTCAGAGTTCGGGAGTTGGAGCCCTGGTAGGGTTCTGCGCTGACAGCGTGGAGCCTGCTTGGGATTCTCCCTCTCCTTCTCTGCCCCTCCCCCACTCCCTCTCTCTCTCCCCCTCTCTCTCTCGAGAAATGAAAGAATAAACTGTAAAAATAAAAACATCCCTTCTTCCCCAATTATTACTTCATTCCACAAATGCAAGTTCAACACATACTATGTAAATGCATGCGATTAAAACTCAATATCTTATCACACATCGGATTTTCATTTCGTTTATGGCCTAGAGAGGTATGTTGGGGCAGTCAGGTAGCAAAGCAAACAAATTCTACAGGATGGACTCTATCCTTACGAACAATTCTTGCCCAAATGCGGTGCTGAAGTTTCCTTACCAAGCTTAAGAGATGATTCAAGTTGGGGAGAAGATATTGGCAATATGCATATGCAACAAAGGTTTTGTGACCAGAATGCCTAAAGAACATTTGCAAATCAATAAAAGAGGACAAAAGCCGCAGTTTAAAGGTGGACAAAACGTACTTTACAAAACAAGATATCCAAAGGGATCGCGAGCAAGTGAAAAGTTGCTCAACGTATAATAACCATATAACTAACACATATATTATATATAATATCTATAAAATTATATTTATTAAATATACCTACATAGATAATTATATGTATCCCAGAATAACACAGAACTAAGAATCAGTTGTTAGGTAAATGTAAGTCGAAACCACAAGGCGTTACCGCTACGCACGTGAGAATGGGTAAAAGTCACAAGTCTGACAAGGTCAAGTGTCGGTGAGACTGGAGAACGAGTGGACGTCATACGTTGCCAGTGGGAACGTAACACAGTACAGCCCTGGTGGAAAACAGTGCTGCAGCTTTTCTGGTAAATGTTTCTTTATTTTGAGAGAAGTCGCCAGCTATTGAGCCAACTATTTCACTCCTAGGTATTATCCAAAAAAACCCCAAAAAACACGGGGCACCTGGGTAGCTCAGTCAGTTGGGCACTGGACTTTGGCTCAGGTCATGATCTCACAGTTTGTGAGTTCGAGCCCCACATCTGGCTTTGTGCTGACAGCTCAGAGCCTGGAGCATGCTTCGGATTCTGTCTCCCTCTCTCTCTGTCCTTGTGCTCACACTTTGTGTGTGTGTCTCTCTCTTAAAAATAAACATTAATTAAAAAAAGCCCAAAAAGGGGCGCCTGGGTGGCTTAGTCGGTTAAGCGTCCGACTTTCGCTTAGGTCATGATCTCGCGGTTCGTGGGTTCGAGCCCCGCGTCGGGCTCTGTGCTGACTGCCGGCTCAGAGCCTGGAGCCTGTTTCAGTCTGTGACTCCCTCTCTCTCTGACCCTCCCCTGCTCATGCTGTCTCTCTCTCTCTCCTAGAAATAAATAAAAACATTAAAAAAAAAATTAAAAAAAAAAAAAAAAAGCCCAAAAATCCAAAAAACCAAAAAGACAAATGGTCACAAAAAATTCGTGTATGAAAGCTACAGGGGCCCAGTTCCACTGTCTCTCTCTTGTTCAGGCTCTTCATAGGCGCCTGTTTCCTACCTCTGTCACCAATACTTCTACGTACTTGGGTGTCTATGTCGCAGCTGGCTTATGAATTTATCTAAAGCATGCAACGTAATCTATATTAGATACTGGGGCTACCAGGCAATTCCTTTTTAAAAATCTCCAGAGCTTAACTCATGGCCTGATGTATACAGCAGGCACTCAATAAAAGCTGAATTGACGAATCGCCTTCATTTCAAACCTGTCGTTAGGAAAGCAAGCCAGCGCCATGTTTCTATATTCTGGTAACAGCGCACGTAGGGCTCTCTCGGGTTTCTCTGTACGGGAAGGGAGCATTTGAACTGAACTACATACACCTAAATCCCTGTGGGCAAGAGACAGAAATCAGAGTTTGAAAATGATTAATGGTGTTGGATTCGATAGCGTCGCTTAACTGTAAACAAGATGGGGTACCGTACGCCCTATCACATGGCTACTTAACCAAGCAGGATCAGTCTTTCTCATGGGCAACCGTTCTTAGCAGGCTGCAAAAAATTTGATGGAAAGCAGATGTGTGGTGCCCGTGAGACAGGGAAACTGAAGGGACCCCATGAAAAAAACTGCTGTTTTGCTCCTTTTCCTGCTTCAATTCTTGCTAAGACCTGCACCTGTGCTTTACACGTGTCTCATAGTTCAGGTAATGCACGTCCTCCTTGTAAAGTCAAGGAGTCCATGATTTCTTTGGAAGCTTCCAGCACAATAGATAACATCTAAGGAGTGACCAGGCAGGGTTGTTATGAACAGGTTTCCAGACCCCCCGGCTCTGGTGCATAAGTGACTTGTGGATGACAACTGAGTACCCAGAACCCAAGCAAAAATGAGACTCTCTCTCCTCTCCTTTCTTTCTTTCTTCTTCTTCTTTTTTTAATGTTTGTTTATTTTTGAGAGAGAGAGAGAGCGAGAGCATGTTCAAGGCAGAGTAGGGGCAGGGAGAGGGAGACAGAGTTTGACAGCACCCAGCCCGATGTGGGGCTCGAACTCACAAACCACAAGGCCATGATCTAAGCTGAAGTCAGATGCTTAACCGACTGAGCCGCTCAGGTGCCCCTCTGTCCTTTCATTTCTGAGTCTCCCAGATACTCCGTCTCTCTTTTCCTCTCGCCGTGCATTTGATTTCTACCCTGTGTGAAGCCAAGGACCTTCTTGGCTTGTCCTGTGGGCCGCCCTTTGGCTCCTGAGGCCCGGCCAGCCTGCATCACCCGGATATCAAAACCAAGTAAATTAACTAGTGAGCACGTAATGTTTATTTTTTTTCTCCAGGATCATCTACCTGCTGGCTTGAAGAGGGGGTGGGAGGGATGGCAAAAGATAGAGAAATTAAGAAGAAGAAAACGCCGTGGAATGCATCAATGATATGTTTCCCTGAAGATCTCCATGGCATCTCTGAATTATTTTATTCCATCTCCCCAGTGACTACAGAATTTCTGAAATAATGCTGGAGTACAATTGATGCTGTTCACTCCATCCTCAATCAAGAATAACTCTTTGCTCTTCAAAGACTCGGCAGTGTACCAGGAACAAAAAAGTAACACCCCTCTCATACCTCCAGGGATATAGGACGATCCTAACAGGGCATTTCCATTCCTACATTCAAGGATACTTTAATAATGGAAAGGATGTAAGTAGCTAACCTTGGCGCACTTAAAGCCTAAGTGTGACATATTCACATTAAAAAAAAATTTTTTTTAAATGTTTATTCAGTTTTGAGAGACAGAGACAGAGCATGAGCAGGGGAGACGCAAAGAGAGAGGGAGAGACAGCATCCGAAGCAGGCTCCAGGCTCCGAGCTGTCAGCACAGAGCCCGAAGCGGGGCTCGGCCCCACGAACCGTGACATCATGAGCTGAGCTGCAGTCAGGAGCTTAACCAACTGAACTACCCAGGCGCCCCGACATATTCACATTTTTAAAAATAGTTTTTTAAATTAATTTATCTATTTTGAGAGAGAGAGTGAGTGGGAGGGGCAGAGAGAGAGAGGGAGAGAGAATCCCATGCAGGCTGCATTGCATGTCAGCATGGAGCCAGATGTGGGGCTCAGACTCAGGAACCGTGAGATCATGACCTGAATTCAGATCAAGAGTCAGATGCTTCACTGACTAAGCCACCCAGGCGCCCTGACATATTCCTGTTTGAACAATCATTTTAAAATACCAGCATCTTTTTACCGGAGAGATGTTTTTCCTCCTTCCCTTCTAGGCTCTTTGGTCAGTCTAAGAATTAAATTGATAGAAGACAGATTAACAGCAGGAAAACAGAAGTTTAATAACCTGTATGCCTCCCGTATCCAGGGAAGAGACATAGGAAGACTGAGTAACTCCCTAAAGTGGTCAAAGCCACCACCTTAAATACAATCTCCAGCTAAAGACCAAAGATGTTGGAGATGGGGAGTCACTTACGGCAGATACTCAGCAGACCACCGTAAACAAGGGTAGCGTTGTCAGGCAGATCTAAATTCTCCATGCCTTCCCCATGCAGAAGAGTTTCTACAGATTTCCTGGTCGTCTTCTTCCTGCTAGCAAGAGGACACTCTTAAAAATGGAGATTTCCCTTCTACACGGGAATGTCCCTTACAGAAGGGGAACTTTCTTTTCAGAACTTCTCTTTTGTGTCTGTAGTTTCTTAAAGACAGCCAGCCAGCTTGCCAATGATCGTACGCCCAAGTAGCACATCTTGGGGTGGTAACATTTGCTTCCCTTCACCACTGAGGTAATTCTTTTTCCACAGTAAATAGCAGTGGATTGCTACACCCTGCTAATTTCATTCCACATCCATGCGAATTAAACCCAGAATGATTTTCTATGTATCCTTTCAATAGACGGGTTTTACATTTAATACAGAATGAAAACCCTAATGCCAAATGCTTTAAGAAAGAACATGCAATTTTGCTAAAATATTCACTAATATTGATTTTGATGAGCTTTGGATTGGCATCCTGAGTCTTTTGCTGTTTTGAAATTTTTAATACAAACACAGACCTTTCCTCTTTTGAGTGTTTCCAAGAGATCGCTGCGAATTAATTAGTCTGAGTCATTTCGATAAACACAAATGTTCTTCTCTAATTTGTAAGCCAAAGAGAAGTTACTTTTTATTGCAGGTTCCAATAGATCGCCTTGGGTTTGCTAATCTCATGGCCAATAGATCGTCTTGTTTCGTGTAGTTTTAGAAATCTGGGGCTCTGAATCTGATTCTCAACCTCTGGATCCCGGGGATGTGACAGACTCTCCCCTGGTGTTCTCCAGACACGCCTGGAAGGGTGGCGGAACCACAGAGGGCTCAAGAGGAACCCTGGCTGTGGCTTCTGTCTTCATCTCCCCTCAGACAGTCAGAATCCACAGGACAGTGAGCTAGTGGTTAGACTATGGGCTCTTCTGAACCTCTGAATATTTTGCCTCCGTTTCTGAGTCTTCCTCTGCACGCTGTGAAAACAATGCCACTCACCACTCTGGATGAAAGCACAGAATGGGTTGAATGCTTGAAATCTGCCAAGAGAGTAGACCGTAAGTGTTCTCACCATTCACACAAGATGGTCGCTAAGCGAGCCGATGGATGTGTTAGCATAAGTTGACTGTGGTAACCACTTCACAATGCACGTGTATACTGAATCATCATTGTGGACCTTTGGAAAGAACCACATTATACAACTTAAATGTATACAACATTTATTTGTCACTCATACCCCGATAAAGCTGGGGAAAAAATTATAAAAGCAAAGGTCGCAACTCAACTGGCATCAACAGGTTTGGGTGAGGTGAGCATTCGGCCCAACTGGTGAGGGGACGTGTTCGAGGGTGAGAGCATGCCCCACCAGTGTGCGCAAGAGGGCATGGAGGTTGGGTCATCTCTGGAGTTGGTTAGGCAACGTGCCTTACGAGAGCAAGACCAGCTTTGGGGTCAGTTGTGAAGAAATTTGCTCAGATGATTTTTTTCCCCTCCCACCTCCACTTAGATGGTCTTGAAGATCCCACTCTCCCAACTCGCAGACACTCAACGGGTCTCAGGTTCTGTCAGTGACCCAGGGCCTTCCACTGAGCCGCTGCACCCAAGGCTTGCAGACCCCATCCCAGGGGACTGGATAGGAGGACCTGAGATTATGGATTTTTAAAAAAAATGATGCAAGAATGTAAGTGAAGAGGTATGAGTGTCTAGAATAGATTTCCTTGAAATGTACTGGCTTCTACTCAGTTGTCACTGGTTATTCCCTAACTACGGAGCCAAGCCCCTCAGTGAGGAAGAGTTACAGCAAGAGAAGAATGAAACCCACCTTGCCTTGGGAAGCTTAGGTTCTAAGCTGATTTGAAATGCATGTGTGGCAGCTCATTCGCCTTTCCGAGGAAGAACAAATGAGGACGCACACATTAGGAAGCGCGCAAGAGAGAACGGAGCCATTTTTAAATGCCCTTCGCTACCAACCAGCCCTTGATGGGTAGCACATTTCTAGAATTTTCTTCTTAGGGCTGTCCTGTTATACCTTCAAGGTCCAGGAGAGCCAAGAAAGTCCCAGTTTCTTCTTCAAGAAGTGAGTCCTTGTACGTTGAGTACCAAGGGCTTGCCAGCAGCGTGTGATCAGGCACACGTTTGCATAGATTGCTACCGTGTGTGCTTAATTCTTTTAATCCTGCCTCCTTGGCTAGAATATTCCTTTCGAATCACAGGACCTTTCCTTTTCCTATTTAGAGCACACACAGCTCTAGATGTGTATCCCTACTGGGTGTGTACTAGCCAGTACATTATGTAACGTTACGACGACTGACCGATGACGGCCGTCACAGGCAAATGCTTGGCTGGTGGCTTTTGTCTCCACATCCCGATGTTCACAGTACATTTACTCCAGGGCCTGCTAAGTTCTCAGCCACGGTGCGGTGGCCCTCGAGCACAACAGAAAGCCCTCTAACTGGTGAACTTTGTCCTAAGTGACTCTTGACCCCCTGGCACCTGTCAAAACAGGCCCAGGGGCCGTCCCCTGCCCTTTCCTTCCGTTCCTTAAGAGCCTTCCCAGCAAAGACTGTGCTGTCCCTCCGGGAACCCTGTGTGCTGCCGCCCTTCTGCTTTAGGAATACAGTGCTGCCTTTCAGGCGGCTCATTAGAAGCGAACAGGAAATCGGGCAATTGAAGATGATTTCTAATCACGTTCTAAAAATAACGCATCGCTGAAGCCGTCTTTGAAGCCTGGCCTTTTTAAAATGCACACACATCCTTTGTCGGACGGCTGTGGGTCGTGATGAGTAAGGTGCTCCGCGCACAGCGACAGGCGCGGCCCCATCGCGCAGACAGCGGCGCGGCGCTGGGGGGCTCGCGTTAGTGCCTGTCTCGGCGGATCCCATCTCCCCGGTTTCCTCTTCCCACAGACTTCCTCTCCCATTTCCATCTGCCCTGCCTGCTGTCAGACAGCTCTTCTGGAGTCCGGGTGTGGGGATGAGCCCCCTCTTCTCCCCAGAGCCTGCTGTGTTCTCCGCCAGGCTTTAAAAATGCACATTCGTTTTTTGTTTGTTTGTTTGTTTTTCTTTCCTGTTCTTTTATTTACAAAGGTGGCAAGTTCAGGTCCAGTCAAGGAACACTCTGTTCCCGGAGAACGGATGTTTGTTTCTGCTCTCCGCAGGTGGAAGGGGAGGAATACAGTGAGAAAGCAGATTGCAGCCCAAGCAGGTGCTTCTGGGCTCAGGGATGGAGTTGGAAACGCCGGTACTTGGAGGCAGTACTCAACTTCAAATTACCGGGTGGAGGAGTTTGGGATAGCTCTACCCAGAATGTGCCACTTTGGCATATAGGCTATTAAAAAAATTTTTTTTTTAATGTTTACTTGTTTCTGAGAGAGAGAGAGAGAGAGAGAGAGAGAGAATGAATGGGGGAGGGGCAGAGAGAGAGGGAGACACAGAATCCAAAGCAGGCTCTAGGCACTGAGCTGTCAGCACAGAGCCCAACATGGGGCTCGAACTCACGAGTCTTGAGGTCATGACCTGAGCTGAGGTTAGACGCTAAACCTACTGAGCCCCCCAGGCACTCTGGCATGCAGACTATTTTGAGCTGAAGGGATGGAGATCCTGTGAGCTCAAGACAAACTTGCCCCTCCCTTAACTACCTAGAAAAATCCAAAAGGGAGATCTTTCCCAGAATAAGGGTTCTTAGCAAAGATCAATTTTATCTGGGTGATGCATGTGTATGGCCGGGCAAATGCCTAATCACCACACCTCTTCCCTTCTTATCGCCCCGCGAAGGGCATTCCTTTCCGCTGAAGGCCTACACGCCTACCCCTGCTCCTTAATTCAGGATGACAGACAGACCTCGTTGCGCCTGACCGCCTTTGGAATTTCCGTGTCCGTATGAACTCCCCACATGTACAAAACTAAATTTGATTTTCTCCTATTAACCTGCCTCAGGTCAGTTTGATCCCTAGTCCGGCCATGAGGACCTCGACGGGGACGGGAAACTCTCGCTTCCCAACAGAACAGCACAGAGAGATATGCCCGGATTCCTGGGACAGAGACCGTCAGGGACAGCAGTCGTGGCAAGGCAGAGGCTTCTGGGCACTAAGGTTGATTTGTGCGCTGACCGACCCCGGGGAAACAATCTAACCAAAAGAATCTGTCTCCCTGTGGATCCCCAGGAGGAGAAGGAGAGCCTCCGCCCCGGCCTTGGGAACGTGCGCCTCGTGTAGGGCCCACGGGCCCACTTGGGGGTATTGGCAAGCCCCATTCTCAGCCCTTGTGTGTGTGTGTGGGGGGGCCATCTTCAGGGCCCAGGGCCGTACAGTAAAAGAAAGGTGCCATCTGGGCAAGCGAGGACCATTTCTAGTTTTGGCAAGCCCTGGAATGGTGGTGTAGGGGTGGAGAGTTCTTACGGAGCAGAAAGTTACGGCCAGGTCGCGCGCCGTGCGGGACCAGGAACCCACCGTGCCAGGTGGGTGCTGCTGTCCCTACGAGAAAGCCAGTGGGAACAGACACAGTTGCTTTATGGAAGGACTTTCATGCCCGAGAGAAGTTTCCATGGTCTGGAAACAAGTCACAGTCTTCTTTAGAGCAGCTCAGGGGAGCAGAGCTCCGCCTCTTCTGCGTGGTACTATATTATTTCTTTAAAAACATTTTTTAAAAAATTTCTTAATGTTTTATATATTTTTGAGAGAGAGAGATACACACAGAGTATGAGTGGGGGAGGGGCAGGAAGAGAGACACACAGAATCGGAAGCAGGCTCCAGGCTCCGAGCTGTCAGCACAGAGCTCGACGCAGGGCTCGAACCCACAAACCGTGAGATCATGACCTGAGCCAAAGTCGGACACTCAACTGACTGAGCCACCCAGGTGCCCCCAATATTACTTGATTTTAACTTTTGCTGCATCAGATTCCTCCTGGACCCTCAACTTGTCGTCTAAATATACCACTGAAACATGGTTCCTCTCAGGCGGTCAGGAGTAATAAAAAAAAAAAAAAAAAAAAAAAACCCAAAAAACGTATAGTAGAAGAAAAGAAAAAAAAGCAAACCTAACAATTATGAACTATTCTCTTAAAAAAATTTATGCACAGCACCAATTATTCTTCAATTCTTCAGTAGCAGTTTAATCTGATACTTATTTTTTAAAAACTCGGTCATCATCTGGGATACCTTCTTCACTTTCTGGGACAGATTTGTGAAGCAGAAGTCCAACATGTCAAGGAAACACGGTCACAAACATGGGTCCAGTAAAAGTACCAAGATCATTCCAAAGAATTTCTGTAGCACAAGCACTTTCTAGATGGACAAGCCTTGTGCGTGTTTGTGTTCTTGGAAGGAAACAATGATCTGACATCTTGAGAGTTTGAAGACGGCTCTGAGTAATTATTTCTGACAGAATTTGCTTGAGGCAACGCCATACAGTTGAGGAGGAACCCTGTGAATTATTATTATTGCTATTATTTTAGAACGCTCTGAATGATTGAACTGCTCCTTCCCTGCACGCAGAACTTTCTCGTGTGAAGCAGTTTAACATGGGGTCCCTGCATAAATAATGGCAAATAAAGATAAAGCATTGAGCAGAGGCCATTTTTAAGAAGAAGGCGTATTCTAGGAGCCTGCGTGCTGGGGTTTCGGGTTAATCGAATCTATTAACTTCTGCTGTACAGGAGAAGCTGACGTTCATGGCAACATTACCGGAAATGATCCCGCCCACAGGAATCTGATGAATGCTAGCTTCGCACGCACCGTAATGTGTGGTGGGGGTAAGGGAAGGTGGAGAGGCAATAGCAAAATGTAGAGCGTCAGCAGTTCCCACCGGGGAGGGGAAGCGATCTGTCATTCAGTGTGTCTGCCTTTCCCATTCAGCATGTTTATTTCACGTGGACAGAGCCATAGGGCGGCCTCACTGTGCCTGTGGCCTGCCAGGGGCTGGGGGTGACCGTGGGCGGCTGGGACTCTGGTTTGTGGCAAGAACAGGGAGATGATGCGTTTGGAGTTCCGCCTGTTTGGCGACGGCTTCTCTGCTGGCCGAGTGGCCCATCCCCGCCTGCCTACAGGCTGCATGGGGCTCCTGTCACTGGACACCCCGCCCCGAGCAGAGCAGCCAAGGCTGATCTTAGTCTTCACTGAAAAGGGAGTCGATTCCGTTGAATTTCCCACCTGCTCACCCCAGATCGCCCCTCTGCTTCAGGGCTCCAGAGGTCACCAGCTACTTCTAGTAGACTAATCATCGCACAGAATCCACTCTCCTTAAACGGTTATGACAGGGCTAACAACCTCCAAGCTAGTGACCTGCAAACCGTTTTCTGGGCGCCCTGGCATGCATAGTAGCCAACCTGGGCCTCCAGCCCCCGGTAGCTCTCCTCCCTACCCCCTCTGGGCTGTGACAACCAAAAAAGCCTCCAGACATAGTAAAATGTCTCTGGGGTGAAGTTCCAGATTCAGCAAATGAAAATATGGGCTGCGCGGTCCGCTCCTTGAATTTCCGATAAACAATGAATGATTTTCCAGTATATGTAGGTCTTGTGCAAAACCTGGGACTGTAGGGGAGGACACCTTTTTATTTCTTCCCTTCCAGGTTCTTGGGCTAGTCTCATCATTAAAGTGACACAAGATGTAGTGGGTAGTCGCACACAGAGTCGGGACACCGAGGCTTTTCTTCCCAGGGAGCGGCGTGCTTGGCGTGCTGGGACCCGAAAGGCTGAGGTCCAAGCCCAGCAGGGGCGGAGTTGCCTTTTGTACAATTTTTGCTCCTTTGTCTCCCATATATGAACCTTCAGTCTGAATGGGCAGTCTATGTGACAGCGTCGTCGCCATGAATGTTGCCCACGCACGCACACAGCCAGGCTGCTTCCCTTGTCTTGAGGTTTTTATCACATTCCTTAGGGAGGGGCTCTACCGCACAGACAGATCCACAGGAGAAAACCACGCTTAACCCCATATGTGTGGGGGCTCATAAAAACATGAGACTTAAAGAAGTGACCAAAGCAGGGGGCCCTTATGGCGTTTCGACAAAGGAACGATTTGTGAAGAACTGACAACAGAAAGGGGTTTGGGCTTCGTAAACTAGTGAAGAAGTAACAAGGCTTGTTTATACAGCCTTCTTGGCCGTCAGTTCCCTACCTCTGCCTTCCGCCCTCCTGGTCCAGGGAGGGTACCTTCCTCATGGGGTTTATTCCTGCTCTCAGGGGGACAAAGGACGGTCAACGTGTCCTCCCTGAGCTGTTTTGTAAATAACGCTAATTTGAAATAATCAAATATGCGAAAGTAGCATATCTGGGGGTGGCATATTTTGCTCCTCCTCAGGACGGACATACGTATACTGGAAAATTATTTGCCACTTATTTGGAATTCAAATTTAAGCGGGCACCTGTATTTTACTTAGCAACCTTCTTGGGGGACACGCTTGAGAGCCGCTAGGTTTATAGATTTCCGCTTCAAGAGAGCAAAGGAATCAACCTCGAACTGGAAAACTGCTGCTTTGGCAGAAGGGAGGGTGAACATATACATGGCTAACAAGCAACAGGAAAAGATGCTTGGCGTCACTGGCCATTAGGGAAATACGAGGCAAAAGCACAATGAGATACCATGTCGCGCCCACCTGGATGGCTAGAATCAAACAAAGATGATACGAAGTGTGGACACGGGGGCGGAGCTCTTTGGAGCGCTGTCTCCAATCAAATTCTGCTCTTGGTCCTGTAACAGATACTTCTCTGGGCCGATGCATTGATAAGCGTTTACCTTTTTGGCACAGAGGGAAGACTACCGTGAGAACAAAACACCAACTAATATTTTTTGAATTCTCTACGGCACATTCTCATTACACTGTCAGGTTTTCCTGGTTTCCGGCCAGCACGCATGTCACGAAAAGACGGGTTTATCTAAGACAAAAATCTGACCATGTGACCCTACCCCACATCGAACTCCAACTCCAACTCCCAGTTCTCGTGTTAATAACAGCTTTAGCGGGATGCGATTCCCACACCCAACTTTCGCCCATATAATGTGTACAGTTCAATGTAGTTTAGTAAATCCGCAGCGTTGCATGACCATTACCGCAATCGATTTTAGAATATTTTCACCACTTTAAAAGAAACCCAGTACTTATTAGCAGTTCCTTCCACTTCCCCCCCGACCCAGTCTGCTCGATCCCCTGGCAACGAACATGTGACCTTTGGGGACTGGCTTCCTTCACTTAGTGTAATGTTTTCAAGGTTCAGTCATGTAGTAGCATGTATCAGTACTTCGTTCCTTTTTGTGGCTGAATAATATTCCAATATATGGATGCATCATACGCTGGTTAGCTCTTCACCAGTTGATGAATATTTTGGCTATTATGCCAACTAGAAATATCAAGAATGATGTGACAGTTACCCACATATGGGCCTCTGTTTCTGCATACGAGGCACCCAGCACAGAGCCTAGCTCCAAATACCTGCTGAGATAGGAGCCAAGACCTGGCGTCACCCTGGGTGGGAATTCTCCATGCCTGTCACGGAGGGGCTCGACCTTCCGTGAAAGGCAATCCTAAATTAGTGAGGTCCAATCTAAGCCATTTTTCATATACTTTAAATTGAAGTGGACTGAAATACAGGTGAACACTTTTTGAGAATTTTACTGTGCCCGTGCTCAGCGCAGGGGGTCCCCTGGGAAGTTTAAGGGTCGGTTGGAGGTACTACACTAATAGACTTGTGTTTATTCCTTTTAATTGTTTTTTCAGTGTTTATTCATTCTTGAGAGACGGAGCATGAGTGGGTGAGGGGCAGAGAGAGAGGGAGACACAGAATCGGAAGACAGGCTCCAGGCTCTGAGCTGTCAGCACAGAGCCCCGACGCGGGGCTTGAACCACAAACTAGGAGATCATGACCTGAGCCGAAGCCGGACGCTTAACCGACTGAGCCACCCAGGTGCTCCAATAGCCTTGTGTTTGTACTGTTAAAGATCAGACCTGTGTCTGTCACACATCGGAAACATCTTCCCCCCTTATTTACATCAGTGTCAAATATATGTCCTTAACGTGATTCCCATGGTTGTTATCTGACTCGTACTAACCGGTTACCACTTACCAGCTTGATTATCTTGTCTTGAATGGCATTAGCTCAAGTGGAAATGCACATTATGAAAACCCCTGCTTTAGAGCCAAAGCATAAAAAATGCTAACTCTAGGGGTGTCTGGGTGGCTCAGTCTGTTAAGCCTCCGACTTCGGCTCAGGTCATGATCTCGCAATTCATGAGTTTGAGCCCTGCATCAGGCTCTCCCCTGTCAGCTCAGAGCCTGATTCAGATCCTCTGTCCTCCTCTCTCTGCCCCTCCCTTGGTTGTACTCGTGTTTGCACTCTGTCTCTCTCTCTCTCTCTCTCTGAAAAGTAAACATTAAAAAAACTAATTCTAAAGCTAGAGTGAATTTATGCCATTTAAAAAGCTTTAATCCACTTTCTACTTGTAAACTATCAGCAAGGCTTGCTAAAAGCAATCATCTACAAATAAGAAACATCGTTGAAATCAAGATTTCATTTGTGTGGTTTTCTTGAAGCTTCCATGTCCATCTCTGTCCAGACTGTGGGAGACCAAGGACTAGAGGCTCATTTGAAATTGCAAAATGATTCTAGTGATTCTGACTTGAATGAAGATAGGCGGAAACAGAGACAAGGAGAAGGTAAGTGATTCCAACTGTGGGTCCACATGATTCGTGAGATGGAGTCCCGCATCAGGCTCTGTGCTGACAACGTGGAGCCTGCTTCAGATTCTCTCTGTTCCTCTCCATCCCTCACCTGCTCTTCCCATCTCTTTCTCTCTCTCCCCCAAAATAAATAAACATTAAAAGAAACCCCACAATTCTTGGGGCACCTGGGTGGCTCAGTCGGTTAAGCATCCGACTTGGGCTCAGGTCATGATCTTGTGGTTTGTGAGTTCGAGCCCCGTGTCGGGCTCTGTGCTGACAGCTCAGAGCCTGGAACCTGTTTCAGATTCTGTGTCTCCCTCTCTTTCTGCCCCTCCTCTGCTCCTGCTCTCTTTCAAAAATAAACAAACATTTAAAAAACTTAAGAAAAAATTAAAACCAACAATTCTTAATAAAAACCTTGTATCATTAAGTTCCTACGATGCTCGAGGCCCTGGGTGCTCCTGAAGTAGGCAGGTAAGCCTGTGGATTATAGTCAATGTTCTCCTGGTTGGTTGTGTGGGCGCTGTTGACCTCGAAGACTAAGAGAACAGAGGTAAAAGAGGAGGCTAGCAAGTTGCCATCTATCTACATTCTAAGAACCTGAAGACTAGCTTTCAAAAATGAACCCATGATGGGCGTCTGGGTGGCTCAGTTGATTAACTGTCTGACTTTTGGCTCAGGTCATGATCTCGTGGTTCGTGGGTTCGAGCCCCACATCGGGCTCTGTGCTGGAAGCTCAGAGCCTGGAGCCTGTTTCTGTGTCTCCCTCTCTCTCTGCCCCTCCCCTGCTCAGGTTCTATCTCTCTCTGTCTCAAAAATAAACTATTAAAAACAAATTAACCCGTGAAAGATTTTGAACAAGACCGTATTCTTTTGTTTGGCTATTCGCCAGACAGAAATTATAGAGGGAGCAGCAATATTTGCAGTGATCTCATCAGTGGCGAGCAATTTAAGTTTTTTAGTTAGTAGCTGGTGGGGTCTATCACTGGCAGGAGAAAGGCACTCAGAGATCATCTCATCCTGCCTTGAGGCATGTGAAGTTCTGGGTCATCCAGACCCGATGTCCTTTCTCATCTGAAAGATCTCTCAGATGAAACCGCAGCTTAAATAGGTGAGCAGGAGGTTTCAAACGGGAATTTAACTCCATTTTTTACTCGTGCTTCGTTTCTGCCTCACTCTCCAAATGATTGACCATGTTATCCACCCAACTAAGAGAGAGTCAAAGTTCAAGCTTTCTTTTGTTAAAAAATGAAACTGCATGGGGCGCCTGGGCGGCTCAGTGGATTAAGCTTCCGACTTCGGCTCAGGTCATGCATGACCTCACAGTCCGTGAGCTTGAACTCCGCATGGCGCTCCGTGCTGACAGCTGGGAGCCCGGAGCCTGCTTCAGATTCTGGGTCCCCGCTCTCTCTGCCCCTCCTTTCCTTGTGCCCTCTCTCTCTCTCTCAAAAATAAACAAACATTAAAAAAAGGTTTTTTTTTAAACGAAATTCCAAACTTACACGGTGTTGTGTGTCAAATGTACTCAATAAAAAAAAGAAAGAAGTTCCGTTTTACTGAAGGTAGTTTTATATCAGGCTCTCCATGCCAGTCCTTGTTATTATGTTTCTCTTAGAAAGTGATATAATAATGCAAATATGGCTAAGCATGTATATCATAATACCCAAAATGTAAATATAACAAATGTATACTATTTAGTCATACTTAAATATATGAATATTTAATCTTAAAGTGCTTTTCAGCATACACAGCAACCTTCTAAGGCGTATCTGACAACCCTAGTTACACAGATACAAAATTCAGACTCAGGAGGGGCGCCTGGGTGGCTCAGTCAGTTGAGCGTCCGACTTTGGCTCAGGTCACGATCTCATGGTTCGTGGGTTCGAGCCCCATGTCGGGCTCTGTGCTGACAGCTAGCTCAGAGCCTGGAGCATGTTTCAGATTCTGCGTCTCCCTCTCTCTCTCTGATCCTCCTGTGCTCACACTGTCTCTCTCAGAAATAAATAAAACACTAAAAAAATTTTTTTTAAAATTCAGACTCAGGAAACTTAAATAACCTCATCAGAGTCACCCGGGTACTACTAGGGATCAGCAAACTACCCTCCTCGGGGCAAATCTGGGCAATCACTTGTTTATGTACTGTTTTCAAGCTAAGAATGGTTTTAACATGGTGAAATGGTGAAAAAAAAATAAAGACTCTTCAAGGACACATGAAATTACATGAAATTCAATTTCAGTGTCCATAAAGTTTTATTGAAACACAGTCTGCCCATTTGTTTATATCTGCTTTCGGGCTACGATGGGAGTTGTTGTTGATGAGGTTTTGGGGTGATGGTGGGGTTTGGAGCTGACAGCCAAGAAAGAATTCTTGATGAGGTCTTTGGTGTAAAAAGGCGACTTTATTAAAGCACGGGGACAGGACCCGTGGGCAGGAGGAGCTGCCCTGGGGCCGTGAAGAGTGACTAGGTACACACTGTGGAGTTGGGGGAGGGGAAGGCAAAGGGGAGGCCTCCGGAGGGCTTTGCTGTGCTAAGAGGTCTCGCAAGATACCTGGGACCTTGCTACTGTCAAGCTAAGGTCGTTTTCCCCTAGTAAGGCCTTAGCATTAGGACGGTAAGGGGTCCTAGAGAAAGGTGCTACTCTGTATTTGCCTCAAGAATTTGTCGGGGCGCCTGGGTGGCTTAGTCGGTTGAGCGTCCGACTTTCGCTTGGGTCGTGATCTCGCGGTTCGTGGGTTCGAGCCCCGCGTCGGGCTCTGTGTTGACTGCCAGCTCAGAGCCTGGAGCCTGTTTCAGTCTGTGACTCCCTCTCTCTCTCTGACCCTCCCCTGCTCACGCTCTCTCTCTCCTAGAAATAAATAAAACATTAAAAAAAATTAAAAAAAAAAAAAAAAGAATTTGTCTGTGGGTGGCTGATGATAAGGAAATTTAATTGTACCTCCCATTTCCTTCTTGCCTTTGTTCCCCACATCACTAAGGAGAGGAGGGTGAAGTTGGGGCCCCAGGAAACCTACAGACCCCTGTAAGTTTCTGGAGATTAGGCTATTGATAAGATTGCCTTTTCCGGATAGTTGCAAATGACATATCAGATAAAGGGTTAATATCCAAAATCTATAAGGAACTCACCAACCTCCGCACCTGAAAAACAAACAACCCAGTGAAGAAATGGGCAGGAGATATGAACAGACACTTCTCCAAAGAGGACATCCAGATGGCCAACAGACACATGAAACGATGCTCAGCATCCCTCCTCATCAGGGAAATACAAATCAAAACCACACTGAGATACCACCTCACGCCGGTCAGAGTGGCTAAAATGGACAAATCAGGAGACTCTAGATGCTGGCGAGGATGTGGAGACACGGGCACCCTCCTACACTGTTGGTGGGAATGTAAACTGGTTCAGCCCCTCTGGAAAACAGTGTGGAGGTTCCTCAAAAAATTCACACTAGAACTCCCCTAGGACCCAGCAATAGCACTGCTAGGAATCTACCCAAGGGACACAGCAGGGCTGAGGCATAGGGGCACATGGACCCCAATGTTCATAGCAGCGCTCTCCACAAGAGCCAAATCATGGAAAGAGCCTAAGTGCCCATCAACGGACGAATGGATCAAGAAGATGTGGTTTATCTATACCATGGAATACTCCATGGCAATGAGAAAGAATGAACTCTGGCCACGTGTAGCAACATGGATGGACCTTGAGGGTGTCATGCTGAGCGAAATAAGTCAGGCAGAGAAGGACAGATACCATATGTCTGCACGTAGAGGAGGATTAGGAGGAACTTAACGGAGGACCGTGGGGGAGGAGAAGGGGGGAAATAGTGGGGGAGAGGGAGGGAGGCAAACCATGAGAGACTCTTGAATGCCAAGAACAAACTGAGGACTGATGGGTGTGGAGGGGGAGGGGGAGATGGGCATGGAGGAGGGCACTTGTGGGGATGAGCACTGGGTGTTATATGGAAACCAACTTGACAATAAACTATTTGTAAAAAAAAAAAAAAAAAAAAAAAAAAGATTGCCTTTTCCCTGTAACTTACTAAGACGTTTGTAAACTGCAAGAGACTCCTGGCTTGCGTGACTGTGATCTGTATCCGTTAACCATTTGTTTTCTTTCCTTTCCTTTGTTCTTGGGTAGCTGGGAGTGCCTGAGGAATATCCCACCCATCCCACCTGGGATAGCTTGTGCTTTGCCCTCAGCTTGCATCATGCTCCCTCCACGTGGTGTACAAAGCCTAAAATATTTACTGTCTGGCCCTTTACAGAAAAAGTTTACCAGCTACTGCTAGAATTCGATCTAAACTGTGCCCGTGGCTGCCTTTTACTGGGTGGGAATATGGAGAACAACAATAAAAGAAAGATCGTCCATTGAAACTTGGCATTGACCTTGCCACTTTGTCAGACATGCAATCAAACCCCTAAACTGGTTTTACTAATATGGTCATGGTCTTTTGCAAACAAGAGAGCATGGGCTCAGCCGTTATTATTGTCACTCTGTGTTCCCAAATATTATCGAAACATTTTTAATTATTCAGAGCCTTAAAAAAAATATCAATTCAGAATCATCAATATTTCAGGAAGCCTTATGGAATTTTTAATATGCCACTGTCCATCGCAACTGTTGAGACTTCCTTGAGCGTGGTATTTTCCGGGGATAATTAAGTATGCCGAGTTCAGTGATTTGGCTTTGGAAGTCTGCGCCAAGCTTAACCCTCACCCTGCCTCACCTAGTATTCCGATGGCTTTCCTGGGCTGCCCACAGGTGGTTCCCTCTGTTTCCAGAAATACTTTCCCGTTTGCTGCAGCAACGACACACACAGCACACCCAGAAAACGCAACAGGAAAATGGTTTCGTAAAAGTGAGAGTGACCTCAAAACCAATCCTTACAGATCATTACGGTCATTCTGCCCCTGCTTTATCCTCTGGAGAGATACCTTTGTAGTTCTGCAGGATGGTAGGTAGCTGAGCTGTGGAAAGGGACAATTTTACTGAGATGTAAAGTTCACGGAAGTGTCAAGTGTCCTTTGGAAATCAGCTGTCTTTAGTTTTGCGCAGGTCCAATTTATCGACTTTTCCTCTTAACGGTTAAAGCTTTTTGTGCGTTCTCAATGAGATCTTGACCCATCTGCAAAGAGGATCTCCAAAGCTATTCTTCCGTGTTTCCTTTAGAAGCGTTATAATTTTAGCATTTATATTTACGTTCATTCATCCCGATTTGTCTTGAACTTTCTGCATGGGATAGGAGAGTCAACGTTCTTATTTTTCAAAGTATGTACATCTAGTTCTAGGGCCGCTGTAAAGAGGTATTAGTGTTTCTATTCCCAGTATTTTAATGAAGGAATCAAGACTTGGGGCAGCTCTTTCTGCTCACAGGTCCTGTGCTCTAATAAAACCACCTTTTTGCACTGGAGAAAAAGAAAAGAAAAAACAGAATCCCAAGACTTGAAAAAGCCAAGCATTTGGCTCCCAGTCACGTGACTGTCGAGGTGACCCCAAAATCCATGTTCTTTTTCTTTCATCACAGCACTTTCTGTATCATCACCCATTCCTCTGGCGCCGCCCTCTTCTCCTGAGCTGACACGGACGGACAGCCTATCCCTCCACTGTGTCACTGGCCCTTTGCTCTCTCACACGTGGCCTCCCCAACTCCGATCATCCACGCCCTGATGTGGCCACGATGAGCTTTCCAAATTTACAGCGTATTAAATGCAGCACGGTGAAAAAAAAGAAGAAAAAACGGACCACTGACGACACAGTGTCAGTGAAGAAAATGAGCATCTTGATGTGAGAGATGAGGTTGACAGACAGTAATTTGACATTAAACATTTTCCACGGAGACCCTGTTAACGCAAATAGCTGCCTGGGACAAAAGACGCAGGGCCGGGAGGATGAACGGCGAGGGTGGAATTTTGAGGATTTTCAGATCCCAGGAGGGGGCCTGCGGATGTCTGTGCCAACCCTACTTTGGGACCCCTGCCTTAGAAGTCAAACATGTGGGGGGCACCTGGTTGGCTCCATCGGTTGAGCATCTGACTTCTGATTTTGGCTCCGGTCATGATCTCACGGTTCGAGTGGGGCTGTGCAGGGACAGTGCGGAGCCTACTTGGGATTCTCTCTCCCCCTCTCTCTGCACCTACCCTGCTTGCATGTACTCTCTCTTCTTCAAATAAATACACATTAAAAAATAAATAAATAAAAGTCACACATATCACATAAGCAGACCATGTAGTACCATTGGAATCATCAAGAGAAACGCCACCGCGGACCTTGAAATTGTCTGGTAGCACATGGTGTCAAGGTGGTTGACCAGATAACTCGGAATATGCTTGTTCTTCTATTTTTAGGACCAACTTGGAAATGAACAAAATTTAATGATTCCCGGAGAGACGTTAGGGATCTCTGAACATAGGTCCTTGGGCTTCATCTGAGTGAAACCCCCTAATTAAGGAGGAACAGAGGACAGAGTCATCCAAGCAGCAGTAATCCAAGACAGGAAGGCCTGGGGAACTGTGGTGAATCAATGTTCCAATCTGTTCATTCCTTCAAAAAGGAGGCCTTCAGAACCTCAGAGAGGTAGGGTCAAGGGAAGGAAGCCTTCCCCATCCTTAAACTAGCAGAGCCATGCCTTGATTCTACCAGTCTTGTTAGTCTCTCTGGTCTGTATGAGATCACACAGACTGGGGAGGCCAAGGTCATACCCTTGGCCAGCTCAATGGAGTTGCCTGGCCAGGATTCGTGGGCCATAGATTGCCACCCACAGGCAGCTCTTGTATCCTGTCATGTACCTGGATAAACAGAATTAATTTGTAAGGCACTATATACGTTATATATCGTATTAACCTTGTTAGGTGGTCCATATCTGTAAATTCTTGTATTTTTAGCTTGAAAGGCTATTCGTTATGGTTGTGACCAAGTAATTCATTTGATGATGCCTGCGAGGGAGCCTTCAGCAAGCGTTCACGTTGGAGCGGGGCTCCATAATGGACCTCTCATTTTTTTATGCAGCGATAGCCAGCCTAGTGAAGGAGCCTAGGGCTTTGGGGAAAATGCTCTAGGGATGGAGGACCGAGAGAAATACTCCTGCCTCACTTCAGGAAGACAAGAGCCATTTCATTGTTTAAGAGCTTTACATTTTCTCCTCGGTTTCCCTGGTTACACTCAATATTTGGGGTTAATGGATGAGAAAGCTGAAGGCTCTCGCTAATATGCTGACCTTTCCAGTCAATCCATTTAAGCTCCGGGCATTTGTGCGGTCAATTCTCTCTGCCTCCTCCTTAACATCCTATCGATATAAAAACGTCTGGCTGTATTCAGTTAGACCCTTCTTTCCTCATCAATATGCCAACCTTGCGTGCTGGCCTGCAAGGCACGCTTATATGAACCGATTCTTGTAACCCCGATGTCTTAAAATTTCACCAATAATTACCAAATCTTTTAATATTTCAAAAGTCTCTCTGTTCGTATGCCTACAGGAGATGATATTTTAGCCTGGGCAATATACCTTTTCTTAGACAAGTAAGGCTTTTCATTACAGTCAAGACTGATTGGCCCATCTTGAATCAAATAGGCTAGTGTAAGATAAAGTCTTACAAATTAATGGCTAGCATGGATTTCTTCCTTACTCCCACCCCTTTATTTCAACGTGTGAAATCATGGGTGCCAGGAGTATTGTTTATCATGATAGAAGTAGATTTTATAACCCCTAAGTTTGAAACCTTGAATCTTTTTCAAGGCATCATAAATAGAGCAGTGCAATTCACCTTAACTTTAATGGAAATCAGGCATTTTTGTTCTAGTCAAAAAGTGCATGGATTTGGAAATAGACAGTAGGTATAGGGCTTAGCCTACTACTTATAGCCTGGAAGTTCTTGAACGAGCTACTTCAATCCAGAAACAATTCACTTATTCCCTTGAGTTAACATTTTTAACACCTCTAAAATATTAACTTATTCTTAATGCCACATAGAACGCCTACAGAGCATATCTCACAAAGCATTAAAGAATTTAAATGAGAAGGTCTTTAAAGATGTACAGATTGATTTTTACTAGGACATCAGGTGGAAAGAATGGAAATGAATAAAGCACACTGGCTTCAACAAGAGCAGAGGCAGGTGAGAAAGTAATTATCCTATGGAGATTTGAGAGGTTTCAGAAGCCCCTGAAAAGATGTGTGTACAATGTGAGAGATCCTCAGGTTGGGAAGGTAGGTAGTTGGCAAGGTAGTAGAGGAGCTGGGACGGGCCCGGTCCTGAGAACCAGGAAGAGAGAGTGAAGGCAGAGAGCCATTTCCTAAAATGACTCCACAAAGAAGGAATGAAACCACAGGAAAAAAACAGAAGCCCAGGAACTAAGACGGGGACGAGGCAGCGAGACCAAGCAGTCTCGGCACTCTCTCGGACTAGGGACTCGATTATTTCCAGAATGTGCAGGAATGCTGAATGCACACTCGGAGGCCGATGATTTGGAGTCCAGTTGTGGGAGGCTGTTAACGACTGATATTTGTTTGTATGGTGTCTTCTACATCGCCAACCATGCGGAGTAGGCACCATTTACCCATTTTATACATAAGGCCACGGACTCAGAGAAGTTAATAGCTCTCAACGTCACTCTCATATTGGTTGTTGCCTACCCAGTATTCATTCTTCCCTTCTTCTTTCGTCAGAGTCCTGGTATTTTTCAGGATGCCAACCCAACTAAAAGAATATATTGTCCTCTCCCCTAGAATGTGGGTGTGATGGAAGCAACTGAAGCAGCCATCTTGTGGCATTGAGGATGAAAGTCAAGTTTATAGGAGAGCGGTGAGGCAGAGAGGATGCTGCCCAGTGACATCGTTAAGCCGCCACACCAGCCTGGATTGACCACCTCTGGACTGTTCCATAGAAGAAGATAAACCCTGGGTACTATCTTGAATCAACTGGCCTGATCACAATGGGAACAGTTGCATAGCTAGGCGTTCTAGTGCTGGGGTTTGAACGTATGCAAGACATAGGACTTTTGTTCTTTCTCCTCTGGACAGGTACTTAGGGAAGTCTTTGGAAGACCGTATGTCTTTGTTTATTAATTTTTAAAATTATTTGTTCTATTTTATATTTTTATGCCAGTATAGTTAACATGCAGTGTTACGTTAGTTTCAGATGTACAATAGAGCGATTCGACAATGCTATTCGACATTACTCCGTGCTCATCACGATAAATATACTCTTCATCTTCTTCATCTCTTTCATCCAGCCCCTCACCCACCGCCTCTTTGGTGACCATCGATTCTCTAGAGTCAAGAGTCTGTTTTTCAGTTTGTCTTTTTTTTTTTTTTTTCTATGGTATTTAAATGGAGGAAAATCAATTTGACACCACTCAAAACATAGTTTCGTAAATACTTTTGGAGAGCATAGACCTTACTGGTCTTCTAAAAGTCCTCTGGTAGAAAATTGTTCTACTTTCTGTTCTCGGTTGTGAGGTTTAAAAAGGTTCACGCGTTTTCCTCTGTGGTTGAGCATTTAAATAATTTCCCCCTCTCATCTCTTCTGAGTCTTGCTGGTGTTCTTGTCAGGTAGTTGCTGTGTCTGGATTGTGTGAACTATAAGCGTGCACGGGGCCAGTGTGGTCTCCTCGCCCAACTAACGAATATGTGACTCACAGCTTTCCAGTAACCGTGGAGGCCCGCTGGCCGCCAAAACCTGACCCCTGACTCGTTTCCAGCAAAGGTCAGAGCTCAGTACTGCTGTACGCATTTGTGCGGGCACTCGTTGAGAGCCACATGCTAATTCTTTCTAGAAATGAATACGAAATCATCCATGCCTATAGTACCCGTGGTCTTGTAGGAATGGGGTTGGGGGTATTAACTGCAGATGGCGGCTGACTTCTTTCCATGGCCTTGTTTAATTGTGTGTCTCAACCTCCTCCAATCGCAAGGTGTTCCTTTATGCACTCTTGGATGCTGAGAAGGTTCTGGGGCATGAGAACCTCTGGGTTTTGGAGTCACAAGGTACAAATCATTGGTCATCCTTTCCCGTCACAGTGGGAAATGTCGGACTCAAGTCTTCTAGATAACCTCCAACACAAATGCAGGAGGTTTATAAGAACTGGACTCTCATCCTCAATGTCACAGAATGGCTGCTTCAGTTACCGCCATCACATCCACATTCTAGGGAAGAGGAAGGTAAAAGGAAAAAGGCATAAAGAGGCACAACCCATTCTTTTTTAAGGAGCCTCTCTGGGAGTGGCGTCTTACAGGACGCCCTATCTGCTTTTTAAAAATTTGGTTGTTTCCTCTCTCTGTCATGTCTTTATAAGCCATACCTTTTAACCCTTTAACCCTGTGTCACTAATCCTTTATTTTAACAGACTTCCAGGAACATTCAGTGAGTGTTTCAATCTATAGTTCTGCAAGGCCTTCTCTTCCTATATATCCATAAACATAACTATTTTTACGTAACAGTCTGTGCTAATGATACATTTGTAATTCGTGGGATCCCATACGGCTTATGCAGGATTCTGCCTGCTTATTTTTTTGTCTCCAAAGGCTCGATCACAGGATCGGCTCTTATTTTCTGATGCTCCCCTTAGAAATCCAATCCTCTTTTTCTGCAATTTAAGCTCCTTAGCTATCACTATCTTTGTTTCATAGAATAGCCATTCTCATAGCTACTTTAAAAAATTTTCAGAAGGTTGGTTAAGGGTCTTCCGCAAGGCATGCGCAGGTAGTCTGGTCATTCATAAGTTACTTGCTTCCTTAAAGATTCCAACTACCTTTGTGAACATGTTTCAAATTGCATATATCCGGTGAAGTGGGGATGGCTGATTCACTGGAGAAGGAAGCCAAGTGGGTGAATTTAGTCTAGCCAAATTCCCACCACAGGCTCTTAAATTCAAGAACTTTCTCTCATCAGGTAGAGAGGCTCATTTTGTTTCTTTTTTTTTTTTTTTTTTAAGTGTTTTTATTTATTTCTAGGAGAGAGAGAGAGAGAGACAGCGTGAGCAGGGGAGGGTCAGAGAGAGAGGGAGTCACAGACTGAAACAGGCTCCAGGCTCTGAGCTGGCAGTCAGCACAGAGCCCGACGCGGGGCTCGAACCCACGAACCGCGAGATCATGACCTAAGCGAAAGTCGGACGCTTAACCGACTAAGCCACCCAGGCGCCCCTCATTTTGTTTCTTAAATGATAATTTTCATCAAGCAAATGTAAGATACCATGAATTTCACTATTTTAGTGAGCTAGTTAGTGTTAACAGACACACACACACACACACCAAGTCCGCAACTGAGTCACTTAAATGTTAAGCCAAGACTTAACACCTAACCTAATTGTAGTTTCAGCCTCTTCCAAGAGGGGAATTTAAACAATCATTCTGGAATTTCCTGATGAGTGCTGGCTGATGAGGTAACCTGCTTGCTAAGACCCCCTTCCCTTCCCCCTAAGGGAAGGTGACAATCCTTTCTTTTCTTTTGCTAACAATTTCCTTGTTTCCCTTCATTTCTGCTCCTAAAAGCATTCCTCCTCGGAGCTGTCTTTTATTTGTTGAGTGGGGTGCAGCCCCATTCACGGGGAGCACTGATAAAGCCAGTTAGATCTTTACATTTTACTTGGTTGAATTTTTGTCCTTTAACAGTAGTATGTATCTTTTTTTAAAAAACAAGTTTAGAGAAAAACCATTCAGCATCTTACTTTTATCTTCCAAATCATTGGACTGAAAAGAACATGAACCTTTCTGAGCAAATTAGTTCTGACAATTGCTCTATGATTCATGAATTACGAGTGGGCTCTTCTGGAAGCTCTTGCTGAAATGGTGAACAAACTGTGCCGGAGAAGGTGCTAGAATTGTGAGTGTCACTCTGCAACGGAAAAGGTCTAGTTCAGAAGCATGCTTACTGGGAGAGGCAGAGCATGAAATCTCCGGAGGGAAGGGCCGAGATGGGGAGAATCATTAGCAAGGAGCTTCCGTTGTCTTAACTTTCCAGTGGGGGAGAGGGAGAGGCCACATGCATTTTCAGAAAACTACAAAACTTGCATTCGTTCTTTTTTTCCCAAAATTATCATTCCCCCTTTTTCTTACTATCTTTTCCTGGCCACTCTCCTCCACATTCTAGGCAAGAACAAAATGAAACTTCTTTCCAGATCATGCCATTTCACAGTGGTAACATGCTCTGTCTCTGCGGCTGACCTCCTGGTGACTCCCCATCATCCACGGGACACGTTGTCATCCTTGGTGGCTTCTACCGGGTAATGGATACGGTGTTCTGGAGGCCACCACCTGACAGTCACCTTCCTAACTTCCTTCAGAGAACCCTGTCCCCCACTCCCTCTAGTCCTCATCTGCCAGTGACGAAGTCTTACACTTATTTGTGTGTGACCTGATTTCCTGGCTTCCCCGCTCGAGTGTAAAGTAAGGCTCACGAAAGAGGGGACCGTGTTTATCTCTCCACTGGTCGATCCCCAGCATCCATCGCGGTGTACATGGTGCAGGCGCGGTCAATGTTTGTTGACTGAGAGAATGCCACATCATGAAGCAGGACGCGAATACAGAGGCATCGTGGCCTTCTAGATTACTAGGAATAAGGGCTGTATGTAATTTTAATTTTAATTTTAAAATAAGCAATTTTTATGTTCTAGTAGATTCAGTGGGTGACAGATGGGGCCCTGGGCAAAACAGTGATGCAGACATCAGTCCTCCCTGTTTTCATTTTCTTCAAGCCTTTCCTTCCCTTCAAGGACTCGGGCCTCCTCACCTCTCTGGTTTATCAAAATCTGCCTTGAGGGTGGGGTGTGGCATCAGTTGTTGAAACTTAGTGTGCCCTTGGCTCAAGGCGTTACGTTTTAGCCTTTTCCATTTAAGCCTCGTTGAGAAAAGGCAGATTTTTAAGACCCACCAAAGAGTCCACCGGCAGAGGGACAGAGACCTCAGGCCACCGGCCCTGTGAGTGAGCCAGTTTGGAAGACCAAAGAGGTCTGCGTACTCTGGGGGTGCGTATTAACCACGGGTTTCTGAGGCTTTGGCATCCTGCTGCTTTGCTGACCTTGGAGGGGCCTTGCAATGATTAGGGCAGGGGAGAGGTGGCTGAGGCGTAGGAGCCTAAGAAGGGAGGGGGTTGGGGGATGCACTCTAGATCGCATATGAAAGGTCCGTTCCCAGGCAGGGAGGGGCAGGCCTGCCAAGGTTAGCAAGGCCCCAAGACGTCAGGCCATCGGAAACACACAAAACAAAAAAGCATGGTTAATACAGCTAGAACCGGAAATGGCAACGAACAGGCTTCTCTAGCGCCTCCAGAAAGGACCACCGGCCTGCTGACCCAGGGAGATCTGGGTTGGACGTCTAGCCGAAACGATTGTAAAGTAAGGGGTCCCCGGGTGGCTCCTTGGATTCACTTCTCACTGAAGGCTGAACTCAAATGTAGCCCTTCAAGGAAGGACAGAATGCCATGGGGGGGGGGGGTAAAGAAACCCTTACTAATAGGGCGCCCGTGGGGCTCAGTCGGTTGAGCACCCAACTCTTGATTTCAGCTCAGGTCATGATCTCACGCTTCATGAGTTAGAGCCCCGCATCGGGCTCTGTGCTGACAGTGTGGAGCCCGCTTGGGATTCTCTCTCTCTCTCTCTCTCTCTCTCTCTCTCTCTCTCTGTCCCTCCTCTGCTCCCTCTTTCTCTCAAAAATAATACATAAAAACAAAACAAGTTTCAAAATTGGAAAATAATACATTGGTATGGTTTTAAGTCACAAAATTTGTGGTAATTTTTTACAGCAGCAAAAGGAAACAAATACATTTCTTAAGCTTTCACCGCCTCATTTTAGTATTCGTCGATTCTTGCTTAAATTCATTATCATTTTGAAGATTTTCCCCTCTCCAGTGTTCCTTCGAGTTAAGAGCTGACCTCCTATTACTAGGATAAGTTTTTTTCTCCTTTATCTTTCATTTACTTATTTGTACCCATATGGACTCATGGTTTCTTATTTTCTTCAAGAGATGACAGTCTCATTTTCATTATTCATTTTGATGCTCACATTTTTCCTGATTCGGTCAGTAGGAATACTTTCACGCTCACTTCTGTGTCTTTTTGACATATCCATTGGGGAAATTTCTTGGGAGACGTATTTAGGGAAGAAGCTCATGAAATTTGCAACGTAGTTTCAAATGGGTCCGCACCAAAAAGGCCTATCTTTGCATAATTTATGTGTGTGCATATATACATGTATATGACTCTATATGTTTAGAGAGAAAGAAAGAAAAAGATCAGTAAATATGGTAAAATGTCAATTCAATCAAATCTAAGTGGAGGATATGCAAATATTTATTGTGCTATTCTTTCCATTTTTCTCCTTGCTTAAAATTTTTCACAATAGAATTTTAGGGGGTAAAAAACCATAAAGAGAAATAGCCTTGAAAAAACACTGATCCACTTTCCTCAATATGTAGTTGTGTATATGGCATACGCGTCCGGCTGCGTTGTGTTTCCCTCAGGTCTAGGGTACAAGGAGATTAATATTTTAAATTAACATTTCTATGTGTCAGCTTAAATCTGGCCTCTGCAGTTCAATTAAATAGAAAGTCTGGTCATAAAGTGCCTAAAAGCAGCAATGACCTCATTAAAGTACGTAAATGCTGCTTCTCCCATCTCGTTCACACGGTATTTGTTCTTATGGACCAACCGCCGTCTCAATCACTGTAAGTTTTATTTTATTTCATTTATTTATTTGTTTATTATTTTTTAAACATTTGTTTTTAAGAGACAGAGCATGAGTAGGGGAGGGCAGAGAGAGAGTGGGAGACACAGAATCTGAAGCAGGCTCTGACCTGTCAGCCCAGAACCTGACGTGGGGCTCGAACCCATGAACTGTGAGATCATGACCTGAGCCAAAGTCGACCGCCCAACTGACTGAGCCACCCAGGCACCTCTCAATCACCCTAGGTTTTAGACTAGTAATGATCCACAAAGGGAGTTTTAATACGTGGAGTTTGTGGAAATGTGCATTCCAGTGAAAACCTAACCGAAGGAGAATGAAAAAGCAATGCAAAGCTTATTATACTATTTGACGTGTTTCTATCAAAATTTTCAGAGCCATTTATACGCGGGCAGCCTTATGCATTTATAATCATTAAGATTTGGCAGGTCCAGAGCTGATACAGGGTGCTGCAAGAAAGCCAAGCGGTGAGCCACTCAGGCAGGCACCCTGCGGTAGTTTTTCAATAAGCCCACACATTCTTTGAAACTTCCTACCTTCAAAAGGTGGAGACTTATCTTCCCTCCCGGCTTCGTCCTTGCTCTCTCTCTCTCTCATGGCTTAGCTTTCATGTCATCAGGACACTCAAGCAAGTCTATGGAGGGTCCAGGGGCGAGGAGCTGAGGTCTCCTGACCGCAGCCATGCTAGCGCGCCATCTTGGAAGTGGACCCACAGGCCCCCAGTCAAACCTTCAGACTCCCCCCACCCCCCACAGTCTTAGCAGATAAGGGAGCATAAGGCAAGTTGACAGACAACAAACACCACCCCCTCCCCCACTAAATGGTTAACTCATAGAGATCACAGTCCTATAGGACTTAAGTCTCCATCACCACTCCACAGTGAAGAAAGGCAGAAGGAAATGGCAGATAGAACTAAATTTCCTTATAACCTGCAGCCCACTGACAAATACTTGAGGCGGGCAGAGTAGAACATTTGTGCAGGAGCTCCCTGCTCTCTTCATGCTAATGCTTTGCTAGAGGGAAAAACAACCTTAGCTTGACAATAGCTGGGCCTCCAGTATCCTGTGAGTCTTTAGCATATGAAAACTCACTGGAAACTTCCCCTGTACTTCACCTCCTCCAACTCCATAGTATAAAACCAGGCTCTCCTCACGGTCCGGGGGTAGCTCTTCTGCCCACAGGTCCTGTCCCCGTGCTTTTATACAATCACCTTTATGCACCAAAGATGTCTTCAAGAATTCTTTCTTGGCCATCGGCTCTGGACCCCACGAACCTCACTGTCACCCTCAAACCTCATCACCGGCCAACATCTTGATTGCAACCCAACGACAGACCCTGAGATAGAAAGAACCACCCGGATCCCTGACCTCCAGGTTGTGAGCTAATAAATGTTTATTATTTTGAGCCATAGCGCTTTTGGATAATTTGTAGACAAGGCAACAGATCACTAATACAGGCCCTCGCAGTGTCATTATTTGCGTTCATTCGTCATGCTTCAGGGCATGGGAGTTCTCTCCCTCTTATCCACCTGTCCAAGAGCAGTATAAGGCTTCATACAAGAAAAAGGGCACAAAAGAGACTTCCCCAGTCTGTTGGTTTTGGTGGATGTCACATAGGACTCTACATCTTCCCGGCTGAGTCCGAAGGATTCTTGTTGAAATAATTTTCTACTTGGGGCATGAGCACCACTTGGCCAGTATGTTTTTCTAGTGGCAGAAAGTCCCTTAGGAACTTAATAAACCCAGAATCTCCCACTCACTTGGTAAAGGATGGTGTTTAAGCCTGTAACAATTTATAACATAGGTACTTGGTGCTTGCTCTCAAAGCTGAAGGAATTAAAATATTATACTTTAGGGAAATACACAAATTTGGGGGGAATATGAAAGTCTTGGGGTTTTCCTTCTCAATAGCCAATGACTTCTGTGCTGTAGAGGAGACAAAGCCAGGCCCTGGGAAGAGATATAAGTGATAAGAGACGCTGAGTGCAGGGAGAAAGTCCTCTCCTTGTTCCAGAAGGAGATCTTCTCGAGGATTATTTTGGGAAAGGCTGTTTGAAGGCCTAATCAAGTTGACAGGGACCTCAACCCCCAACTCCCTTGAGGCCTTGGAAGCTCAGCCAGCCAGTGCCTGAACAACGAACCTCCCCATGGCTACTTTCCTTTGAACTTCTGCCTCCTTTGAAGAAAGCAGCTAAAGTTACTTGAACGACAAATGTGGCTCATCTCTAGGTTGTCAAAAACACTGGAACCTGGTGGAGGGAAAGGGCTGTTTGTAGCTTGATGTTGTGTCAGGACTTTGACAATCACCGTCTGTGGAAATGATGTGAGGTGGTTGAACCCCATATGGGGTTACCAGACACCTCAGACATGCTCGCTGGTTCTCAGTACTACAGCCAAAGGACCTTCACTGTTCTGGCCAGGTTTCCAAAAGGAAAGTACCAGAGATTCCCTAGTCCCGGTGTGGCTACTAACTGGCTCTGTGCCTTCATTCCGAATTGCAGTCTCTATCCACCAATGCAGGTAAAATGTCTTCTCAGACCTTCTCTAGCTCTGACACTTCGTGATTCCATGATACCTCTAGGAAGTTCTGGAGGGTTCCAAATCCATGAAGCGAATGGATCCCATGTGCCTTCTTTGGGTACTTTCACAAGTTAAGAGTTCTCCTCAGTAAACATCTGTAATTTTTCTCAATCGGCATTGAGTTTGTGAATACAAACTCCTCAGCTCTGAAAGATCTAGAATACCTTGTTTTCCTTGGCTCTCTCTGGAAATAACCAGTGGAAAATGATGTATGGTTGTTTATTAATAACTCCCTTCTGGGTCTTGAAGTCATTTAAAAAATACAGCAAGGGGTTAACTGTCTGACTCTCGATATTGGCTCAGGTCATGAACTTAACAGTTGTGAGATTGAGTCCTGTGTAGGGCTCTGTGCTGGGTGGAGCCTGCTTGGCACTCTCTCTTCCTCTCTCTCTCTTCCCCTCCTCTGCTCTCACTCTCAAGATAAATAAACTAAAAAATAAATAAATAAAAAACACAGCGAAGCCCATATTTGGAAAAAAATGCTGTAATTCTGAGTAGGGCATTTAAAAAATAATTTCTCAGGGTGCCTGGGGGGTTCAGTTGGTTGAGCCTCCAACTCTTGGTTTTGGCTCAGGTCATGATCTCGTGGTTTTGTGGGTTCGAGCCCCGTGTCAGGCTCTGTGCTGACAGTGTAGAGCCTGCTTGAGAGTCTCTGTCTCCCTCTCTTTGCGTTCCACCCCAACTCATGCTGTCTCTGTCTCTCTCAAAATAAATAAACTTAAATCAAATAAAATAAAAATCTTAAAAAGAGAAATAGTTAACATAGGTATAGGGAATACTTCACTTATTAATTTCCTCTCTGGACTATTTTCTACAAGTGACCAAAAAAAAAAAAAAAAAAAAATCAACACCCATTTAGGGTGAGCAAATGTGACTTTTCTCCAGAACTTTCTAACATACAGTTCATTTTCATTTAACATAGCCCTAGTAAAAATGACAGGAACACTGAGCTACATTTCTGTGGTTATTTAAAACACACAGTGCTGTTCGCTAGAACTTTCTGTGATGATGGAAATGTTTTAGATCTGTGCTGTCCGACACATACTTGGATGTGTCTCTGATGCCCAAAGAACTGACTTTTAATTTAATTTTAATTAATATACATTTACACTTAGATAGCCACGTGTCTAAGGCACCATAAGCCATCACTACTTTGACATGTGGATTCTGATTCACATTTTTTTTTTTTTCTGAGAGTGCATGCGCAGGCGCGAGATCAGGGGAAGAGCAGAGAGAGAGGGATGGAGAGAATCTTAAGCAGTCTCCCCACTCAGCGTGGAGCCGACATGGGGCTCGATCGCATGACTGTGAGAGCATGACCTGAGCTGAAATCGAGAGTCTGTCGCTTAGCCGACTGAGCCACTCAGCCACCTCTTGTTCATATTTTTTGAAGCGTGTATTCTAGTCTAACTGGTTTCAAATCCTTGCTTCCTCCTTTTGCTAGCTGTGTGACATTGGCTGAGAGACTTCACCTTTCTAAGCCTCATAATGGTACCTGCTGCACTTGTAATTGGGAGGGAATGGGATGGATGCGTCTAGCTTATTCCTCTTCCTACAAACTTTATTGGGTCAAAGGGCAGGCAATGTCACAGAGAAGAGCTGGGTTCCTAGTAGCTAAGGTTACAGTCCCAGAAGCTCTGTGATTGCTTCCTTTTTAATTTATTTTTGAGTTTATTATTTTTTTAATGTTTATTTTTGAGAGAGTGAGCACTAGTGGGGGTGGGGCACAGAGAGAGGGAGACAGAGAGTGTGAAGCAGGCTTAGCGCTATCAGTGCAAAGCCTGATGTGGGGCTCGAACTCATGAACCGGGAGATCATGCCCTGAGCCTCAACTGACTGAGCCACCCAGGGGCCCCTGTGATTGTTTCTTTCCAATCTTTGCTCCCCGGAGCTATGGCTGATCCCTTCAAAGAAAGGTGGCAGGAGGGAGAAAGGAATCTGTGTTTCTAGCCAGACTAGTAGTTGTCCTCCGGAGGCGGGGCTGGGAGCCAAGCAGGGCCCGGCAGCCCAGCACCCAGAAGGGCAACAGTCCATGTTCCCGGGGGCGCTGACCTCCTACTTCGGCGCACACCTGGCCAGGCTTGCAACAGCCCTGGGATGCGACCCGGTTTCCACTCTGCTGAAGAGGAATCGAATTGCGGTGGAGTTAAATTGCCAGAGCTGAACAATCAGGAACAGGCCGAAGTGAGATCAAGCCAGGATGTCTGGTAGTTCTGTATCGGCGCCCTTCCTCAACCTGTTGCATGCGTGGGACAATGCGCATTTCTGTCCCCATCCACTTCGGACACGCACTTTTTGTCAGCACCCTGGTAGATCCTACCTTTTTGGAGTCAGCTTGTGGATCGTACTTTGAGAAACATGACCAAGACTCCCCGTGCTCTAAAAAGAACTGTAAGAGGGGTGCCTGGGCGGCTCAGTCAGTTAAGGGCCCGACTCTTGGTTTCGGCTCAGGTCATGATCTCACGGTTCGTGGGTTCGAGTCCCACGTCGGGCTTTGCGCTAATGGTGCAGAGCCTGCTTGGAATTCTCTCTCTCTCTGACCCTCCCCTGCTTGCATTTTCTCTCTCTCAAAATAAATACAAAAACTGAAAAAAATAAAACGAACTGTAAGAGTGGAGTAGGTACAATCAGAGGTTCTCAGCTAGGATGATGTTGCTGGCAGAAGGGCATTTGGCGATGTCTGGACACATTTCTGGTTGTCAAAACTTGGGGTGGGGTCACTCCTGGCATCTGGAGGGTGGAGACCAGGGATGCTGTTAACTATGCTACAGTGCACAGGACAGCACCCCCGCCCCCCACCCCAATAAAGAATTATCCAGCACCAACTGTCAGTAGTTCTAAGGTTGAAAAACTACTTTAAATCCAACAAAGCCGGGATCCCCGGGATCCCTGGGAAAGGAGGCCGCTGAGCGAAGGCAAGTGAAAACAATTACAAATTTCATTCTTGCTGTGGCTTCAAGGAGCCCAGTTTCCAATGATTTGAAGAAATTTGAGGCACTGATTCTCAACTTTATCAGGCCAATGTACCTTTTTGGTAAGTCTTTTGTAACAGTACCTTTTCTATCTTGAAATGCAATTCATAGATCATAAAACCTACCTATGCAAACAATTTAAAAATATCGATATAAGGTTACAATTGTATTATATCAGGGAGAAATAAAAAGATAATCTATGACAAAATAATATGCATTCTGACTTATATAAAGTTGCACCAGAAGATCAAATACAGTCATCTGATGCCTGGGCCTATTTGTAAGGTCCCCAAGAAAGCAATTGGACACATGTCAACAGACCCAGGCCCATTGCTTGGAAGACTGGTGATGTCATGATTTCCCAGAACTGAACAATTTGTGCTGAAGTTCTGTACAGAACAGAACATGGCCTTCTGATTTATATAGTAATATGCTTCCAGAAGAATTCAGTGTTTATTGAAACTGTGCTAAAAAGACTTTTTGTTTATGTGCAAAGTGACGGGATGTCTATCCTCAGATAATCTCAAGCGGGTTTCGCACACATAAATGTCTAGCAGGACATGTAGAAGTCCTTCTTGCCCAGGGCTTTATGACCAATGAAGGATGCCTAAAATCCCCAGCTGTGGCTCATTAATGTCAAGGCAATGTCCCCCCACCCCCGTTCGTAGGAAGCAAACACACACAGCCAAATATTCTAAATTCCCCCTAGGGATGTACGCTCTCCGCAAAACCCGTGATTTAAGGGATTTCAGAGAGTCATTTTAGTTATGAACCATTTTTGCTTTGTATGAGGATTTTAATACTTAACCCCACCTCTGAGGGCTGCCCTTCTTCAAGCCCTGAGGATAAAACCTCATGTATCTGAAAAGTTGGATAGAGTTTGTGCCATAGAAATTGCCCAAATGTACCCTCAATGCTGATCCTCTCTCCCACAATAGATCTGGATGGTGAATCCCTGAACCTCTCGCTCTGTTGGATGTGTGTTCCCTGGAAGTATTTCTTCTTTCTTCATATACTAAATCTTTCTAATGATTTTGGCACAGAATAACATCGTTCAGTGGACGCTTCACGAGCAGAAAACCACGCTGGAAACTGTTACGTTGGTAGCTGCTATAGTGGAACTGGTGAGCCTCGTCCCCTGATGCCAAATTTTAAGAATTCTGAATGTTTCTCAATTTACTCACAGTGGCTAAAATTATGGGAGCCTTCTTGTTTGGCTTACTGTCTCCACCCCCACCCCTACTGCGCAAGTCCTTCAGGATCTCAAACTGGGGGGCTCCACACCCGGCCTTCCTGGGGCCCAGGAGCAGCACAGGGATCTTGGCCATATGCCCATCACCTCGTTGCCCAGCAACTCTGAAAACCCCCTAAGCGGGAGGCTCGCAGCTCTTGCGGAGAAAGGGGGAAGTTGGCTTTCATGGTTGCCATTTTCTCTTCTCCCTCACACTTTTGGCATCTTCCATTTATCATCATCTTTCCGTTTTCTCAGGCAAAGAGAGCACCAACTGGCTACTTCGGTATACTGATACCGATTGCCGTGGTGAAGATTCCCCCCCACACCGTCTGATAGCAAACCACTAACTGGATATCACTGAATGTGGAGAGGTACCCAGCAGCACTTCAGAGTATGGTCTCTCCACTACTCACATCTAACACGCATCAAGAACATAGGTCCACTGATCAAAACTAAAAACTCAACTTTGGTTCCAACACGTATCCTGTTGTGACAGGAAGGTGATATTCACCACGAAGGCAACTGTGCACATTGCTTAGTGGATGTGATCTACAATGATCCTTGTAATGAGGCCTCGTGACTCCCTCTGATGAGCTTTATTTCTCTGGGGGCGGGGGGGGGAATAAAAAAGAGAGGTTGGTTGAAATCTGATTATGACCATGGGATTCTGGTGCCTTCATGAATTTCTAGTCCTATGTCTGTTGGGCCAAAAATACCCAAATGTTTAAGATCCTCTGAAACGTTTGAGAAGGAATAGCCACACAAGAGTGAGAAGCAGGAAAAGAATATGAACAGATTTGAGTATTTAAAAGATTATTCTGGAAGTTATAGAAAGAGGGCAGTAGAGCAAAGACGCCAGCTAGAAGGAACTAGGGGCCAAGGGCAGACTGCTCCAAGATGGGCCACCTTATGGACATGAGGCTGATTTTGAGTTACAAAGCAATCAAAACCCAGCAGATTAAGGAAAAGCTCTTTTCCTCCCCCTCAACTGCTTAAAAGAGTTTAGACAGAGGACCAGATCTGGGAAGAGAGTTAGCGGCATAAATAACTACATTTTGATAAGAGTTAGCGGGTAGAGAGGAGCCTAGCAAGGCCTGTTTGATCAAAGTCCTCTATGTCCCAACTCCCTGGGAACTGCTTTCCTTCTCTTTCAAGTCTCAGGCTCCACACCCCCTTCTCCTTGGTTCAGGATGGCGTATATATCTCGTTATGCCTGCCTTCAGAATTTCCACGTTTGTGTGGTTTTCCTGTGCGTACGAAATTAAATGTGACTTTCTCCTTCTCATCTCTTACGTCAATTCGATCTTAGTCTGGCTAGAAGGACCTTGAAGGGCAGAGGAAATTCTTCCTCCACAACAAAACCATGGTAATACACATGTAAGAAGCCTGCGTGGATCAAGGTCATCCGTGGAAATTTCTTCTTTCCACGTCTTAGATTATGAGATCGCTTTGTTGGGTTCTTTTACATTAAAGTTATTTTTCGCCCATAATGTAATTTAGAGAGCAAACAGAGAACAAAGGTGTGCCAAGCAGCTTCTTTAAGAGCTCAATTTCTCCCTATCTCTAAAAAGGAAAAAGAAGAGGTATCAGGAAGGGCCCATACCCCTTCTTTCTGCTCGTTCCGTAGAGGACAAGGCAGGCCCAAGTGGTGTTTTCATCCCTTATGGAATCCCAAGGCAGACACAGCCTGTGAAGTGACTCCATGTTGGCCTGAACTTGCTTGGAACGTTCAGCCGTTCACTTGAGTGTAATCTGACACATGACGTAATAGTCAGCTGCCTGCACTAATCAGTCCCAGCTGTTGGACCCTCTGCTCTGTGGAGGGGGTTCACCCTCCCCATCTGTTCCCGGGGCCTCCCCACTTCCCTCTTCTCCGCTTGAGCCTCCAGCCATGACAGATGGCTCCTTCTCAGTATTCCAGGTCGTCTGTCTGGGATCAGTGTCTCGGCCCCGATGTGGGCTCAGCGTTTCCCGCTACTCCCCTCGCCGCGGGCATTTACAGAGACTAACCCACACTACCTAGCCATCCAGGCACACACACACAGAACTTCACTCTTTTCAACTTTCACACCATAAACCAGGCTCATAAAGGGCACTTCTACAATCCTCTTGAGCTTTGCTTGAATGCTCTAGAATGCCGGTGGGTCAAAAACAAAACATGGGCTGTCTGACAAGTGTGAGAATTGTCTTCCGAAACCCTTCCCCACCACACTTCGGAGTCCAGTGAAACCACACGAAGTCCCCAGTCCCGGCGGTCTAGTCTATACTCTGCCAATCTGGTCAAGTAGCTCAGTGTTTTTTTGGGCTCCTTGAGCCTGTCTCTGCAATGACAATACTCAAGTTCAAACAGCATGGGGGTTTTGGGGAGTGTTTGGGAAAGTGGGTCAGCACAGAGACGGCAGGGCGGTGGTGGCTCTGAGCTGGTGACTGTCGTCAGCAGCAAGCGAGGAGCCGGTTTCTGAACACGGTCATTTACTGCACCTGCTCTCACAGTTCTCTTCACAGGTGAAAGGGGAGTATGTACACAGGGGTCTCACTTTGAGGGAATATTTCAAAGCAAGAGTAGCTTTTATTCTTTTATGTCTAATTATTAACTTTTAAAGGGATGGTAGTGGTTTCTTTTATTTTTATTTATTTATTAAAAAATAGTTAACATTTATTCATTTTTGAGAGACAGAGCATGAGCGGGGGAGGAGCAGAGAGAGAGGGAGACACAGGATCTGAAGCAGGCTCCAGGCTCTGAGCTAGCTGTCAGCACAGAGCCCGACACAGGGCTTAAACGCACGAACCACGAGATCATGACCTGAGCTGAAGTCGGACACCCAACCGACAGAGCCACCCAGGCGCCCCCGTAGTGGTTTATTTTAAGACTTGGCTTCTAAAATAGTCTATTTTCTATCCCTTAGCAAACTTTATGCTTTATATGGTGGATAAAATATTACTTCTATCACAGTGGTTCTCAACTGGGGTTGATTTGGGTGCTCAGGGGACAATGAGAAATGTCTGGAGACATCTTGGGTGTCACAAGTTGAGTGGGGGGAGTGCTACCCCCATCTAGTAGGTAGAGGCCAGGGACATTGCTAAACATCCCACAGTGAACAGCCCCAGCAACCCCCCCCCCAACCTCCAACCAAAGAATTGCCTGGCTCCAAATGTCAATAGTTCCGAGGTTGAAAAGCCCAGATCAATCGGATCATACATTAATTATACCATGGCTACGCTGATAAAGTGAATCTGATGACCCCCTGGGTCCTTCAAAAGGAGAACCCAAGAGTGTGGAGTTTCAGGGGTCAGGCCATCCTTCTTCCAGAATGCTTTGATCAGGGCGAAGGCTCAGCCCAGACACCAACATTTTTACCTCTGTCTTGGCTCCGTTCTGGGGGCCCAGCCAGAACGGAGGGGTTGGCCTAAGGAGACAGGCTCGTTGGTTCTGCCGGATGAGTTCGATCTCATTTTGGGGGGTATGTTGGGGCCTCAGGTCTTTCCCTCCCTCTTCCACGCTTTTCCTAAGACTAAGGAATTTCTCAGCCTAGAGTCTTCTGGTACAGCTTGATCATACGCTTTAAGAAGCAAACAGAATTGATATGCAGAAAATACATGCAAGATGTTTTCAGATTGATTGCTTTTTTTTTTTTTTTTTTTTTTTAAATAGTAGTACCAGCTGGGCTTGGGAGGAACGTGTGGTTCTGTGAAGGTTTTCACAGGTCTGCCCGCCTTCTTTGCCTGCCACGAAATTTCTACAAAGCCAGTCTCACCCACGTTTCATTTTCTTTAACCTGCAGAGCCAATGTGCAAGGGAGGGGTGTTGTTTTTTATTATTGTTGCTGTCAGCCCTTATTTAAAAAACCGCATTGGTACATTTTCTCTTAAAAACCAAAGGAAAGAAGCTAAAAACGCACCTACTGAGATCAGCGTTTCCAGATTGCAACATTATAGAGGGAGGACATTTCGGTTTTCTTCTCTCATCCCCAAATGGCGTGCCGCTCCTTGTGGTAGCACCTTGTAGGGGGACATGCAATGCTTTGCGAGCAAATGTTCAAAGAAAAGAACGAGGTGATCTTTGTCTCTGATCAGCTTCTAGTATAGTTCCTAGTTCTCAGTAAGAAATTTACTGTTAAAAGTGCTAATGTTTCGAGATGGGGCCATGGTATGATGGTTATGTGGGTTTTTTTTTAAGTTTATTTATTTAGTTTAAGAGAGCGAGAGAGAGAGAGAGAGAGAGAGAGAGAGCGAGCGAGGGGCAGAGGGAGGGAGTGAGAGAATCCCAACCAGGCTCTCAGGGCAGAGCCCAACGATGCTCGATCTAATGAACCAATGAGATCATGACCTGAGCTGATCTCGAGTTGGACACTTAACTGACTGAGCCACCCAGGTGCCCCTATGATTATGTTTTTTAAAAGGATTCTTTTTAGCGAGATATATGCTTAACTATTTATGGATAAAACAGTATAATGTCTGGAGAGTGCTTCCAAACAGCTCAGGGGAAAGGGTAGGAGTAAAATAAAGTTGGCCATAAGCGGACAAATGTTTTGAGCTGGCGATGAACACACGGCCAAGAAGAGAGAAGAAATAGCCTCAGACACAAACATTCAAGGGCATCGTCCGACAGGAGGTAGATTTCAGAGTCAAGTCTCTCTCAAGTAATCACTACAAACTCCATTCGAATCTTGAACATATTGAAACCATTGCTCTCCACCCTGGCCATTTTTCCAGATACGGAACCGTTCAGAAAATGAGGGAAGATGTATCTGAGCCATATTATTTTGGCTAGATTTCGCTCTTGATGCATTTCTTAACATATGGGGAGCCACATTGGACATATTTTATGCCTCTAAATATCAAGGGTTTATTTAAATGTTGAACCAATTCACTTTTTCTAAAATCTTGACCTTATAAGCTTGCTATCTGGGCCAATACGATCAAAGGATTTATAATAACATTTTGGTTGATGTCACTCTTACTCCTCCTCAAAATAATGAGTTGCACGGAACTGTAATGTTTCTTCCTCCATTAGACCAGGGGTGAGTGAAGCTTTCAACCTGCTATCATTTTTTCCAAATAGTTTCGCTCATTCTTACTCCTAATTAATCTACAGTATTGTGTAGCAACCAAATAAATAGTCTCCTCAAGAAAGCATCCTCTCCTTGGCTGTTCCAGAAAACTCTGCTGACTCATTTGCAGTTGGCCTCGAAGAGGCTTTCAGGCACTTAATGCCATAAGAGCCACACTTTCTTTGAGCAATTCCCATGACTCTCTGAGCCTACCAAATGGGAGAAGCTCACAAGGAGTTTTGCTTTGGGTTTTTAATATCTGGGCAAGTGAGGGGGGTGAACGTGGTTTTGGGAACCACTTCTAAAGAATATATTCTACAAGTTAAAGACTCCCTTGCTTCATTAGTTTCTTTGTCCCCAGGGTTTCTTTAAATGTGTATCAAATCACCTTTTAAACTCAGATCTTGGGCTCATAAGGACTGGACTGTGGCCACCTCGGTTGCCTCTTTCTTACTGAGTGTCCCTTTTGGAGACTCTATCTAGAAGATCTGCCTCACTGTCAAGAATGATATGGACGCTGGGCGCCTGGGTGGCTCAGTCAGTAAAGATTCTGACCCTTCATTTCCGCTCAGGTCATGACCTCACGGCTGGGGAGTTCTAGCCTCACATTGGGCTCTGCGCTGTCAGTGCAGAGACGGCTGGGGATTCTGTCTCTCTCTCTCTCCACCCCTCCCCATCTCGCGTGCACCCATGCCTTCTCTCAAAATAAACAAATATTAAAAATAAAAAAAGAGGGGCGCCTGGGTGGCTTAGTCGGTTAAGCGTCCGACTTTCGCTTAGGTCATGATCTCGCGGTTCGTGGGTTCGAGCCCCGCGTCGGGCTCTGTGCTGACTGCTGGCTCGGAGCCTGGAGCCTGTTTCAGTCTGTGACTCCCTCTCTCTCTGACCCTCCCCTGCTCACACTGTCTCTCTCTCTCTCCTAGAAATAAATAAAAAAAAAACATAAAAAAAATTAAAAAAAATAAAAAGAAAAAGAAAAAAAGAAAAGACTGATATTTATGTTACTCAGCGGGGTGAAATCCTGGTTGGAGAGGAGTCCCAGCACCCAACAATAATGGATAGAGCAGTGGTAGCAACAACACTAAGTCCCAACTAATCATGTGAAAAGTCCAAATAATAACAATAAGGTGGGATTCAATTTGCAGAACTCTTGTGATGAAATCTTGCTAAAATGCAACCGCAACGTGTTTCCAACCGAATTCAATGGACATGGTATCTTCTCTTTACTCCCACCCTTTTAGATATGGTAGTTTTGACTGATAGGAGGCCAGGTGTTTGAACCTGGTCTAGTTAGTGCTTCCGTTTTCATACTTGATTACCTAATCTATCCAAATATGCCCCATGTTGGTGTGGTTTGCATGTGTGCACAAGTGATTAGTCATTAAAATCACGCCTTGTAGAGTAAACCAAAGTCAGTCTTTGGCTTATTGCCAATGGCATTTCCCAGATTCTGTGGTGGGAAATTCCACCCTTCCAAAGACATGCCTTTCAAGAGTCCAGTGGTGGAATTTTCCTTGGAGTTTCTGGAGACAGAGCTAGGAAGCAGTCAGTCAACCCTGTCCATCTCACAAAGAATGCATGGAATAAGAAAGAAAGAAAGAAAGAAAAAAAAGCCCAGAGTAGAGGGTAGCCTGAGGTCCAGTTTGACACCTATTTTTATATGGGCAAAATGCTTCAGTTCTCTGGGTCTCAGTTTCCTCCTCTGTAAAATGAAGGTTTAGAATGCTTTGTCTTGGGGCGCCTGGGTGGCTCAGCCGATTAAGCATTCCACTTCGGCTCAGATCATGATCTCACGGTTCATGGGTTCGAGCCCCGCGTCGGGCTCTGTGCTGACAGCTAGCTCAGAGCCTGGAGCCTGCTGCCTCAGATTCTGTGTCTCCCTCTCTCTCTGACCCTCCCCTGCTCATGCTGTCTCCCTCTCTCTCTCAGAAATAGATAAAACATTTAAAAAATTAAAAAAAAAAAGAATGTTTCGTGTTCACGTTGAGTTTTGCATTCTGACGGCCTATTTGTTGGAGAATATTTATTAGGTACAGTTCCTAGAGGGAATGCAAACATTTCTAAGACCTAACACCCATTTTCGGGATGCTTTGAGTCTCATTGGACAAATAATACTTCAATTAAAAAAAAGTAGCTATTACATGCCACATCGTGCGATGGTGACAGGCGGATTATAAGTGCTCTGTCGTCAGACCTGAAGGGTCTGCCATCTTGGCTGCTACTTGATGAGAAATGTGTACAGAGACATATGGCGAAGACTTGTCCCAAATGTTGATTCAAACTGAAATTGATTCCTTCCCTGTAGTGAGGTTGGAAGACAAACACAAGAGTGAGGAACTTCACAATCTAAAAGCCCCCCAAGTGGGTTAATTGACCATATATGGCTAGCAGTGCAATGCAATATGGTCCAGACCCCAAAGGGACTTATAAACTATGAGGGACATTGGTTGAATTGATCAGGAAAGGCTTCCCAAAGAGGGAACCATTAAGATTGGCCTGGACCTTCGGAAGGAAGCCATTCCAATGAAAAGCAATAGGATAATGCTTCCCATACGTGGCTATGCGGAGCTCAGTTATCTATAGTGAAAATAAAGATTCTAGTGTTCAGCCAGAGGTAAGTGCCAATGTATTATTAGTCGTATCTCCGTGGAAGTACTGTGTTCAAATTGGGATTTTTTTTTTTGAGAAAAGTAAATTTATTCTGAAATTTTAAACAACTGTCGTATGTTACATGGGTCAAGTTAGGAACTTTCGGCTCAAAGGAGCAATGCAGAAGTTGGAGAGAGTCCAGACAAAAGCAATCAAATAAAAATGAGAACGGTGGAATTCTAGGGGAAAAAATGGTAAGTGAAATGCAAAAAAAAAAAAAATATATATATATATATATGTATATATATCTGAGGGAGAAATTAGACACTTCAAAATGTGATTGCTATTATATGCAAATAGCTATTATATGGGTGATAGCTGAGATTTGTGCTCTGGGCACATCCAGAATGCAGAATAGGAGTGAGCAAAAATGGGAGCAGCTGGGATTTAAACCAGATGTGCAGGCAAAGTCATGACAAGATTGGTAAAATGCCAGAAAGAGTGGAGATAATGATATCTAATTAGATTTTTAAAAGGTAAAATTTACATGGACTTGACGGATCAGAGATAGACAAGGCAAAATATTATTGTTGTATATGCAGATTACTCAGGGCTGACCATTTATCCACATCTGCCAAAGAACCACAAGCAAGGATATTCTTGCAGAATTTAGATTCACATGACTCGGCCCCTAGCCTATCCCTGGTGACTGTAGGCCCTTTGCCTGTGCCTGGAGGATGGAGAATATGGAGGTAGAGGTCTTTTCTATTCCTATGAATGTCGGAGGACAGAAAAAAAATCGCACTGGGTTTTTAAAAATTCCCAGACGCCCAGTAGCAGAAACAGAAATGGAGAAAACAATCTCATTTACAATTGCACCAAAAGTAGGTAGGGGTCCTTGGTGGCTCAGTTGGTTGAGCATCTGACTCTTGATTTCAGCTCAGGTCATGATCTCACGGTTTGTGAGATTGAGCCCCACATCGGGCTCTACACCCATAGTGCAGAGCCTGCTTGGGATTCTCTCTCTTCCTCTCTCTCTGCACCCCATCTCTCTCCCCGACCTCAAAATAAATAAATACACTTAAAAAAAAAAGATAACTGCACAAAAAAAAAATACCCAGGAATAAACTTCACCAAGGAGGTGAATGGCCTATATTCTGAAAACTATACAACACTGATGAAAGGAATTGAAGATGATACAAATGGAAAGATATTCCATGCTCATGGATTGGGAGAACAAATACTTTTAAAATGCCCACATCACCCAAAGCAATCTACAGATTCAATGCAATCCCTAAAAAAATACGGGCAGCATTTTTCACAGAACTAGAACAAATAAGCCTAAAATTTGTATGGAACCACAAAACACCTCAAATAGCCAAAGCAGTCTTTTTTTTTTTTAATTTTTTTAATGTTTTATTTATTTCTAGGAGAGAGAGAGAGAGAGACAGCATGAGCAGGGGAGGGTCAGAGAGAGAGGGAGTGACAGACTCTGAAACAGGCTCCAGGCTCTGAGCTGGCAGTCAGCACAGAGCCCGACACGGGGCTCGAACCCATGAACCCCGAGATCATGACCTAAGTGAAAGTCGGACGCTTAACCAACTAAGCCACCCAGGCACCCCCAAAGCAGTCTTGAAAGGGAAGAACAGAGTTGCAAGATTTACTACAAAGCTGTAGTAATCAAAACAGTATGGTACTGGCATAAACGCAGACACATATATGAACGGAAAAGGATAGAGAACTCCCAGAAAAGCCCACACTGATATGGTCAACTAATCGATGACAACGGAGGCAAGAATATACAATGAGGGAAATGACAGTCTCCTCAACAAACAGTGTGGAGAAAAGTGGACAGCAACATGCAGAAGAATGACCCTGGACCAGTTTCTTACACAAAAATAAACTCAAAATGGATGGCGGACCTAAATGTGAGACCTGAAAGCATAAAATTCCTAGAAGACAGCACAGGCAGTAATGTCTCTGACATCAGCTGTAGCAGTATTTTTTCTAGATTTGTCTCCTCCGGCAAGGCGGACAAAAGCAACATTAAACAATTAGACCTACCCCAAAATAAAACGCTTCTGCACAGCGGAGGAAACGATCAACAGAATGAAAAGTCAACGTGCTGAACAGAAGAAGAAATATGCAAATGATATATCCAATGAGGGGTTTGTATCCAAAATATATAAAGAACTTCTACAACTCAACACTCAAACAACCAAATAATCCAATTTAAACTGGGCCAAAGACCCAAACGGACATTTTTTCAAATACATTCAGATGGCCCACAGACACATGAAAAGATGCTCATCGTCACTCATCATCAGGGAGATGCAAATTAAAGATAATGCATTGGAAACGGGTGTTGGAAGTCAAGGAAATTGCTTGATGACGCTATCAGTTAGGTTGTTTCTGATGAAGTGATTCTTTATGATCTATCTATCTATATGTATATGTGTCTACATATGTGTACATATGTGTATCTGTATATATGTATACACAGATATATGTCTATCTGTGCCACTTACCCATAAAAAATACGAAATACTGATCTGTGTATCGGAGTAGCGGCCACAGATTATGTAAGCCTACATTCCCTGCTGACATCTGCATTTTTGATCAGTTTATACAAAATGGAATTAACCCAATATCAGACAAAGTATATAGAATAGTAAAAAGACCTGGGACCAAGTAATTGCTGGTTGCTTTTTGGTTTTTTGTTCTTTTTAATATTCAGAAGATTTTTTCGAGTCTTTGCTTTGTAGTCGTTCACAGCCTGGGCTATTTGTGCCTGCTGGGAGGAGGTGACTCCTGCCGTCTGCGCCCTGGGTTGCAGGTGCAGCATATTCTGCGGGTATATTCGAGCTGTTTTTATGCTGAGATGAATAGGCTATTTGAAGCAAAGCGAGAACTGGTAGTTCCTGTTGGAATAAAAGGATCATAAATCCGTTCGTGCCAAGCCGTGAACACATTTAGACAATGCACTGGAGGCAATTTTTATTTGGTAATTACTGTCTTTGCTCAGAAGCTTTGCCAATGCTCACTGATTGAAAAGCTCCCAGAACAAAATAGGGGAGGGCACAGCTCCCTCTGTAGCCTAAATTGTATTTGCATTATTCTTGCCTTTGGTGCCGCTTTGGGCTTCTTTTCAGATAAAGAGTTAATGTGTCTTTTCAATTTGTGTATTTAATTTCAAGGTGGATGGGGAAAGGACCATCATCTCCCATCTTCTCAACCTTCACTCAAAGGGACCTTCGAAAGTGAGGGACTTTCCTGTTTGAGGGTCGTGCGTTTATGGCTGCTTCACGAAAGGGCAAGAGTCAGCCAGTAAGCCAAATGGGTAGAGAATCTTTTGAAGACTCGAGGAATGAATGAGCACGTTAAAGTATCTCCTCACTTGCAGGGGTGGAATGAGTAATTCACGGGGATGAAAGGTACAGGTCAAGATATACAGTCAAGGGTAGTGCAGTAGCATCAAGCGACAGATGGTAGCAACATTTGTGGTGAGCACAGACTTGTCCCATCAGTGTGTGGTACACCTGATACTAATGGAACACCGTGCGTTAACTATAGTTTAAAAAAAAAAATCAATTACAAGGGGGGAAACATCTCCCCACTGAGGAAAAAAAAAGTCTCCCTACTGAACGCAAGTGCACCCAATACCCAGAGCAGCAAATGTTCTTTCTTTGGGGACATCTTGGATCTCTACTGTCATATGATCATCAACCTTGACATATTTGGCCTTTATAAGCAACTGCCTTCAAGATGTCAATGCTAAGAGAGGGAGAGGGGGGAGAAAGAGAGGAGAGAGAGAAGGGGGGAGGAAAAGGAGGAAACTAGGAATTGCTATTCTGGTCACTCAAGACTTCCATGCAGGTCTGTAGGTAAGAGAGTCTTTTCTGTCTTGGTCGGTGATCCGTTATTCAATTCAGAGAACTTGTACAAAACACTTTGTGCCCAAAGTCCCTTCTGGATGGTCTTTCTAATTGCCAATGATCGAATGGTGCTACCTGCTTTTTACTGTGTGGCTCTGGCTGGCCTGGAAATATTGGACGACGACGGAGATATTAAGTGAAAAGACATTCAACCCAACTGCTGTTACGTGATACCTACTTTATGACCGTTATTTCAGGTAGAGGATAAATAACTCACAGCTCCTCCCTTTAAGGCGCTGGTAATTAAACAACATGAATGGTGCTTCTGGTCCAAATATCCAGACCCAGATTGGATAGGGAAGCAAAAGTCAGCATAGCATTAAAAACCTATACAAAGGAATTAATCACTCGATAAAGTGGGTCCCCAGTCAAGTGGTCTCTTCTGATTCGACACCCTGCCTACTGTGTCAATGTCATTAGTAGTCAGTAGAAGATAAATGAGTCACATCCTCTCCATGAAAGAGTTCTTAATCTAATGAAGGGGCCTGATACCTAACGGTGTCACTGAAAATGGATATTGTAAAAGCTAAGGATTCAGTGCAAATAATTTTAAAACTGAAATCACAAAGCTTGCTAACATAAAGAAGTTCACAAAGCTGATGAAGATGCAAGATAATGGCTCAAACTGTCACCAGCTAGACTGCAAGACCTGACCTTTACTACCCACCTGTTTATGCCTTACTGACCTTTGTCCCACGGTTTCCCTTAAGCTCTTCTTTCCAGCTTATTCCTTAACGCAGGCCAATGGAAAGCAAAACCGCCCCTCAAGCAGTAGCGACTGTGCTGACCTCCAGCGGGCCCAGACCACCCAGACCAGTTTGAGGGTAACCCCTGACTTGAGCCAGTATGGACGGACCAAAGAGTGAACTCTAGAATGACCAAGAGGGACCTTTCCCTCGTTATAACACCAAAATCTCCACCCAAGGAGGATCACAAAGATTCATTTACATTACATTCAAAGGGTGTACAGGCATGTTTCCTTAAGGCACATGAATGATCTTATGCCCGCCTCTACATGGGATGACAAGGTTCCCGATCTAAATATTCATCCGGACCCCAAATGAAAGGAACCCATCCCCCCCTTGCTCAGGGAGTCATGGCTTTGGAAGTCACTCCCCATGACCTTCTTGTTTGCTGCAGATGAAGTTTTCTCTGTGCGAGAACTCTGCTGGATGCAGTTACTGACCCACCAAGGAGCGAACTCACGTTGGTTTGGTTACAAGTTCATTGGCATGGCCAAAACGAAAACCTGTTAGAGTCAACAATGGAAGAAGAGAAAACTGGGGTGCCTGGGTGGCTCAGTAGGTTAAGTGTCTGACTCTTCATTTCGGCTCAGGTCCTGATCTCATGGTTTAGGAGACTGAGCCTCACGTCAGTCAGGCTCCACAATGACAGTGTGGAGCCTACTTGGGATTCTCTCTTTCCCTATCTAACTTTTCCTGTCCCCCATTCGTTCTCTCTCTCTCCCTCTCTCTCTCTCAAAAGAAGTAAATAAACTTAAAAAAAAAAAAAAGAAAATTAACAAGGATGCTGTGGAATACTGTGGGTGCATGCCAATACACTGCCCGGAACAAGAGTCATTCAGGGTACGTCTCTTGTGTCTGCTCGTCACCCAACAGCAGCAATCACATCCTCATATTCAAGTGAAGGATAAAAGAATATGCCACTTCCCAATATGCCTCTTTGGCATAAGGATTATTTTGCATTGATTGTCTTTGAGAAAACGTAGACACAGGAGAAGCCCGAAAAACAAAATTTACTCCTTTGGAAGGGAAATTTACATTTATAAGGGAATCTCTATTTGTAACGTATCTCCCTCTCTGTATAAGGAAGATAAACTCTTCACCAAAGGAGAAGGCGACCTTACCCTGGTTTACTGTGCTTTTCCTGATAAACTCCCACAGCTGGCTTCCCCAGCTCCCCTCATCTTTCTTTTGTCTTTAGCTGAAGATGGTATTTAAGATGGTGGCCTGGGCCACTTAAGGAAGTTTTGCTCAGTTTTCCCGGGCATCTCCCATGTATACATGAAGTATCATTGTGGGGCGTCCCGATTGGGTGGGGGCCTGGGCGCGGGTGGTGAAAGAATTCACCCAATGCAGAACAAAGGAGATAGAAGTTTATAGAATACACCCCAAGGGAGTGGCGGGCAGGACAGCAAGGGAGAGACTGTCCACCACAAGGTGGTGGTGAGGGGCTATAGTTAGAGGCTGGAGTCAGGGAGTATGGGAATGTATGGAATTTTCCCTTTTTTGGTTTTCTTAGGAACTGTGCCTGGTTGTAATTGGTCAGTTAGGGCCTATGCCTATCTCGAGGTGGACCACTTAATGAGCCGGTTTGCATCAGCTCAGTGGTCGCTATGGGCCCTAGGGCCTTGCTCAAGTTTCCATTGCTCAAGCCTGGTGGCCCAAAGCAGCCTTTCCATCCATGTTATTAAACTTCTGCTTGTTTGTCTCTTGCTAATCTGTCTTTCATTATGGGGTATGTGGGGCGGGGGGGGGGGGGGCTCTCGGCCAAGAATCTAGAAGGGTATGGAAGAAGACTTCAGCTGCCTCCATTTTGACCTCAGACGTTGAAGCTAGGGTCTTTCCAGCTTCTCTCTTGGCTCAGGTGGGAGACCCTTCAGGCAAAGCACCCTCTGATGGGAACTGAAACGGTTCCTCAGGCAATAAGGGTAGCCTTGAGCCAGCACGACCCTGCCTGTGATGGACCCCACGACTGTGATCTATTTGGACTTCACCGCCCACCTGCATGGACCCACCAACCTTTGCCCTACATTTCCCTTCTATAAACCTAGAAGTTTCTCCGGCACTTTGGAGATAGTCTTTGAGATGCTTGTCTGCTCTCTTCCTGGGGGTGGCCTCCCTGAAATAAATCTCTCTCTCTCTCTCTCTCTTTTTTTTTTTTTAACGATTCTTTATTTTTGAGAGAGCGAGAACATGAGCTGGGGAGGAGCAGAGAGAGAGGGGGACTGACAGGCTCTGTGCTGCCAGCAAAGAGCCCAATGCAGGGCTTGAATCCACAAACGGTGAGATCATGACCTGAGCCAGGGTCGGAAATGCAACTGACGGAGCCCCCCAGGCGCCCCTAAATCCCTTTCCTGTCTCACCACCCCGGGTCTCTCTGCCTTGGGATTTTGTCAGCCGTGTGTAGCTGAACCTCCCTGTTTGCGACCCCTGGAGCCAGGTGCTCTCCTACCCCTGTGCCCCAGCTACAGGTAGAGGGAAAATTTTCCTCCTCTACCATGTCAGAATACGGAGTGTGAGAAAGAATTGGAGATCAAAGGCTTTAGGGAGGCCTTTCATGCAGACGGATGAAACCCCCCAATGTTTTGTAAAAATGACCTTCTTTATGACTTTGCCCAAAAGTCAACTGTGAAGAGAGGACCACACAAGCTATTGTAACCGTTTTTCCAGTACAGTTATGCCAAAAAAAAAAAAAAAAAAGCAACACGTGCCGTTGTTGTTCATTTTAAGAATATAGGGCAGTGGCAGCTTGAATTTTTAACATAGGAGAATGTATAAAATTATTTTCTTACTATTTACAGCAAACTGGGTTTCTTTTCAGAATTAAATCCTTATTTATTTATTTATTTATTTATTTATTTATTTATTTTTACTGTGAGATTTGGGTCCTATTTTGGATGGATTCATTCTAAATGGCCTTTTTCAGGGGCGCCCGCGTGGCTCAGTTGGTTAAACGCCCAACTCCCGGTTTTGGCTCAGGTCGCGATCTCGTGGTTTCGTGGGTCTGCGCCCTTGTATCGGGCACTGCGCTGCCAGCGTAGAGCCTGCTTGGCAGTTTTCAATCTCTCCCTCTGTCTCTGCCCCTCCCCTGCTGGTGCTGGCTCTGTCTCTCACGAAACAAATAAACCAACTTAAAAAAAAAACGGTCGTTTTCCGATACAAACTATCCTTGGGTAATGAAGTCTTCCAATATTTATGAGACAATATGAGAAGCATGTATGCAGAGATAAATAAGCACAGACAAACGGTAAAAGAGTTGAAACTGAAAAATTTTGCTTTTGAAATACACCCTGTGCACGTACACGTTTCCTGTTGATACTGTACTGCAAGACTTTTGCCAGTTAGACGCTCTCAGGGGTCATGCTTTAGGGATAGGACAATGACAAATGACAAGCAATGCTGATGACTGGTTTCCGGAGATAAATACTCAGCTCATACTGGCTGTCGGGGATGCCGGAAGCCCACATGTATCTACTGCCTCTGACTTCTGGGTTGATCCTTTGCTCTAAGGCTGACAGTCCCATGATGCACCTTGGTCCTCGGTCACCTCCGCGTTCACCAGATTATGCAGCGTCTGGGGGGGAATCTAGGCCCCTAAGCCATTCCTCTCTTGTTGGGAGACCTGACAAGCCAGGAAAAGGCTGGGGTGTGACAACGTTAATTTGTATATGAGGAGCCACAAAATGGAGGCCACTCCAGTGGCCCCGCCCCCACCACACATCTAAATGTAAGTCACCCTGCACTCAGGGCAAATACCTGTCGGAGAACCCTAACGTCCACCAGTCACAATCTTCTAGCTCCGCTTTAGCTGGCCTACCTCACCCTACAAAATAGGCCCTGCTAGCCTTCCTTGTCTCTGACCTCTTAGCCGATTGGACCCTGTTTCCATGCTGCCTCTTTTAAGACTCTACGAGACTTGCTCTTGCCCCAAATATGTCAGGAACCCTGTTCCACTGCCTGTGAGGCACTGTCCCCCACAACCCTTGAACAAAGGACTCTTTTCCCTTGAACAAAGGACATCAAACTTGTTACTCAACTGTATTATTTCTGTCATTTGCCAAGCGTTCACTGATCATTCTAGAACGCCCTTTCCAGGGGCAGTCATTTGTATTGATTCCAGTTCTTTCTTTCACCTGTTAAAAGCCTTGATTCTTGGTGACCCCGTTGGCCTGGACAATTACTCAAAGGCTTAACGTGTTCTATTCCTCACAATGGGGTGGAGATGTCTGAAGATACATCAATATACACTGTGGTCTTGGATTCCAGTGACCAAGAGCAGAGCACATGCTCCTCTATCCCTGTTCACTTGGAGCGACCCAGAGCCTGGAGTTGGGAGAACCGACCCAGTAATGGCACATGGCTTTCCTGAGCCTTTAGATCCCCACCTTATTCCTTTTTCACTTTGCTGCGGCTAGCTAGCTCTCTAGCGTTCTATTCTCACTGCTACAATGCTTTTGAAGATTGGTAGTTTAAGGGCACATTCATGGGGCGCCTGGGTGGCTCCGTCGGTTGAGTGCCAGACTTCGGCTCGGGTCATGATCTCGCGGTTTGTGGGTTCGGGCCCGTCATCGGGCTCTGTGCTGACAGCTCAGAGCCTGGAACCTGCTTCGGAGTCTGTGTCCCCCTCTCTCTCTGCCCCTTCCCCACTCTTGCCCTGTCTCTCTCAAAAATAAACATTAAAACATTTTTTTATAGGTACATTCATCTCGTAGCCAAATACTTCCCGCTTCCATCGGGGGCACAGTACAGAGTCACGTTGCAAAGGCTAAACTCATGTCTAAATCAGCATGGGGGACGTATATAATTTTGCAGAAGTCTCTTAGACTAAGGGGAGTATGATTCATAGCACACAGCCAAATTTCTAAAAATCACCAGAATCATCCGCCTCTGCGGTGTCAATTCATCACCGGGTGACAGCACTTCATTCCCTCCACCCCCGAATCTCTTTGGCACTTACCTGCAACTCCCTGGCTCTCCTCTGCCTCTCAGCCTTTTCTTCCTATGAGCAGCCCCAGGTTTTCTCTGCAGAAGCCCACCTGGCCTTTCCTTCTTCCCGAACTCTTCCTCCCTGATCCACGTAGGGAAAGCAGGCCGGCTTGCCCTCCGCGTAAATGAACCTTCACAGTGCCTGAATATTTATGTACTCGGAATATTCCATCTCCGTCAGAATCCCCTGAGGGAACTCTGTCACCACGTGAGCAAAACTCCTAAAATGATTTTTTCCACACGACACTAAGTCCTCCTGAAGTTTCTCTCCAAAGCAGGCGCGGCAAAGCTTCCCCGTAAAGGACCAGGTGGTAAATGTGTTTGGCGTTGCAGGTTGTAAGGTCCTGGGGCACCTATTCGACTCCGCCATTGTGGCAGGAAAGCGGCCGCAGGGAATATGTAAATGAAGCGTGGCTCTGTTCCAATAGAACTTTCTTTGCAAAAACAGGGCTTCTCAACTACGGTTTTGCATTAGTATCACCTGGGGAGCCTTCTCACCCACCCCCCAGCCCCTGATGCGGGGGCCACAGGCCAGACCAATTAAATTAAATCTCTAGGGGTGGGACCCAGGCTTCAGTGTCTTAAAATTCATCAGGTGCCTGCGGAGTGCCGGCAAGGTTGAAAACGCAGGCTCTAAAGCCTCGCAGGGGCAAGCCAGCTGGAAAGGGATCAGTCCTGTGTCCCAACCCGGAGCATCACGATTCATTTGGTCATTTGGGTGGCAGGTGTGCCTAGTGGCCTTCTCACGCCTTGGGGTGACCGGGTGGGTTCTTCCCCGGGCAGCCCCCTCACTTTACCCTAGTGTGCCCTAAATACGTGGTCATTTTCCATTTGTACTTTGACACCAGCTCTTGGGAGAAGCCATGACTTGGGAAATAAACAGCCGCAAATGCAAACACGATGTTAAAGTTGCTGAAATAACTCGCACAGGGGTAGTGGAGCATTTTTTTTTTTTTTGGATATGGCTAAATTTAACTATTCACTCTCTTTTAAACCGAGAAATATCAAATGCTTTCAGCTGACACTCTTTCTTGGTCCTACACGCTACATTTAAAACCGTGATTTTAACAGGATCGTCTCTCTCTGGTGAGCTTAAAAGGAACTTTGTATTTTCTGCAAGTAAATCAGAAATTCATGCCTGAGCCCACGGCTGTGCTTCTTTTCAAATCCTCCAGAGTACGTCTTGAGGAATGGATTAGACGAACGCTTCCTTATTTTAATTGGAGCCCAAGTTCAGGTGGATGAAAATGCCGTTTTAAGTCATTCTAAAATGCGATGATCCACGACCACATTACTTGAAGTACATCAATTTCTAAGCGCGCGTTCTCCGTGGCTAGGACACCCTTGTACCCAGTCACCGCTTTCCCTGCTGTCATTTAAGAAAACCCTGTAGGTGGCCCCAGCGGAAACAAATCAGCCGCTTTGCCCTTCCTTGGAATACTTGGGCTGTCATGTATTTTCGAGTGTCCTCAAAACATCACCCTAACACGACAGCACTTCCCTCAGATTTCAGAGCTAGCAAAAACACTTCGTCCAGCGTTGAGCTAGGATTATGAGGATCAAGAAAGGGGAAACCCCAGGGCACATCCTTTTCTCTCTCATTTTGGTTCGTGGAGCGCATGTTGGCTCACGGCCTCCGGGCTGAGCCCCTGCAAAGCTAGCTCCGTGCCTCACGTACGTCTCATGAGTCGCTCACGCCACACACCCTCCCAAGGCCCCACTGGGTTGATTCCAAGAAGGTTCTTTGAGTTCACCGCAGTGGGCGCAAGCGCTGCTAAGGATCCTAGGAGAAAAGAGTGGAGAAGCTTCTTTGGAGAATGTCTCATGAGAGCAATGGCTCAAGATGGTCCCCTCTACGTAAAGAATGTGGGAGGGGACCTGATGGAGCTTGGGGAAGGAGATGAAGTCCCCTGTCATCATAGCAGCCCCCTCCCCCCCCACCTGCCTTGGCATTGCTACTGAGTTCTTTGGATTCCCAGCCTGAGTGATCTCAAGTGGTGCCTGGGATCAGGTTGGAAGGTTTGCAGTGGGTGGCGCTGACTTGAGTGAGGGTCTTTACTCAGACTTTTCTAGAAGACCCACTTTCGGTTCTTTGCTTGGTGAAGCCCCATCTTTCGTCCTAACTCTGTCTTAACCAGAAGGCATTCCACACGTGTGCCAGGCCTCGGTACAGGCTTTCATATTTATTCCTGAAACGAAAGCAGTTACTCTATGTAGAGAAGATGCGAAGACTGATTTATGTACCCTCATGGTCCCCACCCCCCGGGCTAATAATCCCTGAGACACCTTCACGAAACCCTCAAGGCTTCAAAATGAAAACACAGGGGCGCGTGGGTGGCTCAGTCGGTTAAGCGTCCGACTTCGGCTGAGGTCATGATCTTGTGGTTCCTGGGTTTGGACCCCGCGTCGGGCTCTGTGCTGACAGCTCGGAGCCTGGAGCCTGCTTCAGATTCTGTATCTCTCTCTCTCTGACCCTCCTCTGGTCATGCTCTCTCTCTCTCTTCGGGGGGGGGGGGGGAGAAAGAAAAGAAAAGAAAATGAAAACACAAACCAAATTTGAAAATCATTGCCCTTTATAAGTTTTTGGCAGGTAACATATCTTGTGTTGTTTTCAATCTATGGATTTTTCTGTATTACAGGAGTAATGTATGTACATTATAAAAATTCGGAAGATATAGATACAAAGAAAGAAAAAAATGAAAGTCATTGTCATCCTCAGACTGAGATGAATAGTAACAACATTTGTCATTTTGATCATTAATCATGAATCTGTGTATCTAGACTCATATTGTACATACTGATTTAATGTCTTTTATGTTTTAAAAAAAATTTTTTTTAATGTTTTTTATTTATTTCTAGGAGAGAGAGAGAGAGAGAGAGAGAGACAGCGTGAGCAGGGGAGGGTCAGAGAGAGAGAGGGAGTCACAGACTGAAACAGGCTTCAGGCTCTGAGCTGGCAGTCAGTACAGAGCCCGACGCGGGGCTCAAACCCACGAACCGCAAGATCATGACCTAAGCGAAAGTCAGATGCTCAACCGACTAAGCCACCCAGGCGCCCCTCTTTTATGTTTATTTATTTAAAAATTTCTTAAATGTTTTATTTATTTTTTGAGAGAGAGAGAGAGACAGACAGCATGAGCAGGGGAGGGTCTAAGAGAGAGGGAGACACAGAATCCGAAGACAGGCTCCAGGCTCTGAGCCAGCTGTCAGCACAGAGCTTGATGTGGGGCTCGAACCCGCAAACTGTGAGATCATGACCTGAGCCGAAGTCGGATGCTTAACCGATTGAGCCACCCAGGTTCCCCAAATGTTTATTTATTTTTGAGAGAAAGACAGCAAGAGCAGGGGAGGGGCAGAGAGAGAGGGAGACACAGAATCTGAAGACAGGCTCCAGGCTCTGAGCTGTCAGCACAGAGCCCAAGGCAGGGCTCAAAACCACAAATTGTGAGATCATGACCTGAGCCGAAGTCGGACACTTAACTGATTGAGCCACTCAGGCGCCCTTGTACATACTGATTTAATTTTTTTAAAATGTTTTTATTTATTTCTGAGAGAGAGAGAGAGAGAGAGAGAGAGACAGCATGAGCAGGGGAGTGGCAGAGAGAGAGGGAGACACAGAATCTGAGGCAGCAGGCTCCAGGCTCTGAGCTAGCTGTCAGTACAGAGCCCGACACGGGGCTCAAACCCATGATCCATGAGATCATGACCTGAGCCAAAGTCAGATGCTTAACTGACTGAGCCACTCAGGCGCCCCTGTACATATTGACTTAAAACTAGCCTTTTATAACCTAATATGAATCATTTTCATGTCAGTAATTATTTTTATTTGAGATTATTTTTTCATCTTTAACAGCTTTATTGAGGTGTCATTGACATACAATAATCCACACACATTTAAAGGGTACATTCTGGTAGATTTTATCATAGGTATATACCCATGAAGCTATTACTGCAATCAAGATAATAAATGCCCCAAATTTCATAGTGCCTCTTTATACTCGCATTTCCCCCCTTCCTATACCCTCCCCATGCCTCGAGACAACTACTGGTCTGTTTTCTGTTACTATAGCTTAGTTTGCATTTTCTAGAATTTTCTATAAATAAACTCATACACTGTGTACTGTTTTGTCTGGGTTCTTTCACTCAGCATTCTTACTTTGAGGTTCATGTTGTTATGTGTATCAATAGTTAAAGTAATAGTTAATCCCCACAATACTGTTGCTGAATAGTATTCTATTGTATGGATATACCACAGTTTGTTTATTCACATACATGCTAATGGATATTTGGATTATTTCCCGTATGGGGCTATGAGCATGCATATAAAGTCTGTATGGTCACAGGCTTTCTTGTTCCTTGGGTCCAAGGTAATTGTAATGGCTGCATAATATTCCCTTGTGAGAGTATCATAGTTCATTTAACCCCTATTTTTGATGCTTAGATTGACTTTGATTGGAGTTCCCTGAAAGCAAGTCCTGAAACAAGAGTTTGGGTCCAGGTAACTGATTTGAGAGATGATCCCAGGAAACAGAAGAGAAGGGGGCAGAAGGTGACATAGGGAAAGGAGCAAAGCCAAAAAGCAGTGTTAGTGAGTGGTCGATCACTGTGGGCAACTGGAGCTCAATCCTATGGGGTCCTTCTTAGGGATCATGTAGAATAGTTCCCAAAATAGTTCCACCAGAGGAAGAAGTTGGGGCAGTCATACTCTATTTCCTTCTCCCATTGGTGGAGGGTGGTTCCCCAGAAATATGCACTGTCCCTCAGTTCTCTGCCCCCTCTGGTAGGATGGCCTTCTTGTGGCATCCAAGAAAGTCCTACAGCAGAAAGCCTCGAGCCACCAAGGTGAGCCAGGGGTGACAGGCTGGGACCATGCATGGAATTGTCCCTCACAGGTGTGCTAGGGGCAAGGGTCTGAGGAGGGGTGGCATGGAGCACACATGTGTCTACTTCAGCGGCTTCTTATCTTGCCACTATACAGCATCAAACACCTTTGTACTTACCCTTTGATGTACGTCTTCAATCATTTCCTTGAGATAAGTTCATAGATATGGAGTTGCTAGATCAAAGGGAGGTACATTTGAAAGGCTTGATCTTGGTCATCACATTACTCCCTGCAAAGGCCTCAGCTTACCTTCTCACAGGTTATTCATCAGACATGGGGTTTGGAAATGAGCACATTTAAAGCGCAAAGATTTGTTCGTAATAATGGGACTTCGGGCTTCCAAAAAGTTGCCTGACTCTAATTCCTGAGCCATTCTTCCCAGTCAGCCCCTCCCGTTGTGATTTCCCGAGTTGCCGGGCCATTGCCATTTTTGTGTCCAAAAGTACTGGGTCCTGGGAAGTGTCTTCCTCAACTTTTGCCCTACTGGTTTGACGTTGGGTCCATACTTGTCCCTGCACCTGACCTCTGGCCTCTGTGTCTCTGCCATAACTCCCTGTGTCTTCCCTGACAGCCTGTCTTGATTAGAGCCCACTGTGTAGTCAAGATGCATAGAACTTTTTGACTATTGGTACTCCCCAAACTCAAGTGTTTGAAGTCCAGTTGCTTCGCCTGTGGACTTCATTATGTCTGGTGTGGTTCAAGAGGGACAGTTCAAGAGAGAGAGGGACAGTTGCTGACATTTCCTTTTGGGAATGTCCCAGGCCGTGACTCGATGTCTCAGAGCTTACAGGCTCTTCCCTCTCCGGGCTTTCACCTGTTGGGCTGGTGCTGCCTGTGGCCATGACACTTGGCGTTCGCCTTCCCTGACAGCTGTGCTCCAGCAGGCGGTGTCGCCAGCCTCATCGCCCAGCTGTCTACACTGACATTTGATCACTTGAAGTTCTTCATTTGCTCCCATGTGCACACTTTACCCTCTGTCAGCTCACCAGCCAGCAGTTGTTTACAAATCTCTGAGCTGCCATTCCCCTGACATTTCTGCTTCGCTTCCCAGAGCTGACCACAATTATTCCCGCTTCAACACCCCCAGATGGCTGTATTTGGGGACTTAATATGACCCGCTGTTTAGCTTATTATCGGGCAAAGGAGGTGAAGTGGCGAGTGGAGATAATTCATGGACAGAGGATACAAGCGGGGCCAAATCTGGAAGCTTCTGAGGCGGATGGACAGTATTTGTTTGAGAAAAGGAATAGTCCTGTGATCAGGCACTGACCTACAAGGGTCCCAAACATTTCCTTTTCCAAATAATCTCTACCTAATGAGCAATAATTTTACATTTTCAGATTTTATTTTTTTGGGGGGCGCGGGGAGGATCATCATACAGATGGTAGTGACAGATGAACAGACGCTAGACTGTGATGTGGGTGACCAGAAGAAACTGAAATTGTCCATTAGGGCATGTTCAGTAAATATGATACTGGTGTGGGGAAAGAATATGAAAGAAATGGTATCGAGAAAGAAAGAAAATGGACTTCCCTAAAAATCTGTTATTACCAACCTTGAAGAGGCAGGAGAAAGACGACTATACAAAAATCTATAGCTATTCATTAAACCAGCAATGGCCAATAAGAAACTATAAGGGAGCCTATGGGGAGGCCAATTCCTCACAGTCTAAATACATAGAGTTATTGAACAAATTCTAACAAAAATACTTCTAAATAATAGAGGAACTCAAAAATAAGAATGTGAAATCTACAGATACCAGAAAGAAAGAAGAATCTGCAAACCAACAAAAAATAGCGTAAACAATCTAAGGCGCAAGAAGAAACCCACATGACCAACAAAGATATGAACATTATTAGAAATCAAGAAAATTCACAAGGTGCCTGGGTGGCTCAGTCAGTTGAGTGTCTGACTTGGGCTCAGGTCATGATCTCACGGTTCATGGGTTCCAGCCCCACGGCAGGCTCTGTGCTGACTGCCAGCTCAGAGCCTGGAGTTGTTTCAGATTCTGTGTCTCCCTCTCTCTCTGACCCTCCCCTGCTCATGCTGTCTCTCTCTCAGAAATAAGTAAAACATTAAAAAAAATTAAAAAAATTTTTTTTTAACATTTATTTATTTTTGAGAGAGAGAGAGACAGAGCATGAGCAGGGAAGGTACAGAGAGAGAGGGAGACACAGAATCTGAAGCAGGCTCCAGGCTCTGAGCTGTCAACACAGAGTCCGATGCGGGGCTCAAACCCATGGACCGCAAGATCACGACCTGAGCCGAAGTCGGACGCTTAACCGACTGAGCCACCCAGGTGCCCCTAAAAACTATTACAACTTTTTACACTCATCTCTAATGTCTCTTAAGAGACTTTTCCTAAAAGGTTTATCTTCACAGTGAAAAGCTTTTAAAATCATACTCTGACAACGATAAAGCACTGATAAAAGAAATTAAAGATGATACAAAGAAATGGAAAGATATTCCATGCTCATGGACTGGAAGAACAGATATTGTTAAAATGTCTATCCTACGCAAAGCAATCTATGCATTTAATGCCATCCTTATGAAAATACCAACAGCATTTTTCACAGAACTAGAACAACTAATCCTAAAATTGGTACGGAACCACAAAAGACCCCGAATAGCCAAAACAATCTTGAAAAAGCAAAGCAAAGCTAGAGGCATCACAATTCTCGACTTCAAGTTATATTACAAAGCTGTAGTAATCAAAACAGTATGGAACTGGCACAAAGATAGACACATAGATCAATAGGACAGAATGGAAAACCCAGACATAAACCCACAATTACATGGTCAATTAATCTTTGACAAAGCAGGAAAAAATATACAGTGAGAACAAGGCAGTCTCTTCAACAAATGGTGTTGGAAGAACTGGACAGCAACATGCAAAAAGTGGAACTGGGCCACTTTCTTATACCATACACAAAAATAAATTCAAAATGGTTTGAAGATCTAAATATGAGACTGGAAACCATGAAAACCCCAGGAGAGAGCACAGGCAACAACTTCTCCGACATCGGCTGTAGCAACTTTTTTCTGGATAGGTCCCCTGAGGCAAGGGGAACAAAAGCAAAAATAAACTATTGAGGGGTGCCTGGGTGGCTCAGGCAGTTGAGCGTCCGACTTCCGCTCAGGTCATGATCTCACGGTCCGTGGGTTTGAGCCCTGCGTCGGGCTCTGCGCCGACAGCTCGGAGCCTGGAACCTGCTTCCGATTCTGTGTCTCCCTCTGTCTCTGTCCCCTCCCCCACTCATGCTCTGTCTCTCTCTCTCTCTCAAAAATAAATAAAACATGAAAAAAATAAATAAAAATAAACTTTTGAGACTACATCGAAATGAAAAGCTTCTGCACAGTGAAGGAAACAATCAGCAAAACTAAAAGGCAACCTACAGGAAGGGAGAAGATATTTGCAAATGACATGTCTAATAAAGGGTTAGTATCCAAAATACATTTTCAAAAACCTATAAAACTCAACACCCAAAAACCAAATAATCCAGTTAAAAAATGGGCAGAAGCCACACACAGACATTCCTCCAAAGAAGACATATAGATGCCCAACAGGCACACGAAAAGCTGTTCATCATCACTACGTGGGAAATGCAAATCAAAGCTACAACGCGGTGTTACCTCACACCTGTCAGAATGGCTACAATCAACAGCACAAGAAACAACGGGTGTTGGCGAGGATGCAGAGAAAAAGGAACCCTCTTGCACTGTTTGGCGGGAACGAAAACTGGTGCAGCCACTGTGGAAAAGAGCATGGAGTTTCCTCAGAGAGTTAAAAATAGAACTACCCTATAATCCAGCAATCGCACTACTGGGTATTTACCCCAAGAATATAAAAACATTAATTCAAAGAGATACATGCACCCCTTTGTTTATAGCAGTGTTATTTACAACAGCCAGGATATGGAAGCAGCCGTGTCCATTCATTGATGAATGGATAAAGAAGAGGCGGTGGATATGTGCAAGGGAATATTATTCGGCCATAAAAAATGAATGAAATCTTGCCATTTGCAATGAAGTGGATGGAGCTAGGGGGTGTAATGCTAAGTGAAATAAGTCAGAGGAAGACAAATGTCACAGGGTTTTTCACTCATAGGCGAAATTTAAGAAACAAGACAAAGGGACAAAAAGAGAGAGGGGAAAAAAGCTTTTGAGATCACATAATCAATATTTTCCAAATGGAATCTTTCCATCGTTCTTTTCTTTTGCTTTAGCGTTATTATTTTAAAATGATCACATTTTTTATTCCAATACTTTTATAAAACATAAAAATCACGTTTGGATATTATGGAAAGGTGAAATTATGATAAGTGTTTCTAAACACTTACTCTCAATTTGTTTTCATCTCTTCATGGATCAGTAAGGAACAGCTCATGAACCAGACTATAAATTCATGGACAAAGGACTAGTTGGGAGTATTGCTTTAAATTAAGCTAGATTTAAATGTTTTAAAATTGCTTTTATTATTTATTTTGAGAGAGAGATACAGAGCGTGAGCAGGGGAGGGGCAGTGAGAGAGGGAGACACAGAATCCAAAGCAGGTTCCAGGTGTGAGGTGTCAGCACAGAGCCTGACGCGGGGCTTGAACTCACGAACTGTGAGATCACGACCTGAGCCTAAGTCAGACACTCAGCCGACTGAGCCACCCAGGCGCCCCTAAGTTAAGCTACATTTAAAAAATAAATACTTATCTTATCCTTCAACAACCTACTTCTAGAAGCTTATCTTAAATATATGTTGATTCAAGATACAAGGAAACAAGTTGGAAATCTATATTAGCAGGGGACGGGATGATTATAGAATGGCCATATGGTGGAGTATTACATAGCTGTTGAAAATACGAAGCACTATGTGTATGTACTGAGTTGGAAAGAAGTTACAAAGATGGGCTCACGTTAGTCAAAGATGTGTAGAAACCCCGGGCTTCTGGGGGAACAGAATTGTGTAGACTCAAGGCCAGATGCAGAGACAAGCTGCCCCAGTCTGTTCGGACCTCCCCAGAATCCAGTACAAGTCAGATTCTTTCTGGCCCTGACTGACGTCCCTGCTCTGGGCCGGGGGCCGGGGAGACCATTCCCGGGGTATTGGGCACGTTCACGCAGAACACTGTCTTCCCAAGTTGCTTACCAGCCGCCTAGAGAATCCAGACAAAGCACAAATGAAGTCATTTCTTCAGTACCACGCATTATGGGACAAAGAACCAAAACAGGAAGCAAGATGTTATTAAAATCCGAAAGAAAACAAGGCTCTCTGCACCATTGTATCAGCTAATACAATTCTAGAACGGCTACAGGAACATTGTAATTGAAAACAAGAAAACAAAATGTATTGTTTGGAGATATAGAATTGCCTATTGAGAAACCCCAGGATAACAAAAAAGCGATTATCTTTACGGAAGTTTAGTAAAATGCCTGGTTACGGGTAAATGTGCAAATATAACCAGCTTTCTGGTTCTCCCCAAGGTAACTAATCAAAAATATATACGTTGGGGGAACGACACTCTACCTGAACATATGCAGATATAACCTCAATTTGAGAAGTGAATCTATGTAAGGAGAGTTATAAAATTGACTGAGGGAGTACAAAGAAGACATGAATAAGTGAATATATAGCCCACATAACGGGATAAGAAGATTGAATGTTGTAGAAGCATGGGACCCCGGTTCAATACTTCCTTTCAAAAGAGCTGCATAGGGGCACCTGGGTGGCTCAGTAGGTTAACCATCTAACTCCTGATTTCGGCTCAGGTCATGATCTCACGGTTCATGAGTTCGAGCCCCATATCAGGCTCTGTGATGAGAGCACGGAGCCTGCTTGGGTTTCTCTGTCTCCCCCTCTCCCTACCTCTCTCCCTTTTCTCCTTCCCTCTCTCTCTCAAAAATAAATAAATAAACATTGAAAAGAATAATTAAAAAAAGAAATGCAATTATTTCATTGTTCTACTTTTGCTTGTGTGTTACACACACACACACACATTTAAAAGACAACAGAAATGGGGACACCATGACACTGGCATGAAAATGGACCTATGGAAATAAAATGATTGTAGAGAAATAATCCTAATTGATTTGAGAAGCTAATATATAATAAAGAAAACCTCACAAACTAATGGGCAGGAGACTATTCACCAAAGAGTTAAAAAGAATCAACTATCTGTGGGGGAAGTGTTAAATTTAGATTTCACACCATTCAAAGAACAAAATGCAAATACTTTTAAGAAGTGAAAAAATTGTGGAGAAATGTTGCTGGTTGAATATTTATTGGAGTGGGGAAGGGCCTTTTAAGTATAAGAGAAAGAAGTTAAAAGGGGTAAGATTATTATAGAATAAGGAAACAAGATTATTTCCTTAAGAAAATAAAAAAGGGAATGACATTGGCATTAAAATAAAAAGCTTAATTTAAAAAAGAAAATAAAGGACTAAAATTGTTATATTTAACTACACAAAAATGTAAAAGTTACTTATGTCAGAAAGATTATATACACACACCATGTAAAATTTCAAGTAGGGTTTCTCCTAGCACTGAATAAATATTTTAACTTTTAGAATTTTATCAATGTTATAGCTCCTATTTAAAGATCAGAGCATAAGAGGAGCACCCCTGCATCGGGCTCTGCGCTGCCGGTGTGGAGCCTGCTTGGGATTCTCTCGCTCCCTCTCTCTCTGCCCCTCTCCTGCCTGTTTTCTGTTTCTCTAAAATAAATAAACATACTTTTTAAAAACAAGAACTTTTAAAAAAAAGGTTTATTTATTTATTTTGAGAGAGAGCTAGAGATCACAGGGGAAGGACAAAGAGAGAGAGAGAGAGAGAGAGAGAGAGAGAGAATCCCAATCAGGCCCCACACTGTCAGCACAGAGTGGGGCTCGATCTCACGAATTGTGAGATCATGGCTTGAGCTGAAATCAAGAGTCAGATGCTTAACCGACAGAGCCACCCAGGTGGCCAGGTTTAAGACTTTTTTAAAAGATAAAACAATCCTTATTTGTAAACAGTATGATTATCTCCATAGAAGATTCAAAGAATCTATAACAAACTTTTAGAGTGATTAGAAAGTCCCGGAATGCCTGGGTGGCTCAGTCGGTTAAGCCTCCGACTTTGGCTCAGGTCATGGTCTCGTGGTTTGTGAGTTCGAGCCCTGTGTTGGGCTCTGTGCTGACAGCTCAGAACCTAGAGCCTCCTTCAGATTCTGTGTCTCCCCCTCCTTCTGCCCCTCTCCTGCTCATGCTCGGTCTCTCTATAATGGAAAGAAGGAAGGAAGAGAAAGGAAGGAAGGAAGGAAGGAAGGAAGGAAGGAAGAAAGTCTGGTGAAGAAAGAGGCAGTCCACTCCAGACGGGGGGGGGGGGGGGGGGGGGGGGGGAGGAGGGGGCTGTTTAATAAGCAAGGGGAACTTACATAGGAGGCTTGTTCTAGGCGGCAGCAAGACAAATGGACCCACCCACTCACCTGCCAAACCTTACAAGTTTATAAAGGGGCCTTAATTGGGCTTCGGCACGTACACTGCACAGGTGTTCTCAATATCGAATCATTGTGTCAAGCTCATGTCCCTGGAGCCGCCTGGAGGAGCCGGAAAGACAAGCAGAACCCACATTCCGTGATCAGATAGTTGGGGGGTGATGAGGAGCCTCTGAGTGCCTGGGTCCAGCTCATGGATGAGTCAGTGGTCAGGCCTTTTCGATGATGTTCCTCAACGTGTTGAGTACAGAATCAACACACTAACATTTTTAGCATTTCTACATACAGTAATGACCAACGAGCAATGTTTTAGAATAAAGTTCTCGTTTATCGTCACAACCCCCAAACCATAAAATACCTAAGAATATATTTGCACAGGATGTGAAAAATCCTTTATGGAGAAAATTACAAAGCGGCACCGGAGGATGTAAAAGATGATCTGAAAATACCCAAAGATAGCAGGCTCAAGGAAGTCAAGAGCAGGAACCTGGCACGTGCCTCACCAGGGTTTTCCCCGGAACTCAACAAGCTGACCCTAACATTTGCATGGGGAAGACAAGAGACCATAAGAGTCAGAATTCTCCAGAGAAGTAGAATCCATGAGATACAAAAGCAGGTTTGTTATGAGGAATTGGAAATTGGCTCCCATGACTGTGGAGGCTGAGAAGTCCTACAATCTGCCGTCTGCAGGCTGGGAACCCGGGAGAGCTGGTGGTGTCATCGCGGTGCTGACAGGGTAGCCGATGGCATAAGTCCCAGTGCAAAGCCCGGAGAAGACAAATGTTCCAGCTCAAACACGCAGGCAGGAAGGGAACAGACCCTCCCTTCTTCTGCCTTTTGTTCCACTTAGGCCCTCAATGGAGTAGATGATGCCCACTCAGAAATAATGTTTAATCTGGGCATTCCGTGGCTCGGTCAAGTTGACACATAAAATTAACCATAACAGTAGCTAGGACAACCAGAGAGCTCGCTCTGACGTATATCAAGACTCGTTAAAAAGACATAGTAATGTAGACAGTACGTTATTTAAGTTGGACAAAACGGACCCAGGCATATATAGAGACTGGATGCAGGACAGAGAAGACCCTACGAATTAGGGTGGAAAGTATGAACTAGCCAACAAATGAGTCTGGGAAAAGTAGTTATCCTTCTGGAAAGAAAATTAAGTCACTATCTTACACCTCACAAAAATAAATTCCAGGCAGACGATCTAAATGTCAAAAGAAACCATGAACACTTCTGGAAAAAAAATTAAGGAAAATCTCTTTATAATCCTGAATCTTTGGAAGATTCCATCAACAAGCACAAGAAAACAAAACCCTTAAGGAAAAGGTAGACAAATATAACTCCACTAAAATTATAAACCTGAGCACAACAGAAAACACCTTAAACAAAATATTATATATATATATATTAAAAAAAGACAAGTCCTAGAAAGAAGATATTTGCAGTGCATAATCCACAAATGTTAGTATCTAAAGTGTGTGGGAAAATGTTTATAATTCAACAAGAAAAAGACAAATACCTGCAAACGGGCAAAATATCAAGAAGCAAATTCACAGAAGAGGAAACCTGAATGTCAACTGAGTGAAAAGCGGCTCTATTTCTCTAGTTATCAGGAAAATGCCATCTAGTAGCCAACAGGTTGGCAAAATGGAGACCAAGGAACTTTCCTACATCGCTGGTGTAGGTGTGACTTGATAAATCATGATGGAATGGAATTTCTCACTCTCTCCTTCTGGCTCTGTAACCTTCACAACTCCTCTGCCCTGTGCGCAAGGGATCCCACACCAGATCATCCTTTGCAGCATCATTTGTAATGGTAGGAAACAGAAATAGAGTAAACGTGTATCAACAAAAGCACACGTGAGGAGACTGTGCGATCGATATCCAGTAATGGAATATTATAGAGCGGTTCCAAAGAGCAACAAGGGTAAAACTCACCCAACAATGGTTGAAAAGTCACGCTGCCGAGTGGTGCCTCATAGGATGCCATTTTCAAAATGAGAGTCTCCTTATAGATATGTGCAGTAGTAGTATAAAACATGTAGAAGATTGATGCTGGATAAGATATACGGTAAAAATAAAAACTTCTTTAGAAAACGCTACTATTCTGACGTGTCATAATATACATTCTAAACTAAAAACTGGGTATTTGCTATGCAAACACAATTTCAGATATGTGTGCCTCCCCCTTCCCAGTGCTCAGCTCCAAACCAATTGTAGCTTCTGAGTCTGTCCTGGACTGATATTCTGGGGGCCACCAGTGCGTGCAGCTTTCCAAACAGCGAGGGAACCTAAGCGATTCGGAAGCTCTGAGGCCATCCTCCATCAATGGCCAGAGTTATAACTGGGGAGCTCCAAGCTCAACAGCGCGTGCAACAAAGCGACTTCTTCTATGCTGTGTATGGTGTGAGCATAAAACATCTTGGACACGGTTAATGCGTGGCTTCCATCTGGCATTTTTCATATTATGTAAAATTGTTATGTCAGCAGCAGATGGTAGAACTAAGTGTTAGGAGATTTTACTTATGCCCAATTATCAGGTTTGCAAATCTGAACATTAAACAGTTTGCAGGTCTGTGGAGATGGTGAGGTGCTGGGTGTTCTCCTGTTGAACCGCTTTACAAAGTATTTGTTCTTGCCCGTTTCTCCTTTCTTCCACTCTAGCAAGTGTCGGTAAGTTGAAGGAGGACTTAGAATGGTGGTGTGACGTTTTGGTCTCTCTTCTCTCTCTCTCCTGTGATCTGACCAAAGAAGATGCTAGATGGGGTTTATTCTGGCCGGCATTTAGTGACCATGAAGAAAACTCAGCTTTAGAATGAAGCTGGTGCCAAGGACAGTGGAAAGGAGAATCAGAGAGAGCCCGAGTCTGACATTATTGAGCTTCTGGGCTTGACGTTTTGTCAGAGGAACTATTCCCTTAGAGTTCAAGTTTGTGTGAGCTTGGATTTCTTTTATTTAGAGCCCAAAGCATCCGAGTAGGAGATGGAGAAACTTTCATATTCATTAATTTAGAAGTCTCTTGCTATAAAATGCGGGAAACACAATGGGAAGGAACCAAAGGCGTGCGGCAAGAGCATTTGAGTTCCTGATTCCTCACCTGGAGGTCACTCCACTGTCATTCATTGCCGAGGCCCGAGCTCTGAACTCCGGCCTGGAACAGCAGGCTGATTTATAGGTCTTATATTTGTTTAGCACCTTACAGGATTTTAAAAAAATGTTTATTTATTTATTTTGAGAGAGAGAGGGAGAGAGCATGAGCGGGGAAGGGGCAGTGAGAGAGAAAGAAAAAAAAATCTCAAGTAGGCTCTGAGCTGTCAGCACAGAACCCGATGCGGGGCTCCAACTCACAAACTGTGAGATCATGACCTGTGAGTTCATGGCCTGAGCCGAAATCAAGAGTCGGCCACTAAACCAACTGAGCCACCCAGGTGCCCCAGGACTTTATAGTTTTTAAAATACCTCTATATGTGATTGTCTCATCAACCGTGTGAGGTGAGCTGTGCAGGCATTTTCTTTTAAAGTAGAAGTTCAGGCAAATCAGGAGACTCTAGATGCTGGCGAGGATGTGGAGAAACGGGCACCTCCTACACTGTTGGTGGGAATGTAAGCTGGTGCAGCCCCTCTGGAAAACAGTGTGGAGGTTCCTCAAAAAATGAACAATAGAACTCCCCTATGACCCAGCAATAGCACTGCTAGGAATTCACCCAAGGGACACAGGAGTGCTGATGCATAGGGGCACATGGACCCCAATGTTCATAGGAGCACTCTCAACAATAGTCAAACCATGGAAAGAGCCTAAATGTCCATCCACGGACGAATGGATCACGAAGATGTGGTTCATCTATACGATGGAATACTCCATGGCAATGAGAAAGAATGACATCTGGCCATGTGTAGCAACGTGGATGGAACTCGAGGGTGTTATGCTGAGCGAAATAAGTCAGGCAGAGAAGGACAGATGCCACATGTTTGCACGTATAGGAGGATTAGGAGGAACTTAATGGAGGACCGCGGGGGAGAAGAAGGGAAAAATAGTGGGGGAGAGGGAGAGAGGGAGAGAGGTAAACCATGAGAGACTCTTGAATGCCGAGAACAAATTGAGGGCTGATGGGGGTGGGGGGAGAGGGGAAGGGGGGTGATGGGCACGGAGGAGGGCACTTGTGGGGATGAGCACTGGGTGTTATATGGAAACCAACTTGACAATGAACGATTTAAGAAAAAAAAAGTAGAAGTTCAGGGGACTTCAGTAACATTATCAAGGGCAAACAAGTAAGAAACGGATCTCCTGCACTTAGGACCACTGAATTTTCTGCTGACTCCTAACAACTATTCAAATATTACATATGAATAAGTGTTTGCAGAAAAAATGCCATACCAGTACTTAATTATGTGACAATAAATGGTTTGGAAGTTGTGATAGTCATGCTGTAGTAATAAAGCCCCCCAGATCTCAGTCGCTTGTAACAGCAGAGGATTATTTCTCCTCATTGGGAGCAGCTGGGTTGGCAACACCTGTGGGTGCTCCAGACTGGGGGTGCTATCTCTGGCTGAATGTGGCTGGTCATCATGGCAGAGGGAAATGTGCACAGAAAGCCACATTCTGACTCTCAGACCCCTGTCTGGAAGTCACATGAGTTGGGTCCACTCGTGTTCCAATGGCCTAAGCAAGTTATATGGCCAAGGCTGACATTAATGGAATGGGGCAGGATGACCCTTCCCTAAAGAGTGCTAGTGACTACGAACACAGAAGACTTCCCATATTTCAAATGAACTTCTGTTTTCATGCCGTGTCTCTAGACCCAATAACACCCAGCCTTGAGAATGAACAAGTCACAGGGCTGTGATATTACTCACGATTTGACATACCCATCATGACTGATGGAGCAAAATGTTTCCCAAAGCACGTCCTTGAGAACGCTAGTTGTGCAAAAGAAACATCCTTGAAGAATGGCTTGCGTGGTCTTGTGATTTGGGAAAATGCTGCAGACCAAATTCTCCCTTGTAACTTGGCAATAGGTGGTGCTCTGTTCAAGTCCCTAAGTCCCGAAAATGCTTTCTCAATCTATTGCATCGTGGAACTTTTCATTTTTTCCCCCATAACTTTGTTTTGCATCACACCTATTGGCGTCACAAAGCACGCCTGTTCCCTAACTACACTTTGGGCCAGGTTGCTGCAGGGAAACTGGATTTGAGGCCAGGTCTCCAGGGTTTTAAGTTCACTTCTTTCACCAAATAGCAGTGTGAACTTGGTACATCACTCATAATTCTGTTTTAATTTCCACATTTGTAACATGGAAATAATGTCAGCCTGTAAGCCTCTAGTGAGATCATTAATGTGAAAACATTCCGAATGCTATAGTGTGTTACAGATGCAAGCACCCAGTCTTGGACAAACACTTCCAGATCCAAATCCTGACTCTTCTTTTTGCACAGCTCACGAGCCCATGGCTTTGGGCTCATGTCAGAATAGGGACAAAGCAACACATGCGCTTGATCTGAGCTGAGCTACGTTTCATTGTTCTAGCTGGGCCGTAAGCACTGAGGTCTCTAATGGTTCACAGATAGGAGCCATATGTGAGATAATATATAGGAAAGTGCTTTAAAAACTGTGAAATGCCATACAGAGTCATGGATTTATGAATGATACTTCCTCCCCTTTATTATATATCAGTTCTTCTCAAGATTTTGTTAAACAGTAAGTTGTCATTCGAATGCTACATTTATTTTCAGATGGAATAAGGAGTTCTCGTTGGACATTTTGAAAATACGTATGTATCTTTTCATTCATTTATTCTCACAGAAAACACATATTGAGGCTCTACTTAAATATATATTTTAATTTAAATAATATACATATTATATATTATATAATACATATATCTGGTTTTATCTCCCTCTAAATTTGAATTTTTTTAATGTTTATTTATTTTTGTGACAGAGAGAGACAGAACATGAGTGGGGGAGGGGCAGAGACAGAGGGAGACATAGAATCCGAACAGGCTCTGAGCTGTTAGTACAGAGCACATCGCAGGGCTTGAACCCACAAATCGTGAGATCATGACCTGAGCTGAAGTCGGACGCTTAACCGATTGAGCCACGCAGGTGCCCCATCTCCCTCTAAATTTGAAGTGGATTGTAAATATCCACAAGGTGCAATAAAACAAAAGGTAAGTAATCTGATGAAAAGAGGGGACAAGCTTGATTAGGGGTGGAAGAGATGAAATAGTCCAGAAGCTATTTAGCTCCCCCAGTAGGTTCCATGAGGTCCTACTTTGCTTTTTTAGCCTTTGGACACAAGCTTGACCTTGAGCTCTCCGGGCCAACAGAAAAACTCAAACACACTCCATTACAGACTTCCTTCAAGAAACGCTAGGAAGCACATGATGATTTGCCATATTCCAAGTTTTTCAATGTTGTCAGCTAATTTAAATTTGTTTAAAAACTGCGGGCGCAACACAATCTTTGTGAAAGCCGACTCTAGCCTACGGGTCTCAAGGCTGCAATGCATTCGTTGTGAGAGGGTGGCTATCATGCAGGGAGAGACGAGGATGCTGGGGCCGCTCTGTAAAACGGAAGCCGCACAGAATTTGGAGGACGGGAGGGGCGCCTGGGTGGCTTAGTCGGTTAAGCGTCCGACTTTCGCTCAGGTCATGATCTCGCGGTTCGTGGGTTCGAGCCCCGCGTCGGGCTCTGTGCTGACTGCCAGCTCAGAGCCTGGAGCCTGTTTCAGTCTGTGACTCCCTCTCTCTCTGACCCTCCCCTGCTCATGCTGTCTCTCTCTCTCTCTCTCTCCTAGAAATAAATAAAAAACATTTAAAAAAAAAAAAAAAGAATTTGGAGGACGGGAGTGCTGTGGACCGAATGTGTCCTCCTCAACTTCACATGCTGAAGCCCTAATCCCCACGGTGACTGTATGTGGAGACAGGGCTTTTAGGAGGTAATTAAGGTTAAATGAAGTCATAAGGGTAGAGTCCAAATCCAAAAGGATAGGTGGCTTTTGATGAAGAGGAAGATGGCCGTCCATGCGTAGGCACCAAAGAACGCCCCCGTGAGAACACAAAGGCCCGGAGGCCGTCTCCAACCCGGGAAAAGTGCGAAGACCAGACCCTGCCCATGCTGGCACCCCGACCTGGGGCTTCCGGGACTGTGAGAAAATCTGTTTTGATGGCAGAAGTCAGCCGGTCTCTGGTCCTTTGTCATGGCAGCCAGAGCAGGCTAATGCAGGGAGCTCAGTCCAAATTCCTGGCCCCGGTGAGGGAGGGGCTGCTGAGCTCAGGGACTTGTTTACCTCTTCAGTACTCTGGAGATAGGTTTCATCAGGAAATGAAGAGAGAAAAGACTTAGGAGGAGTCTTCAATTTGAAGGCTGCGTGCCCGGATGGAGTGACAAAAGGGCCGGCCGAGATGAGCAGCAATGAGCTCCCGGATTCGAGAGGACACGCGCCACCAAGTCTCGTGTCCCTAACGCATCCGCTGTGGAAGGTGTATTTTGTAGTTGGTATCAACTTTAAGAAGCTTAGGGGCCTGCGTTTTTGGGTAATAGCCTTTTAAGAGCCCCATTTCCAATCATGTCTTCCCCATGGTTTTAGGCAAAGCAGAGATTTTGTAAGCGATCTGTTAAAGCCAGAGAGAAAAGCAAGAGTGGTTCTGTAATTGCTAATGCGGAGGCTTAGGGCTTCTGCTTCTCTCCTTCTATTTGCATCTCCCCAAGTGGGTATGAAGGAAAGCCCTCGGATCCTCTGAAAGGGAACACATCTCTTTTTGTGAGTAATGTCGCCTGATTCTTAAGCTACTTGGAGAGCATAATACACGATCTGATCAATTTGCGCATTTGGGACTAAGTCCTTTCTAAGAGTGGTAGAAAAGTTACTTTCAGAGGAGTTCCGTTGAGGGTATAATTAGTATTTGATAACAAATGAAAATTAGTCCTTGCAAAATAAAGATATCACTTGGGAGGCTTCTAATATGTCTTCCCATTATACGACTGGACTTTGCAGACTTCAGTGAACTTACCTCAACCTATGTTTCCAAGGTCTTCTCTTTCCTCTCTTCTCCCTTCACTTTTGGCCAGACACGTGGCTTTTCAGATATACCTGCAAATACTACCAAATATGGTCTCAGATATGTGGAGGCAGCGGGTCATTGTATTTAAAGACATGAACTCTAGGGGTGCCCCGGGGGGGTCAGTCGGCTGAGCATCCAGCTCTTGACTTCAGCTCAGGTCATAATCTCACGGTTCATGAGTTCGAGCCCTGCGATGGTCTCTGTGCTGAGAGCACTGAGCCTGCACGGGATTCTCTCTCCTCCTCTCCGTCTGTCTCCTCCCCTTCTCACTGACTCTGTCTCCCTCTCAAAATAAATAAATAAATAAATAAATAAAGTTAAAAAAAATAGAAAAAAGAAATAAAAGCATGAATTCTAGATCTAGGCTTGTGAGTTCAAAGCCCAGCTATAACAGTTCCTGTTACTTTGGGCAAGTTACTCAATATCTTTGTGGCTTCATTTATCAGCAAAATGGAGATGGTAATGAATAGGACTTACCTCACAAGGATGCTGCAAGGAGAAAATGAATTAATACTTGGTAAAACTTTTGGTATGCTGCCCAGTGGATGTTAATTCCTATGTGCTTATTAAGTACAATCCCTCTATATCTTTGTGTGTGCTTTTCTTTCTGCTCAGATGCTTATCTCCCACTTTCTAAGCCTCCACCCTATTCCTATGACTTAAAAAACATTTTTTTAATGTTTATTTTTGAGGGGGAAGAGAGAGCATGAACGGGGGAGGGGCATAGAGAGAGGGGGACAGAGGATCTGAAGCGGGCTCCGTGCTGACATCCGAGAGCCCCATGTGAGGCTCGAACTCACAAACCATGAGATCATGACCTGAGTGGAAGTCGGACACTTAACTGACTGAGCCACCCAGGCACCCCATGACTTTTTTTTTTTTTTTAATCTATTTTGAGAGACAGCGAGCACAGGAGAGGAGCAGAGAGAGAATCTCAAGCAGGCTCTGCACTGTCAACGCAGAGCCCGACATGAGGCATGATCTCACAAAACATGAGATCATGACCTGAGTTGAAATCAAGGTCAGATGCTCAACCAACTGAGCCACACAGGGGCCCCCCATGATGTTTTTAAAAATGGATTTATTGGGACGCCTGGGTGGCTCAGTTGGCTAAGTGTCTGACTTTGACTTAGGTCATGATCTTGCTGTTAATGGGTTCAAGCCCCTTGTCGTGCTCTGTGCTGACAGCTCAGGGCCTGGAGCCGGCTTCGGGTTCTCTCTCTCTCTCTTTCTGTGCCCCTCCCCTGCATGAGCTGTCTCGCAAAAATAAATAAACATTAAAAAATAAAAAATAGATTTATTGAGGTATAATTGACAGGCACGTAATGAAAGTTTGACATATGTGTACATGCATGAACCCATCACCATAATCAAGGTAATGAACATACTCATCATACCCAAAAGGTTCCTCGTGCCCCTTATAATTACTGTCTTCCCGTCACACACCTCCTTCTTCTCACAACTGCTAGTCTGCTTCCTGACTCTAAAGACTTGTTTAAATTATCTAGAGTTTTATAAGAATGCAATCATCACATATAGCGTTTGGCATCTGGCTTCTTTCACTTACTGTAATGTTTTTGAGATTCATCCATGTTGTACTGTGTATCAGTGGTTAGTTCTTCCTTATTGCTAAGCAGTATTCCACTGTATGGATATACCACAACTTATCGGTTACCTGTGGGGCGACATTGGGATTTTGTCTACTTTGTAACAATTGTTTCTCTAGTGCCTTGAACAAGGCCTGGCACAGAGTAAGTGCTCCATAAATCATTTAAGCCAAATGAACAAAAGACTGTCTTTCTGTCTATCTGGAAAATTCTTGCCCGCATGGCAATGCCATCTGAGGCTCTTCCCCCTCGATCCCTTCCTCTTCTCCCCTTCCCTTTCGGAGAGGGACCCTGCCTGCCCCTGCATCCGTGCCTTCGTCCTGCATAGAAACCTCTCCTGGCACCGCCCGGCACCCATCACTGCATCTTGCCTTTTGCTTCTTGGTGGACCCAGACCGAGATGCTATAGAGGTTTGGTCAAGGAGGGTCTTTCCTTGATCTGTCATTTGACCTTATTTCTGTTCCAGTGAAATAAACTGGCCGATGATACATTTGAGTAGAAATGGCGCATGTCTTCCTAATTAAAAGGATGCTGCATCACTTCATTACCTTCTGAGAAGATCAACCGCGGAGCAGCTAGGAACATGCGAGAGTTTAGACTCGGTGCAGGGATGGTTCCCAGGCCTAATGCGGGCATCGGAGAGCAAGCAGTGGAAGAGACCACCACGGAGAGCCAGCTTGGAATTGGGGGTGTTGACGTCAATCTTATCGATGGCATATCCCTTACTCCAACTGGATTTGGAGGCGTGGAGACACCTTCCCGACGAGGTGATGGTTTAGAGCAGGGTTCTTCAACCTGGGCACCACTGCTCTGGGGCCTGGGCACCACTGGGATCTGGGGCCGGGCCGTTCTTCGGGAGGGAGCAGTCTCGGGCCTTGTAGGAAGTTTATGGCAGCCTCCGTGACCCGCCGTACACTAGATGCCAGTGTTACTCCATCGGCTTCTCAAGTGAGGACAACCCAAAATGTCCTCTAGACCCTTGTGAAATGTCCCAGGGGGTGGGGGATGGGGCGGGGGACAAAGCCGCACCTGGCTGAGCATAATTTAGATTAAAATGGTCATGAATTGGGGCGCCTGGGGGGCTCAGTCAGTTAAGCATCCGACTTCGGCTCAGGTCACGATCTCACGGTTCGTGGGTTTGAGCCCCGCGTCGGGCTCTGTGCTGACAGCCAGCTCAGAGCCTGGAGCTTGTTTCAGACTCTGTCTCCCTCTCTCTCTGCCCCTCCCCTGCTCATGCTGTCTCTCTCTCTCAGAAATAAAACATTAAAAAAATTTTTTTTAAAAAATGGCCATGAAAGAATCTTACCATTGCATCATGCCTGTGTTTCTGCATTTTGCATGCGGAGATACTGTTTTTCCAGGTGTTTCTCTTAAAGCTTTGCTGTTTGGATTTCTGGGCCAGAAGGAGGAAATGGAAGAAATGCTTTGGCGGGCCCTCCTCGTCCGTCATAGCCTTCCTTCCTTCTTACTCACACTTGCTTGGGCTTTTGGTTTGTTTGCTTGCTTTCCTCTTCCTATTGAGAAATAACCATTGTCTTACCAAAGTGCCTTAGGCTTGCAGTTTATTTTCCTAGTGCACCAACATGATCAGTGTATACTTTTCCGTAACAGATAAGAAAAAATACCTTTTGACATGTGGTTTATACTAGCCGGACGGGATTTAAAAAGGCATTTCCAGGGGGGTTTGTTTTATGAAGCATCACAGGACACTTCATGTTCCGAGCCATCGCTCGAGTTCTAGAGGGGGGCTAAATCCTCTTTCAGGCGAAGGACTGTGAGGCGGTGTCCCCGGGACTTCTGTTTCCTGGAGGACTTTCTGTGGCATGAGGGCAAAGCAGTTAACTCCGTAAGCATCCTCTTGACTAAGCCTACCCGGGGTGGGGGTGGGGGGGCCGAAGCTTAATTAGTGTTTGTAAAACATTTTTGAGATGGAAAACACCATTAGCTCAAACCACTGCTATGCAAAGTGTTATTTTCCAAACCCCACCCACACACTAGCCTCGGTCTCAACTAGCCCTGAGGGAGACGGAGAAGCCTAGAAGTACCCGAGGGTGACAGAGATGACGGAGGTCCTAACGGGCCTCGACTCCCGGCGCCAGGCAAGGTGGCGCTTGCGATAATGACACAGCCAGCAGCTGGCTCGCTGGCTGTAGTCCTGTATCCGGAGTGGGCTTCAGCAACTAATTATTCATGTGCGTGAATAATGGAAACGCTTCGATTTGTTTTCCGCCTTGGAGGTTGCTGAAATGGGAAATCGACACGATTTCAAATCCAGGGTGGGAACCCGGAGACAGCCAGCCAGCTGGTGAGGGTGAATCTGCTGGGAGATTCCCAAAGTACGGGATCTGGTCGGAGGTCACGAGGGCCCCCAGGGATGTCCCACACGGGGCTCCAAAGTCTTGGTGACATCCCCTCAGGGCACGGCCCGTTTCCGAGTCAGAGGACTGGGGCAGAAATCCCATGGATCTGAGGAGCTTGCAGTTCCTAAAGCCCAAAGGCCAAGCCAAGCTGAGCTGAGGACGGGTCCCTTCCTCTGGGCTGACCTGGTTTTGTGAGCAGAGTGACCTAGCATCTGGCCCTCGCTTCAGCTTCTGCGGCCCGGCACCCCTGCGTTGCGGACAACGTGGGTGGCCAAGTGTCGGGCCCCGGTGACTGAGCACAGCCGGAGGGAGCTGAGCCTCGGAGCCGCACCACCTCACGACGCCTCAGGAGGGGCGTAGGAGCTGCTGGAACACCCATCGGGCCCCCCCCCCCCCCCCCCCCCCCCCCCCCCCCCCCCCCCCCCCCCCCCCTCCCTGTCCGAACCAATTCCAACCAGGGGAGNGGCCCGGCACCCCTGCGTTGCGGACAACGTGGGTGGCCAAGTGTCGGGCCCCGGTGACTGAGCACAGCCGGAGGGAGCTGAGCCTCGGAGCCGCACCACCTCACGACGCCTAGAAGACGGCGTAGGAGCTGCTGGAATGTGACTCGGGCCCGGCCCCCCCCCCCCCCGCCCCCGGACTGTGGAGCCCCGCTCCTCCCTCCCTGTCCGAACCAATTCCAACCAGGGGAGTCCGTCTGCCCCAACTGCCACTCCTTGTGTCTGGAGACTCATCTCGACTACCTTCAAGTGCAAAATCCTTAACAAATAGCAGAGATGAGGAGACGGGAAATGGAGTGAACTGGTAAAAATTCACATTTGTTTGCAAGTCTCTTCTAACGTCCTGAAATGGAAGACTTTGATGTATTTTATCCTTTAATAGTTTGGGGGAAGCGCTGTAAAGGTTTTGTGAGAATTTAAGCTTGGTAGTAAGCTTCGAGTCCTCTCAGAATTTCCCTCCCATTCCAGTGTTGGTCATAAAGGGACATGATTTTGCATCAAGTCATGGTCCCTGTGGCATTACTACAAGGAGCCACTGGGCTTTAAACCGCAGAGTGCCGGGGGCACCTGGGTGGCTCAATCGGTTGGGTGACCGACTTCGGCTCAAGTCATGATCTCACGGCTCGTGAGTTCGAGCCCCGCGCCGGGCTCTGTGCTGACAGCTAGCTCAGAGCCTGGAGCCTGTTCCAGATTCTGTGTCTCTCTCTTTCTCTGACCCTCCCCTGCTCACGCTCTCTCTCTCTCTCTCTCTCTCTCTCAGAAATAAATAAAAACATTTTAAAAAATTAAAAAGAAAATAAAACTAAACCGCAGAGTGCCTCCTCAGGTGCGGATTTGCTGTGCTATGGAATTGAGTAAACTGGGCAAAGACACACAAATTAAGTTACTTTGTTCTCTTTCAAAGACCACCCACTGCATGTCAAATGAAAGCCAAGCTCCTCCCTACGATATACAAGGCCTTGCGCAGTCTGGCCCCCGTACCTCCCGTGGCCACTCGTCCCCATTATGCGCTGCGCTCCATCCACATTGCCTCTTTCTGTCCTCCTGGAAATGCCTTTTTAAATCCCGTCCTCTGTCTACTTGCATTTGCCCTTCCTACAACGCTCACCTGTTCAATCTTCGGCTGTCTCCTTCTTTTCACTAACTTAGCTGTCCTCAGAACTTCCCTGACCACTCAAAGAAGTCCCTTTCCCCAATCACCATCCCCTTACCCTATATCCTTACAGCACTTGTTTTTCTAATTAAACTATGTCTTTATTCGTTTATCATTATATCCACGGTGTCCATTTCATCTATTGTCCAAAATGAGACACCCTTGAGAGTGAGAGCTATTAATAATTATGCTGGGGTCATGAAATCCTGAAATAACGGGGCCACCAGATGGATGGGTCCCTGGAATGGGAACATACTAGAAAATGTAATCTCCCTTAGGGCATGGCTGATCTAGCTTCTTGACTGGTGAGACCCCCAGAGCGTGGAACTGTACCGACTACTGCTAGGTACTTCGTGTTGAATGAAGGACTTCTACGTGCACCAGTTTCCAGGTTTAATTTTTTCCTGGTCATTTTTGCAATTTGTGAGACAGTAAAATATGTGCATATATATTTACAATTTTAAGAGATAGAAATCAGAACACAAAATTATATCGACCTTAGAGTAACTATGTAATATGTATTAATACGGAGGATTAATTTTTCCTTGGTTCTTTATGTGTTTTGGTGGTGGTACAATGGTTGGCTTTTTCAGCCTCTCGACTCTATGACAATATTGTCCGCAGAATTTTCCAAAACTGAAAGAAAAAAAAAAAAGTGGGGAAAAAGAAAGAACGTTTCCTTAACTAGCATGTTGGACACTGAGCTACATTTTCAGCGTTGGTGTACCTACTTCATGAACTGCAAGCTCCTCATCCACCTCTGTCCAGAAGCATGACACCCCTGCCACAATCCATGCCGGCAAAATGCTTGTCACCCCTTTGCCCTTCTATCAGGGACTTAATTCCAGGAAGAGTCAAACATACTGCCACAGTGGATGATGGCACCTGAATCACACATCCGTGTTGCAAGAAGTCTGGGAAATGGAGTTTTAGCTTTCATGCCTTCACACACCAGAAGAAAGAGAGGTGGTTGAATGAACTGACCCATAATCATCCAACCTGTCAAGAAGCACTCACGTACTTAAAAAAAGTACTGAGTGGGGGCGCCTGGGTGGCTTAGTCGGTTAAGCGTCCGACTTTTGCTTAGGTCATGATCTCGCGGTTCGTGGGTTCGAGCCCCGCGTCGGGCTCTGTGCTGACAGCCAGCTCGGAGCCTGGAGCCTGTTTCAGTCTGTGACTCCCTCTCTCTCTGACCCTCCCCTTCTCATGCTGTCTCTCTCTCTCTCTCCTAGAAATAAATAAAAAAACATTAAAAAAAAAAAAAAGTACTGAGTGATACCGTGCGCACGGACGGGGGTGGAGGCATCTTGTCAAGTTTATCTTCATTAATTTTCCTTCTCTAACATTATTGTCATCTGCAGATTCAACCCTTTCCTTCTCTTTTCCTATGGAATTAGACCTACCCGGGTCTTGCTCCGGGTAGGAGCTGTTCCATGGTGCTAACATGGAGAGTGGCGGTTCCATACTTGGATGAACAACGGCTGTGAGTGGATCTCAGAACGGTTATACCAGGGGAGAATGGAAGTTCACAGGGACCCCACTTGGCTGAATTGAAATTCAGACTAGGTCGCTTCCCTTCATTGGGAGACATCTGTAGCTGGGGGTTTAGGATGGAAACCGAGGGACAAGAAGAATTTTATACTGAATATATGAACAAAAAAGCCAAGTGCATGATGAACAGTCTGGCCAATTAGAAGTACATTTCCTGAGCTATAATGATTCAAAAAGCACTTGAGCACTTGCTTTATTGCTTTTTAATCGGTCTCAGGTTTTCAAACCGAGAGAGCAGGATAGTGGAAAGTGTACTTCACAACTAGACAGCTCAACTAGGCAACTGTGTGACCTTGATTAACCTCTCTGCACTCAGCCCTCTCTCATTCATGGTTGCGGTGGGCTGAATGATCACCAAATTCTTTTGTTTTTTAAAGTTTATATATTTACTTTGAGAGAGAGAAAGAACATGCAGGTGGGGACAGAGAGAGAGAGACAGAGAGAGAGAGAGAGAGAGAGAATCCCAAGCAGGCTCTGGGCCACCAGTGCAGAGCTTGATGTAGGGCTCAAACTCATGAACCATGAGATCATGACCTGAGCTGAAAACAAGTCAGACGCTTAACCGACGGAGCCATCCAGGCACCCCAATGATCACCAAATTCTTACTCAGCTCTCCTTTTGTATATGGTAATGATATAAGCTAAGTAATTTAACAACCGAAAATTAGAGAAGAGATATTCAAGTCCCCATTAAACCCTATCATGTTTCACATATTTTTTCCAACATATCATCTAATGCCTATTCATATCAGGACGGTGATACAAATTTTTTCCCCCAAAATATGTACACCATTATTTCTCTTCCTTGGTTTCTCCAACCCTTTTAACAAAGAATTGGGTCTATGGCCTAGTTTTCTTTAGGAATAACCACATTTCGTATGAAGGAGGTCTGTATTGATGGCTCCAAGATATTAAAAAATAGTTCATAAATGTGGGCCTGAGATTCCTGGTGCAAATGTCATTAAGAAGAAACTGAATATGAGAAAATACAATTTTGAATAATATTTAATAGTCATTGAATGTCATAATTCTTCTAACAAATCAAATAGTTCCAAAAATTAAAAAAAAAAAAAAAAAAAAAAGCATTCCATTTCTTTCATTTGCACGGCCACCAACGTTGCGAGAGATGCCATCAGCTCTTGAGTGGATATGTACAAACTCCTGTCATCATTAGTGTCGTTAGGAACATCACCATCTCATCCCAGAATACCTTAAAAATCTGAAGAGAAACAATGTATTGTAGATACATGGGATCTTACGTGGACACCCGTAAAATCTTGTGGTAACCAACACGGTTAAGGACATACGACTCCTTGTCTGAACAGCTAGAATATCCTAAGGCCATTAGCATGGTAAGGGACAGATCAACTCTTACCTGGACACATGTACGATTCAAAGGTCAGCACTCTAGCTACAGACATGATCATCATCTGCCTGCAGACCAGTAAAAGCCCCACGGTCACCAGTATAATCGGACAAATACCATCTCTTACCTGGATACCTAGAAATGTGCAGGGGATTCAAGATCACAGTAGGGGCGTGTCGTCTCTTGCTTGGATAACTGCAAATCCCACGGTCGTTATCTGGATTAGGGCCACCATCAGCTCTTACCTGGACACCTACAAATTTCCAAGAAAAAACACCTTAGTTAGAGATGCCTTCACAGTGTGACAGGGTATCTGCAAAATTTCCCCGATCACTACTTACAGCATAAGAATACTGACAAATAAACACGGCCACTATGTTGGCTTAAAACACCGACCCTCTCTACCTGGAAATCTGCACAATCTCACGAGCTCCAGCTCTGGTATAAACACCACTGTCTTGTACTTAAGTGCAAGTAAAACTTTGCCTTTAATACCACACGAGGTTCTCCACCATCTCTTAAATGGAATCTACAAAAGCCAAAGAGAGAACAGCGTTTGCAGATAATTCTATAACCTGGATACCTGAAAACCTACTGAGCACTGCAGACTTACAGGTAACCATAACATCTATCCAGATACCTGCAAAGTTCCAGGGACGAGACCTTGAATAGAGCCATGATCTCTTCTTGAGCGGGTGTGTCTGCGAAAATACAAATCAGGAGATGATGGTTCAACTAACAATAGTACGTATTTATTTATTCACTCACTCATTCATTCACGCATTCAACTTTATTCTTTCACTAGCACAGGTTGAAGTTATTCATTCACTCATATGTAGTACATTTGATCTTTCTCGTTGAAGGAATCTGAGCAAGATTTTTTTCCATAGGCAGCTCTTGGAAATGGAAAATATCGTTACGTAACTGGAATAGGTCATTCTTCCCTGGGATTGTTTTTGAATCCCCTTATATATATGTATAGTTAACATACAGTGTAGTATTAATTTCAAGTGTACAATATAGTGACTTAAAAATTCCATACGTCACCCAGTGCTCATCATGACCATAGTATTTACTTTGGGATTTTTCTGGTTTCTAATCAAGAGATGATGTAAGGTCTTCCATCATCTCTTGATTGGATTCTATACAAATTCATGGTTTGACTCTGTTAGGAATACATGTGTTTTCTGAACAGCTGCAAAATCCCATTCAATTTATGAGGCCTATCAAATCTACCTAGAAACTTGCAGAAGTTCAAGGTCAACTCTCAGTCAGAGACACCATACTGACTCGACAAGAGTACTGTGAGAATCTCCGGTCAATAAACAGGAGGCGGACAAAATGGTAAACTACCTGGGCACTTCTGTAGTCTCTGTCACTACCGAGGCTTTACAAACGTTACATCTAAGCTTTAAAATAACACGGGCTGGGGCATTTTATTTCTTGAGTTCGGCTCAGCTCATGATCTCACGCTTTGGGAGTTTGAGCCCTGCACTGGGCTCCATGCTGACAGTGTGGATCCTGCTTGGGATTCTCTCTCTTACCCTCTCTGCCCCTCCTCTGCTCATGCGCGCTCTCTCTCTCTCTCTCTCTCTCTTTCAAAATAAATAAATAAAATAAAAAATTTTTTTAAAAAAGGGCTACTGCTTACCAGCATTGATTGACAATATCATTTCTTAGCGGAATACCTGAAAAAAATCAGCAACACAGAGTTAGGAACACCATCTGTACTTATCTAGATATTCTGAATATTAGATGGCCTACTGCATGGAAAAGACTATCATCATCACTTACCCAGATCCAAGCAAAATCCCTTTAATGATCTGCATGAGGCTTACCATGGTATCTTAACAGTGACCTGAAAAACACACTTTGATTACCTGGACCCCAGTAAAAACCTTGTCCCTCATATCACTGCAGGACTCATTAAGTCTACCTGGAACCTTAGGTAGGCTGATCTCACCATAAGAGACACCATTATCTCTTGAATGCTCACTGCATGCGTGCGCGCGCGCGTACACACACACACACACACACACACACACACACACTCACACACGAGTGGGGGAGGGGCACAGAGCAAGGGAGAGAGAATCCCAAGCAGGCTCTACACTGTCAGTGTGGAGCCCAGTGCGAGGCTTGAACTAACTGTGAGATCATGACCTGAGCCGAAATCAAGAGCCAGACGCTTATCTGACTGAGCCAACCAGGCGCCCCCAAACATCATCATTTCTTACCTGAAAACCTGCAAAAAAACCCCATCCCATGATCAAACGAGAACAAACGTCACTTACTTCAGTATATGGAGACTGGATGGTGTCTGCTGTGAGGAAGGTACACGTCATCACTTACCTGGATACCAGGAAGGCCTATCACTAACCATTAGGTTCACCACGATCACGGGACATGGACCTGAAAAACACAGTATGACCTACGTATAAGGGCACAGCCTGTTCTATCAGGACATCTGCAAATAATCTTCATCCCTTTTGTCACCGTGAAACATCAGCCATACCAGAATGCCCGTAGTATTCCAAGCTCAAGATCACGGTCAGCTGAGACAACATTTCCTTAACAGGATGCCTGCAACATTTCCATGGTCACTACTGTAGCTGGAAACATCATCATAACTGCCTGGATAGGACACTACTCAACACTCACAGAGATCAACAAAACTTCCCTCTAAAACATAAGAAATGAAAAGTCATGGTTTCTCCACAGGCAAGGGATCTATCAGTTCCTACCTGAACGTCCCTGCAGACGTCATGGTAGCAAGTGTCAGGGACACCACCATCACTCGGCTAGCTATCTGAAGACCAGACGGCCTGTGCTGTGGTTCAGGCCCACACCATCCCCTACCTGCATACCAGCAGCATCCCCATGAATGACCAGTGTTACGTTCACTGTGAGCTCTTGACAGGAATCTGAAAAAAATTTATGAAACATATGTTTAAGGACACAGCTTTTTGCTACCAGGACACCTGCAAGCAACTTTGGTCCCTTCACCATTATGACACAAATCCACTCTGCCTGGATACTTGTAATGCTCCAAGGTCAACATCAATGTCAGAAAACTATCATTTCTTGATTGGACCCTTGTAAAAATCCTATGGGTAGTACGATGGTGGGAAAACCATGATAAATACCTGTATACCTTTAATCTCTTAACATTCCTAGTGTTAAATACAAGTTTTATCTAAGACAGCAAAGTAAAAATTTGTAGTCTCTAGAATTGGTAAGGATTCTTACATCTTACCTGAATGCCTGCAACAAAATCACGGCAACAGGAAGTGTCAGCACAGGTTATCACTTACCTAAATATGGGAAGATCAGGGGGTCTATGTCGTGGATTAGGCCCAGAGCATCACTTACCTTAATACCAGTGATGTCTCTGCATTAATTGGAATAGACAGGCTCACTGTGATCTCTTGGCATGTTCTGAAAAACATATGGTGGTTTATGTTTGGAATATGTCTCATTCTACCCATGCACCTGCGAATTTTCTCATCACTTGTATCATTTGGAGACCCATAAACATTACCTGGACACTTCCAGAACTCTGAGGTTAAACCCTAGTAAGATACACCTTCCTCTCTTGAAGGAATACCTGCAAATATTCCATGGTTAATAATGCAGTTAGAATAATATGATAAATGGCTTAGATATGTGACACACAAGTATGAGTGAGAAATACACATCATCTCCATATAAGAAAACAATAAAAACTACTGCTTGCTAGTATTATTAGGGTCAAATCAATTTATTTTTTAAAATATAATTTAATGTCAAGTTGGCTAACATACAGCGTAGACAGTGTGCTCTTGGTTTTGGGGGTAGATTCCCGTGATTCATCACGTACATACCACACCCAGTGCTCATCCCAACAAATGCCCTCCTCAGTGCCCATCACCCACTTTCCCCTCTAGTGGGAAACCCACAACCCTCAGTTTGTTCTCTGTACTTAGGAGTCTCTTATGGTTTGCCTCCCCCTCCCCTCTCTGTTTATAAATTTTTCTACCTTCCCCCATGGTCAGGGTCAAATTAATTTAACTTCTACTTGAAAAAAGCAAGGGAAGTAGGAGTCTTTAAAACAATTACATAGATATTTGCAAACAAGAACATGTGTGAGTTAATATTACATCACCTCATACCTGTGTACTATCAACGACCTGAACAGGATGCCTGGAAAAATATATGGTAACACAAATGTTAGGGACACCAGCATCACTTCCTTATATGTATGAAGATCATATAATCTGTACTGTGGGTTAGGCCCACACTATCACTTACCTCAGTACCTGCTATGTACACACCATTAATTACCATTAACAGGCTCATAGTGAGGTCTTCACATGAACCTGAAAAAAAAATTGTGGAAAATGTGGTTGGTACACATCTTATTCTAGAGGGACACCTGCAGATTCTTTGGTCAACTGTATCATTGAAATTCATCAACGTTACCTGGATAATGGCAGAAATCTGGGGTTAAACCCTAATAAGAGACACCTTCCTCTTGAAGGGATACCTGCAAAAATGCCACAGTCAATAATGCGGTGATGGGCAGTATGAACAATTTCCTGGATATCCGCCTATTTACAAGTGTATAAAAACACATAATCTCTGAATAAGAATATAGTAAAATCTCATGCTTACTAGTGCTATTTGGGTCAAGTTAATTTCTGAACTGCATACATGCCAAAAACATAGGTAATATGGTGTTGAAAACATCATTTACATATATGAAAAACAAGCAGCTATTGAGTTAATGCCACACAATCTCATACCTGAATACTAGGAAAGGACTTAGCAGGGCACTTGCCAAAAAAAATAAACAAAAAAAGACAACCAAAGTGACACTGTGTTAGGGAAACCATACTCACTCACCTAGATTATCTGAAGATCACATGGTCTGTGCTGAGGTAAGACCCACTTTATCACTTACTTGGTTGCTAGAAAGGTCCTGCTAATGACCACTGTTAGGTGCACCATGATTTCATGACAGCTGGAATCTGAGAACACAATGGACAAGTACATTGAAGGACAAACATTGTTTTATCTACAAAAAAATTTTTAAAAATCCTACAAATAATCTTCATCACTTCCATCACTGCTATCAAGACTACTTGGATCCTGGTAGAGTTTAAAGGTAAACACCTGTGTTAGAGACACCATCATCTGTTTTCCGAAGAGCTACTGAAATCTTCGTGAATTCCATGGTGTGGAACAGTTGAGTGAGTGGCCAGGCCACCTACATACCCCTCACTCACTACTAAGGTTAAATATACGTTGTATCTAAACTCTAAAGTAACAGAGGCTAACGCGTGCTAGCACTGGTTGGGACATCATAACAGTAACTGCAAAAAACCCGTGGTGACACAAATGTTAATAGCACCATTAACACTGAGATACCTGAAGGTCAGATGGTCTGATCTTCACTTACCTGATACAAGCAAATTCCCTTTAATAGTCTTTAAGAGGTTCACCATAATCTCTTGACAGGAGTCTGCAAAACACATTGTGGCAAATGTGTCTATAGTCACACCTTCTATACCTGGACCCAGAAAATAATCTTGCTGACTGTCATCACTGCAGAACCCATCAACTCTGCTTAGACTCTTGCAATACTCTATGCCATCGTTCGAGAGAGCATCTCTTGACTGCTCTCCTTAAAAATGCCAGGGTGATTACTGTTACTCACAGCTCAATCATAATTATGTGGCTGTCTGTAAACTGCTCAACAATCATATGGTCAAACAGTTTTCTCTAACACATAAAAAGCAGTAGGATAATATGGCTGCTAGAATTTGTTAAGGGCTCTGTAATTTCTTATCTGACTACCTATAAAAAAGTCATGGTAATGAGAAATGTGAGAAACACAACACTTACATAGATATATGAATGTCATATATAGAGATGGCACGTAGGCCCACACTATCACCTACTTCCATACAACGATGTCCAATGGTAACTACCAATGACAGGTTTACCATGATATGTTGACACAAATATGAAAAACATATTTGGGTGACTCACAGCTCAGGTCTTGATCTCACAGTCATGAATAGGTGTGAAGGCTCCATGTTAGGTGTGAAGCCTACTTTAAAAAAATCTCATTGTTACCAGTATTACTAGGGAGAAATTAATTTCTTACCTATAAACATGGCAAAAACTAGAAATATAAGAGTCTAATGTTAATTAATTACAATGTTAATTTTGTAGATAGTGAAATGGAGAAGGTCTCTAATGAGTCATTGTCACATCATCTCCTAGCTGTACACTAGCAAAGACCGTAACAGTTATACGTGCAAAGAAAACAACACAAACCATGTAACACTGTGTTGAGAGAGAACTATCCTCACTTACCTAGATATGTGAATATCGAATGATCTGTGTTGGGGTTACACCCACGTTAGCACATACCTGATTATCAAAGTTCAACTCACAATCATGTATAGGTTCAGTATATCACGACTTCTGGAAACTGAAAAACAAATGTTTAGGGACTTAATGACCGTTAGTTTTATTTGTGAGAAATAAAAACAAAACAAAACACGGTACCAACAAATCATTTTATAGTCACATCATTAAGGGAATCACCAATACTATCTGGATCTTTCAAAAGTTCAATGTCAACATCAGTGTTAGAGACAGATCATCTCTGAGTACCTGTAGAAATCTCAAGGTCAGTACTGTTGACTTAGCTGTACATCTTCATATCCTTCTGTCATTGCTCAGGTTAAGCACATATTACATGGGAACTCTAAAAAAATAGTAATAAGGGCTAATACTTACTAGCACACAATTAATTAATTCCAACCATGGTCAAGATCATTATCAGATACAACATTTCATTATGAAACAAATGCAAAATTTCCATGGTTACTGCTAGGGTTAGGAATATCATGATAATTACCTAAATATGGCAGCCCCTCATTACTCACAGGGATAAAATAAAATTTTCTCTAAAATATAAAAAGGAAAAAACTCATGGTTTCCAGAATTGCTAAGGACTATCATTTCTCATCTGCATACCTTAAAAAAAATTCATGGTAACAAGAAGTGTAAGGACACTCCCCACTAACCTAGCTGTATGAAAATCAGATGGTATGTGCCATGGTTTAGACCCACAGAATCACTTACCTCCATTCCAGTAATGTTTCACAGTAACTATCATTGCTAAGGTCACTGCGAGGTCTTCTCATTAACCTGAGAAAACACATCATGGAAATTGTTTTGGGTACATGAATTATTCTACCTCCACACTTGCAAATTCCCTTGATCGCGTGTATCATTTTGAGACCCCTCCGTGTTTCTTGGATACTTACTTGCAGAACTCCAAGGATAAACCCTGTGAAGAGACATCTACTTCTCTTGAAGGGACACCTGAAAAAAATTCCCCAAGGTCAATAGAATGATGATAGTAATAGGATAAATTACTTGGATTATACATTATCTCTAAATAAGAATATGAAAAACCTAAGTTTTACTAGTATTATTAGGGTCAAATTAATGTCTTAACTGCATATACACCAATTGAAGATAAATAGGAGTCCTGAACATTAATCACATAGATATCTGAAAATAAAAACTAGCAGCAAAGAGCTGAACAAGATATGTGCAAACAAACACGGTGACACAAGTGTTAGAAACATCTTCCTCATCCACCTTCACACTGAAGAGCAGATGGTTCCATTAACAAACAAAAACATTGTGAGGTTGACTGTATTTTCTTGATAAGAAACTGAAGAAACACATAGGATGGATATGTTTACAGACACGACTTGCTCTACCAGGGCACTTGCCAATAACCCTCTGCACTTCCGTTATTATGGAGCACATCAACTCTACCTCGATACTTGCATCAACTCAGGTCAACAGCTTCAACAGAAGGAAGCCATCATGTCTTACCTGGACATTTGCAGAAATACTGTGCTTACTACTGGGGTGGGAAATGAACAGTTATGGATACAATCAACTTTCAAAACTCACAGGGTTAAACATTTGTGTCTAAAATGTAAAGGGTATAAAGTCAAGGTCACTAGATTTGGTAAGGACTATTTCTTACCTGAATACCTGTAACAAAATCATAGTAACAAGAAGTGTTAGGGCCATAATCCCTTACCTGCGCATCGGATCAGATGATCTGTGCTGTGGTTCAGGCCCACATCATCACTTACCTCAACACCTCTATGTGCCTCATTTACCATGATGGATACACTCCCCATGATGTTTTTACAGGAACCTGAGAACACAGCATAGAAAACTTGTTCCCTACACATTTTTTATTCTACTTGGACAACTGCAAATTCTCTTGGTCAGTGTATTATTTTGGGACCCTTTTAACATTACTGGGTAATATGCAGACCTCAAAAGGTTAATTCTAGTTAGATTTCCCTTCATCTTTTGAGGGGATACCTGCAAAGATCCTGTGGTCATTATCATGGGTATGGAATATATGACAAATTAGCTGGATAGATAACGGACTATAGGTCCATTGGTATGAGTGTAAAAACACATACTATCTCCGAATAAGGAGACAGTAAAACCTCATGCTCACTACCACCGTTAGGGACAAATTCATTTCTTCTTTTTTTTTTTTTTTTTAAATGTTTTATTTATTTCTTAGAGGGAGAGAGAGAGAAAGACACAGCACGAGCAGGGGAGGGTCAGAGAGAGAGGGAGACACAGAATCTGAAATAGGCTCCAGGCTCTGAGCTGGCTGTCAGCACAGAGCCCGACATGGGGCTTGAACCCACAAACTGAGAGATCATGACCTGAGCCGAAGTCGGAAGCTTAACCAACTGAGCCACCCAGGCGCCCCAACAAATTCATTTCTGAACTGTGTATATGCCGAGATTAAAGGTCTAGGAAACATTAATTACCTATATCTGAAGATAAGAAATCCCTAATGACTTATTGTCACATCATCTCATATTTTTATACTAGCAAAGACCTTAGATAGGTACGAGTAGAAAAACTTACCTAGACGCCTGTTATATGCCTCCCCCACTGTTAAGTTTAAACACCCATTGAACGTAAACTCTAGAGTACTAAAGGCTAATGCTTACTACTAACATTGGTTGGGACAATATCATTTTTTAACTGAATACACACAGAAAAACATGCTATCACAAATGTTAGGCCCATCCATGCTAACTTAAATATTTGAAGACTGGATTGTTTGTAAGGTGCTTTAGGCTCCTATCATCTCTCACCTGGCTGCGAGCAAAGTTCTGTTAATGGTCATTATGAAGTACACCATGATTTCTTGACTGGAACCTGAAAGACACATTATGATAAAGGTGACTATGGACATACTTCTCCTACCAGGATCCTCCAAATAACATTGCTCAGTTTCGTCATTGCAGGACCCATCAACTCTACCTGGATTCTTGCAGTATTCCACAGTCTACACCACTGTCAGAAACACCATCATCTCTTGAATAATTACCAGTAAAAATACCATGGTCACTAGTGTGATGCACAACTTCGTGATCGTTATATGGATACCCACAAACTGATCAACACTCACATGGTTAAACATAAGTTTCCTCTAGAGTAGATAACAGTAGGATAACATGATTTCTAGAACTGGTAAAACATGATCATTTCTTACCTCAAAAAGAATCACACAGTAAAACAAGCTAAGGCAATCAGCACCTTACCTATTACACACACACACACACACACACACACACACACACACACACACACAGAAATCAGAGGGTCTGATGCGGTAAAGATACACATTACCACATACCTTGAGACAAGAAACGTCCCCCATCAGCGACCACTGTTAAGTGCTTCATGATCTTGAAGGAACCTGACAAATACATCATGGTATATGTGTAAAGGGATGTGACTTGCTGTAACCAGAACACCTCTACATAACCTTTGTCACTTTCACTATTATGAGAACATCACCTCTACCTGAAAGCTCGCAGTCCTCCAAGATCAAGACCACTGTCGTCAGGTAAGACAATATTTCATTATAGGACACCTGCAAAATTTCCAAGGTCATTACTATGGTTGGAAACGTCATGGTAAATATCTGGCTATGGCAATCCTTTAACACTCACAGGGCTAAACAAACATCTTTTCTAAAATACAAACAGTAAAAACTCACAGTTTCTAGAATTAGAAAGGACTATCAGCTCCTACCTGAATACTTGTAAAGAAATCAGGTAACAGCTCATAGAGACACCATCGTCACTTCCCTGGCTCTCTGGAGACTGGATGTCCTGAGCCGTGGTTTAGGGCCACGCCACATCCTCACTTACCTGCGTAACAACAACATATCCGCCCCTATTAATGATTGATGCCAAGTTCATCAGGAGGTCTTGACAAGGATCTGTAAAACACGTTATGAATTCGGTGTTAACGGAAACAACTTTTTCTACCATGACATTTGCAAATGAGATTATTCATCTCATCATTATGGAACAAACCAACTCTGAGTACTGGTTAATTAAAAGTTAGCAACAATGTCAGAAAACTACCAGTGTGTGGACACTTCTAAATATCTTATCAATAGTACTATGGATGCAACACAAGATAAATACTTGTATATATGTAATGCCACAACACTCACAGTGTTCGACCTAAACCTTCCCGAAATATAAAAGTGAACACTTGTGTTTTCTAGAACTGGTAAAGCCATCATTTTCCCCCCTGAATACTTGCAAAAAAGAAAAATCATGGGAACACGGAGTGTTAGGGCACTTCATCACTTACCCAGGCATATGAAAACCAGATGGTCTGGGCTGGGCCCACATCATCGCTTACCTTCCTACCACCAGTGTCTCACACGAACAACTATTGACAGACTCACCATAATGTCCTGAAGTGAATCTGAAAAACACATTGTGGAGATTTTGTTTACAACTTATTTAATCCATACACCTGCAAATGCTCTTGGTCACTTGTATTGTTTTGGGATCCATCGACACTACCTGGGTACTTGCAGAACTCCAAGCTCAAAGCTAGGAAGAGATTGGTTCCCCTCTGAAGGGGTACCTACAAGAAAGCCATGGTCAATAATGCTGTGATGGACAAGATTCTCAATTACCTCAATACCTGCATATCCTTCTATCACTACTCATTTTCAAAACACAGGATCTAGAGAGTGAGAAAACTCTCATTCTTACTAGTATTCTAGCAATACGTTAATTTCTTTCCAGAGTACTTGCCAAAACAACGTAAATGTCAGAACCTTAAACACGTTAATACGTGGATATCTAAAAATAGGAACGTCTCTAAGGAGTCAATGTCACGTTATTGCATACCTGTGTACAAGCAAAGACCTTAAAAGGGTATCTGCAAATAAGCACAGTGACACAGTGTTAGGGACACCATCCTCACTTACCTAGAGACTGGGGATTAGACTGGTCTGCATTTCAGTCAGACCCCCTCTATCACTTACCCGGTTACTAACAAGGATGCGTTAATAACCAGCAGGAGGGTCATTGTGTTCTCCTGTCAAGAACCTGTAAATGCACGAAAAAAACAATGGGTTTGAAATGCAAATTACTCTGCCAGAACACCTAACCATGCCCTTTTCAGTCCTGGTGCTATGGAACGTACCACTCTGTCTCGCATTCGGCCCGTCAACACGGTTGTCAGGAGGGACCGTCACTACTTGACTGGACATCTGCCCAATTCGGTGGTTACTGCTGGGGTGTGAACTCCATGACAATCACCTGTACGAGTACCATCCTTCAACACGGACAGGGCTATCGTGTTTATATTCTCTCAATATAAAAGTGAGAACGCATGGTTTTTATATTGGTAAGGGCCACAATGTCTCTTACCTCAAGACCTGCAAAAATATAATGGTAATGAGAAAACGTTCCTTATGAACATCACCATCGCTTACCTAGCTATCTGGAGCTCAGATGGCCTGAGGTTTAGGCCCACACCCTCTTTTACCTGCAGGCTTGCAGAAAGTTCCCCGTTAATGACCTCTGCTAGGTTCACCAGGATGCCTTGACAGGAACCTGAGAAACACACGGTGAAAGATGTGTTTGGTACAAGTTAATCCTAATGGGCAACTGCAAATTCCCTTGGTCATTTGTATCATCTGAGGACCCATCAATAATACCTGAACACTTGCAAAACTCGGAGGTCAGCCCCTAGTAAGAGCTGTCTTCCTCTCTTGAAGGAATATCTGCAAAAATCCCACTGTAGTAGCACAATGACAAACAATATGATGAATTACCTGCATATCTGAAAGTCCTACTATCTGTTCAACACATATTATCCCTAAACAATAAGGAATTCTCAGGCATACTATGACTGTTAGGGACTGCCGAATTTCTTAACTGCCTACATGCCTAACACTAGGTTACTCTAAGAGCCTAAACAATATCATTAGCCACACAGAGTCCTGAAAATGATGTCTGAGTTGATGTCACATCACCTCATACCTGTTGACTAGCAAAACCTTATCGGCTTATCTGCAAAAAAATGAAAACAGATGTTAGAGACGCCATTCTCACTTGCTTTGATCATCTGAAGATTAGATGGTCTTTACTGGAGTAAAACTCTTTATCCCTTCACTGGTTACTAACAAGATTTTGTTCATGACCTTGATCACATTCATAGTAGTTTCTTGACAAGGAACCTTAAAAAAGAGACCCCAGAATGCACCCAAGGCAACAATGTGATCTGCAAGTGCAACCCAGAAAGAAGTTTGGTCAGCTCCGTCACTGTGGGGACCGTCAGCGTTACCTGGGCCCTGGTGGAGCTTCAGGTTCTACACGGGTATCAGAGACATCATCACCTCTCGACTGACTGCCTGGAAAAATCTTATGGTCAATACCGAGGTATGAAACCTACAAAACTTACCTGCATAGACCTTGGTCACTATTTATGTTAGACACACATGAAACAGAAGCTCTTATGTATTGATTTATTTTTAAGTAAGCTGTAGGCCCACACAGGGCTTGAACTCACAACCCGAGATCAAGAGTCGCATGCTCCACTGACTGGCCGGGTGGCCCTAAACTCTTAATCCTGTGAGAGCTAATGTTTGCTACCACTGTTTGAGGTGCTATTTTTACCAGAATACCTACCAAAAAAAAAGAAAGAAAGAAAAACAAACAAAAAACCCAAACAAAACCGTGGTGACACAAATGTTAGTGATAACATCATCACTTACCTACACATCTCAAGATAGAAGGTCTACAGATGCTTAAGGCACACCATCACTTACTGCAAGACAAGCTCACCACGATCTCTCGAAAGGTATCTGAAAACACATTGTGACAAGTGGGCAGATGGACACATATTTTCCACCAAACACCTGCAAATGACCTCAGTCCCTTCCACCTTATGAGACATCTCTTCTCTCCCTGGATACTTGCAAGTTCTCAAAGGTCTACACCACTGTTAAAAACATCCACACCTCCTAACTGCTGTCAAGGGCCACAGGGTTACTGCTGTAACAGGGAACTCCATAATCATTAGGAAGATACCCACAAGTCACTCAAAACTCACCAGGTTAAACATGTATTTTCTATAACATAAAAGAAGGTACGTGGTTACTATTAATTGATAAGGATACTCTCATTTCTAAATGAAATACCTAAACTAACAAATGGCAAGCAAGAGAAATATGGCAATAAAAAGCATAGGCAAGCTATGACTTCTGTAGTATATGAAAGACACATGGCATGTGCTGTGGCTTAGGCCCACTTTGTCACTTACCTAGGCACCAGCAATGTTCCACATTAACTACCAATAACAGGCTCACCTTACCAGAATGTTCTGACATGAACCTGAAAGTCACATTGTGGAGAGGGAATCCTTCTCCCTCTACACTTGAAATTCGTCTTGGTTACTTGTAAAACTCTCAGATTAAAGCTGAGGAAGACATACCATCCTCTCTTGATGGATACTTACAAAAACTCCATGGTCAATAATGCTATGGTAGACTATGTAATAGAATACCTGTATCATTCTATCACTACAAGTATTAAATACACAGTATCCCAAAACAAGAATACAGAAAATCACATTCTTACTAGTGTTATTGGGGGTATACTAATTTCTTAGGAGAATACACGCCAAAATAAAGATAAATATAAGAGTCTTAAACATTAATAACATAAATATCTGAAAATAAGAATGTCTCTAATAAGAAAATGTCACATCATCTCATACCTGAGTGTAGCAAAGACCTTAAAAGGATACCTGTAAACAAACATGGTAACACCAATGTTAGGGACGTCACCCTCACCTACCCTCAGATGGAAGATCACATGGTCTGGACTGTGGCAGAAAACACTTTATCACTCACCATGTTAACAGCAACGTTCCATTAGTGAATACTATTAGGTCCACTTAGGTTTCCTGACAAGAATCTGAAGAAACACACAGGAAAAATATGTTTAAGAACACAACCCTTCTACCAGAACACCTGTTAATAATCCTTTTTCACTTCCGTTATTATGGAACACATCAGCTCTACTTTGATACTTCCATTAATTCTGGTCAACAATTTCATCAGAAAGACCATCATGTTTTAACTGGACCCCTGCACCAATACGGGGTTTACTACTCGTGTGGAAACTCCTTGACAATGATACATACATTCAAATGTCAACACTCACAGGAATAAATCTCAATTCTCTCCAAAACTTAAAAAGTGTAAAGTCATGATTGTTAGACATGGTAAGGACTCTATCGTCTCTTAGCTGAATACCAGCAACAAAATCATAGTAACAAAAGTGTTAGGGGCACAATCACTTACCCACATATTGGGATCAGATGCCCTATGCTGTGGTTTAGGTCCACATCATCACTAGATACTTCTATATGCCTCATTAAATATGATACAGGAGCCTATCAATCAGGATATCTTCACATAAACCTGAAAAACACATTGTGGAAAATAAGTTCAGCACATGCCGTCTTCTATGTGACCTACAGCAGATTCCATTGCTCAAGTGCATCATTTTGAGATTCATCACCACTAGCTGGATACTTGCACAAGTCCAAGACTAAGCCCTGGGAGGAAATACCTTCTTCTCTTAAAGAGGTTATGTGTAAAATTTCCATGTTCACTATTATGAAGATGGACAATACGATAGATTACCGGCATAGCTGTGGCATATCCTTTATCAGTAGAAGTGTAGGAAACACAATCCCTGAGCAAGTATATGGTACAATATTCTTTTTACCAGTAATGTTAGGGACAAATTAATTGTACTGCATATAAGTCAAAAGTATGTGTAACATATGAGTATTCAAAACCTCATTAATTACATACCTATCTGAAAACAGCGAGGTCTAATGAATCGATGTGACAACATCTCATATCCGTGCAACAACAAAGCCTTTAACATGTACCTACAGAGAAGACATGGGAACGCTGTGGTTAGTGTCTGGGACCCCATCCTCATGTATCTAGACATCTGAAGAACAGCTGATCTCTACAGTGTCACATCCCCAATATCACTTACCTGGTTACTAGCAAATTCTAACTGACAATCACGGTCTGAGTCACTGTGATGTCACTGCTAAAATCTTGAGAAATACATTCAAAAAGTGTGTGGCAAGTTACAACTTATTTACCTGCAAAAAGAAACAGTATATTTACAAATAATCTGGGTCACTTCCATCATTAGGGAAAACCTATCACAACATGGATCTTGGTCGAGCTTGAAGGTCAAAACCATTGTTAGACACACTAACATCTCTTCTAAGAGCGCTCGTACAAATCTCACAGTCAATACTTGATGTGTAACAGGAGAAGTTTCCTGGACCCGCATGTCCCTTTATCACTACCCAGATTCAATACACATTATATCTAAATTTAAATAAATAAGGGCTCACACTTACTAGCACTAGTTGGGACAGTATCATTTCTGAACTGATAACCTGCACAGAAACACGGAAACAGAGCAGTTAGGAACACCATCCACCCTTACCTCAGTATCTCATCATCAATGAGCAGGGTGCTTAAGGCCCAGATTATCACTTACTTGACTATAAGCAAAGTCCCATCAATGATCATTTTGAAATTTACCATGACCACTTGATGGTAATTAAAAACACTTCGTGTAAAATGTGTCTGTGGACACTCCTCTTCTACCAGGACGCTGCACATGACCTTGTTCATTGCGATCAGTGCAGGGCCCATCAGATCTTCCTGGATTGTTGCAATGCTTCAGGGTCTATGTATGCCAAAGACAGACATACCTTCACCCCTTTCTAGTCACCTAGAAAACAACAAGATTACTGCTATACCACAGAACTCCATGATTACGGGTATTCAAAACAGAATTCACCTGACACTCAAATAAACATAAATTTTCTCTGAAATAGAAAACACTAGAATAGCAATATTGCTGTAATTGGTAAGATGCTGTCATTTCTTACCTGATTATCTAAAAAAAAAAACAAACACACGGTAAGCAAGTTTAGTCCATCGATAACACAGATCAAGATATGAGAAGATCAGATGGTTTGAAATGATGAAAGTGAACATCATCACTTATTTGTGGAACAGACATGTCCCCAGAGAATCACTAGTGTGAGGTTCATCATAAGCTCTTGACTAGAAACCTGGAAAACACAATACGATACATGTGTGAAAGGACATAGTTTGTTCTACCAGGATACCGATTAATTAGCTCGGTCATTTCCGTCCTTATGAAAGCATTACATCTGTTTGAATATCTGTACTACCCCAAGGCTAACACTATCATCAGGTAATACAACTTTTACAGATCACTTGCAAAATCTCCATGATCACTATTGTGGTTGAGACATAAAGATGAATACCTGATATGTACCTGATATGTACAATCCCTCATTAACTCAGAGTTAAACTGGAGTTTTTTTAAACACTGAAAACTCATGGTTTCAAGAATTACTAAGGAATCTGTCATTTCCCACTTGAATACTTTCAGAGAATTCATGATAACAGCAAGTGTTAGGGACATCATCAGCACTTACCTAGCTGTCTGAAGATCAGACGGCCAGTACACTGTGGCTTAGGCCACGTCATCACTACGGTGACATCAGCAATATCTCATGTTAGCTACCGTCGATAGGCTCACTGTGATTCGTGGATACGAGTCTGGAAAAATAACACCGTAGAAAATATTTTTGTGCATGACTCATTCTACTTCTACACCTGCACATTCCCTTGATCACTGTATCATTTCAGGACCCATGGATAGTTGCAGAACTTCAAGGTCAATCCCTAGGAAGACACACCTTCATGTCTTCAAATTACTTATAATAATTCCATAGTCAATAAAGTAGTGAAGGACAATATGATAAATTTCCCGGATATCTGCAAATTTGTATATAACTACTATGTTAAGTAATACTATTTCCAAACAAGAATACAAAAAAAACCCAAAAAAACCCAACTTACTGCTACCGGTATTATAAGGGACACAGTAAACTCTTAACTGAATACATTCCATAAAGAAAGTAAGCACAAGAAACTTGAAATCATAAATTTTGTAGATTTCTGAATATACAAATGTCTTTAGGGGTACCTGCTTGGCTCAGTGAGTGGAGCATGCGGCTCTGGATCTCAGAGTTGTGAGTTTGAGCCCCACATTGGGTGGATAAATTACTTAAAAATAAAATCTTTAATACAAAGGTTTTTAGTCAGTTAACATCACATCATCTCATACTTGCGTACTAGCAAAGATATTAACCTGATACCCACAAAAATTAAAAAATAAACCACATTAACACCAATGTTAGGGACTTCAACCTCACTTACCTAGACACTCAAGGTCAGGTGGTCTTCATGGTAGTAGGGTTCCCTTTAACACTTACCTGCTCACTAGCAAGGTTAACCATTTTGAGTTCACTCTGTTTTCTTAACAGGACCTGAGGAAACACAAAAATGTGTTTAAGATATAATTTGCTCTCTCAAGACCACTGCACCTGACCTTGTTCACTTCCATTGTTAGGGATCACATCATCTCTAGCGACATACTTGCACCAATCCAAGGTCAACACACTGTTGTCAGGAGAGACTAACACTAGTTGACCGGATACATGGAAAAATCCTGTGGTTTCTACTGGGGTGAGAGTCCACTACAATTACCTACAGGCCCAATTCTCAATACTTAGAGGATGAAGCATAAATTTTCTCTAAAATATGCAAAGTAGAAACTCATGGTTATTAAAATTGCTAAGGACCTCTGTCATTTCTTTTATTTCCCTAAGTTTATTTTGGAAGAGAGAGAGAGGGAGGCAGAAAGGGTTAGGCAAATTTAGACACATCATTTCCTTACTACACATCTCTAAAATGTGACAGTTACAACTATGAGGTAGAAATCCAGGAATTATCTGGATACATGCAAATGACTCCATACTCACATGGTTAAACATATATTTTCTGTACAATACAATAGCAGAATAATATGGTTGTTACAATTAGCAAAACATTATGACTGCTTGCTTACCTGAGCACCTGCTGGGAACTCACATGGTAAAAGAGGTTAGGATGATCCAACATTATCCACTCAGATATATAAAGATCAGATGGCCTGGGATGTGCATGTCCTTACTTACCTGCATACCAGAGATGTCCCCCTGTTCGTGACTTCTGGTTCATCATGGGATCTTGACAAGAACCTGAAAAACATTGTGTGAAGTATATATTAAGGGGCACAACTTTTTTTTCTAATCAGAACATCTGCAAATAACCATGGATATTATTATTACACAGCACATCAAGTCTACCTGGATACGTGGACTAATTCAAGGTCAACACCATTGTCAGATAACACCATCATTTCATAACAGGAACCTTATAAAAACCACATAGTACTTAAGGTGGAGAGAGCATCGTGACAATTGTTTGCATACACACAATCCCTCAACAGTCACAGAGGTAAATTTTTCTCTTGAATATTAAGTGTGAAAAACAATGGTTACCAGAATTGGTTGGAATCTATCCTTTATTAATTGAATCTTTGTAAAAAGAGTGTTAAAAATAAGTATTAGAGATAGCATCACCTCTTACGTATGTATATGAAGATCAGACGACCTGTCCTATGGTTTAGGCCGACGTCATCACTTACCTTGGTAACAGCAATGTCCCATGTGAACTTACCATTCGTAGGCTTATGTGAGGACTTGATACGAATCTGAAAAACACTGTGAAAAGAGTTTGGTCCATGAATCATTCTACCTCTACACCTCCAAATTCCCTTCGTCATTTGTTTCATTTCAGGGCCCATGAACAATACCTGAATACTTGAAAAACTCGGAAGTCAGTCCCTAGTAAGAGCAAACTTCCTCTTTTGAAGGAATACCTGCAAAATTCCCATTGTTAGTAACCCAGCGATGAATACTAGATGAATCACGTGGATATCTGAAAGTCCCTCTATCAGTCCAAAACACATTCTCTCTAAACAATAAGAAATTCTCAGGCATACTATGATTGTGAGGGACAATTGAATTTCTTAACTGCCTACATGCTAACACTGGGTTACTGTAAGAGCCTTAACAGTATCATTAATAACATAGATTTCTGAAAATAATGTCTAAGTTAATGACACATCATCTCATACCTGTATAGTAGCAAAGACCTTAATGGGATACCTGTAAACAAATATGGTAACACAAATGTTAGGGACATCACCCTCACTTATCTTCAGATGGAAGATCAAAAGGTCTGAATTGTGGTAGCACAGACGTGATCACTTACCGGGTTAAGACCAACGTTCCATCAGTGAGTATTATTAGGTTCACTGGGTTTTCTTGACAAGAATCTGAAGAAACACACAGGAAGAGCATGTTTCAGCACACAACTTGTCCCACCAGAACACCTGCTAATAATCCTGTTCACTTCCATGTTTATGGAACACATCAGCTCTACCTACCAGATGCTTCCATTAATTCAGGTCTACACTTTTGTCAGAGAAACCATCATGTTTTAACTGGATTCCTGCAACAACATGGTACTTGCTACTGGCGTGGAAACTCCTTGACAATGATACATACATTCAAGTGTCAACACTCACAGGAGTAAATAGAAGTTCTCTCCAAAATTTAAAAACTGTAAAATCATGGTCACTACACTTAGTAAGGACTCTATTATTTCTTAGCTGAATACCAGCAACAAAATCGTAGTAACAAAAGTGTTGGGGGCACAATCACTTACTTACAGATTAAGATCAGATGGTCTGTGCTGTGGTTTAGGCTCACATCATCACTTACCTAGATGCTTCTATATGCCTCATTAAATATGGGGGAGCCGATCAATCAGGAATATGTTTAGTACATGTCTTATTCTACCTGATCTACTGCAGAATCCATTGGTCAAGTGTATCATTTTGAGATTCATCATGATTAGCTGGATACTTGGAGAAGTACAAGACTAACTCTGGTAAAAAATACCTTGTTTTGTTAAGAGATACTTATAAAGATTCCATGTTCAATATTGTGAAGATGGACAATATGAAAGATTATCTGGATACCTGCATATCTTTTTATCAAATGGAGTGTACAAAACACAATCCCAGAACAAGAATATGGTAAAATGGTATGTATTACTAGTATCATTAGAGAAAATTAATTTTTCTGCATACAAGCTACAAATATGGGTAATGTAAGAATATTCAAAACATTATTAATTACATACCAATCTGAAAATAGAGAGGTCTAATGAGTTAATCTCCTACCTGTGCAACAGCAAAGACTTTAACATGTACCTGCAGAGAAGACATGGGAACGCTGTGGTTAGTGTCTGGGACCCCATCCTCACGTACCTAGATATCTGAGGAACAGCTGATCTCAACTACAGTGTCACAACCTCATTATCACTTACCAGGTGACTAGCAGGGTCCCATTAATGAGACATGGGACATGGGTCCTCATACATGAGGCACTCTAGCATGACTGATGACCATAACCTGAAAAAACATAATTGACCTGTTTAAGACAAAAGTTGTGTTACCTGAGGGAAAAACAGAATACTTATAATTACTTAACACTGTCTATTTCCATCACTGCAGGGATCATCAACACTTTGGATCTTGGCAGAACGAGAACTTCAAGGTCAACTCCATTGTCAGAGAAACCATTATCTCCTGTGAATCTATAAAATGTCATGCTCACTACAGTGCTGTGGTGGGTATAACAGATGTGTATACCTGCTGTGTATCCCCCCCCACTAGGGCTAAACACACACTGTCACTAAACTTTAAAATACTTACTAGCATGCAACTAGCATTTGTTGGGAGCGTATCATTTCTTACCTGAATTCCTGTTGAGACAAAACCAAAAACATACTAACAAAAAAAGCTGGGAAATCCATCCACACTTATCCACATATCAGATGGTTAGGCCGTTTCCAGGGTGAAGGCCCATATCATCACTTACCTGGAAAAAGCAAAGTCCTCTAATTGATCATTATAAGGTTCACCATGAATTCTGGACAGGACCTGGAAACAAAATCACACTGTGATATCACTTCTCAGCGTTTTGATGAAGATCAATGAAAAACACACTGTGACAAATTGGTCAATGGATAACCCTCTCTACCAGGACATGGGAAATAACCTTGTGCACTTCCATCATTGTAGGCCCGTCAAACCTACCTGGGATCTTGAAGGAGGCCAAGGTCCTACCCAGTGTCAGACATCATAATGTCTTCACTGTTCACCTACAATAAACATGGTAAAGCCCGTGAACCTCAAATCCATGGTTATTACCTGAAGAGTCATGAGTCACTAAATATTCACATGGTTAAACATAAATTTCCTCTAAAATATACAATGCTGGGATAATAGGTTTGCTTGAACTGGTAAAAACACTATCATTTCTTCCTGAATGCTTTAAATAATCCATAGAGGTAAACAAGTTCAAGCATTCAACCAAACCTTGGAGAAATAGATTCATGAAGATCAGAGGGCCTGACACACTGAAGGTACCCCTAGTCACATAGTGAATGTCAGAAATGTCCCCGCTTTGATATCTTTGACAGGAACCTGAAAAACACATTATAACAGGTGGGTAAAGGGACACAAATTGTTCTAAACCAGAACACCTACAATAACTGTAGTCACTTTATCCTTATGGGATATATTACCGCCAAAAGAATTGCTGCAGTCCTCGAAGATAAAGATCATCAAAATTTAAGACAACATGTCTTCAGGGCACACCAGCAAACTTTTCATGGCTATTGCTGTGGTTGAGGACACAATGTTAACGACATGCATATGGCCATCTCTCAACCCTCACGAGGTTAGGCAGAAGTCTTTTCTAAGATATAACAAGTAAACACTCATGCTTTCTAGAATTAGTGAGACTATGGATTCATATCCGACTTCCTGCGAAGAAATCATGGTAACAACTCTTGAGACACCGCCGTCCCTTCCTTGGCTGCCTGGTTAGGAGACGGCCTGTGCCGGGGTTCAGGCCCGCGTCCTCACTCACCTGCGTACGTACCGGCATGTCTGCCCTCACATCAGAGTCAGGTGCGCAGCGATGTCTTTCTCAGGTTGCCGCCAAGACGTTATGAGAGCTAATAAAGAAAACGACTTTTGTTAGCAAGTATCTGCAAATAGCCTGGCCACTCCGTCATTATGGGACACACCCACTCTACCTGGATGTTTTCAGTAATCAAACATCAACACTAATCTCAGCCAAAACGAGCATTACTTCCCTGGACGCCAACATAAAACCCAAGGGGAGGACCTTTGAGAAGACAGTGCGATCGATATTTGCATGTGTGTTATCCTTCAACACTCACGGGGTCAAACTAACTTTTTCTACTAATAAAAGTGAATGTACCGAATGACGTACTATCACCTCATCTGGAATCGGAGAGCTAGCAGAGAGCTCAGTAGCAAGTTTTCAAACAAGCTTGGTTCACTGTGCGAGAGTGCCCATCCTCACCCACCTAGAGAGCTGAGCGTCAGGTACATGTACTGTGAGAAGACCCACTTCATCACATACCTCGTTACCAGCAAGTTGCCAGTGACAACCATGGTCTGGGCCACCGTGGTGTCAGCACTGCTAGAATCTTGAGAAACACACTCAACACGTGGGTGGAGGGCACAACTCGTTTACCTGCACAAAGAAATAGTGCATTGCAAATAATCTTGGTCACTTAAGGGAAAGCATAACACAACATGGATCTTGGCCAAACTTGAAGGTCAGCACCGTTGTTAGACACACTAACATCTCTTCTAAGAGCACTCGTACGAATCTCATGGTCAGCACTCAATGTGCAGAAGGAGAGGTTCCCTGGACCTGTATGTCCCATTATCACTACTGAGGTTCAATACACATTATATCTAAATTTAAAGAAATAAGTAAGCGCTCACACTTACTAGCACTGGTCGGGACAGTATCATTTCTGAACTGAATACCTGCACAGAAACGTGGAAACAGAGCAGTTAGGAACACCATGCACCCTTACCTCAGCATCTCATCATCAATGAGCAGGGTGCTTAAGGCCCAGGTCATCACTTAACCGGAATATAAGCAAAGTCCCATCAATGACCAGTTTGAAATTGACCATGACCGCTGGACTGTAATTAAAAACACTTTGTGAAAAACCGGTCTGTGGACACTCCTCTCCTACTCGGACGCTGCACGTGACCTTGCTCATTGCCGTCCCTGCAGGACCCATCGGCTCCTCCTGGGTTGTTGCAGTACTTCAAGGTCTATGCCAAAGACAGACACACCTTCACCTCTTCCCTCTCACCTGCAAGAACACCAAGGGTATTCACCACACAACTCCATCATCGTGGCCATTCACGTCAGAATTCACCCAACACTCACGTATGTAAACGTACATTTCTTTCTCAAAGAGAAAACACTAGAACAGGAAGATTGTAGTAACTGGCATAATTCGGTCATTTCTCACCTGAATTAATAAGAAAAAACACCCACATGGAAAGCAAGTTTAGTCCATCAATAACACATCTCTAGACACGAGAAGATAACATGGTTTGAAATGGTGAAGGGGAACATCATCACTTACCTGCGGGACAGAGATGACCCCCAGAGAATCACTAGTGTGAGGTTCATCTTAAGCTCTTGACAGGAAACCTGGGAAACACCTATGATACATGTGGGAAAGGACACGGCTTGTTCTCCCAGGGCACCGATAACGCAAGCTCGGTCATTTCCATCCTTATGAAAGCATTACCTCGGCTAGAATA